>NC_092259.1:12975028-13348778 GCF_036320965.1 Panulirus ornatus
CGGCGGGAGGCCAGTACTAACCTCACTTCAAGCATTGTCACTCAACATCCACATCTCTCTCTCTCTCTCTCTCTCTCTCTCTCTCTCTCTCTCTCTCTCTCTCTCTCTCTCTCTCTCTCTCTCTCACTGACTGTAGATAAGGTCACATATATTTGAGTGATATTCCAGGTCCGGATTCTCGGAGCTTTACCTGTATCGTGCATGCGTCTGGTCGGTGAGTTTATTCAGCAGGTGAGGAAAATTGTTGATCCAGCTTCTTTCTTTTTGTGGGTGGATAATTAGGCTGTGTTAGCCATCGGACGTCCACTGGTGCAATCGTTTTTAAATGATTGGGACCGCTTTTTACAGCCTATATGTTGTGCCTCAAATGTCAAGGATTTTCCCGCTCACCCTTCCAACGTTTTCATGTGAAACTCATGACAGGTTCGGAACAGATGTGCATTTCATCGGGGAGTTTACGTCTTGGGGAGGGGGATTGCACCATCGGGGAAGTAGAACGGGCGGTAAATCAAATTCGCTTCATTATTTCGTGATTCGCCTGCGGACATAAGACACAGCTCTTGCGCCTGGACGACTGACTGATAAGAGGCTGCGAGCGGAAAGCCCTTTGTGGAGAAGTGAAACAAAAGAAGAACCAAGAAAAAAACACGTTACAGCCTTCATTGGTGCTTCCCTCAGTCGCTTTCATGTATTTAGTTCTGCTGGATAGAGTCAACAGCAGTTGTACCTGTATACAAAGGTACAGGAGGTATGGCAAGTACCATGAGCACCAGAGATATAGGTGTGGGGCATCTCGTATGTAACATCACCAAAACTGATACACTAGCAGCAGTAAGCAGCGTGTTGACGTACCTCACCAGCAGCGCTCGCTCCGCGGCGTTCCGCAGGGCCTGTATAAAAAAAAAAAAAGAGTGGCGTCAACTGGTTTAGCTAATGGTTATCGATGGATTACACGCTGGTAATTTAGCCTTTTTTTTTAATCTGGCAAAACAGCTTTTGACCTCATTTAGATTTATGAACTTCATCTCTTACTTCATATGCATGATCATGCTTGGGTTGACTGTGAATATACAGAAAAAAACACGTGTTACTTCATATTGCAAAACTTGCCTGTTTCTTCGCCGTCTGAGATCACGGGAGTGAATGGTGAGAACAAAGTAATTATGAAAATGCCAGACCTGGAAGTGAAGTGTTCGCCTGCGCATAAAGATTTTCTGTTTAGATTCATTTTAGTTTACTTCCTGGGTTTTGATGAGTCGTCGAAACAGAATATTTGACCAGGAGTTTAATTTCTATGATGTAGAAGCAGGAAGATAAATCAGTTGGTCAGATACATTGTTGATGAAATTCAAGCCGAGTCAGTGTGAAGTAAGGAGGATGAGACACGACGAAGGAAGTACTCGATATCAATATTGTTCAGCAGGAAATGAGCTGCAGGATTCTGCTTGCCAGACGGACCTGGGAGTAGGCATTGTCCATAACCTATCGCCAGAATTCCACCTCAGAACGGAGTGAAGGAGACAACCTGTCTTCTGGCAGATGTTTGAGTGCCATTCAAGCACATCGAAATATTGAGCGAGCTGTTCAAATTCTACGGAAGACTAAAACTTATATACTTCTTAGGTTTGGTCATCGAATGTAAAGACGAACATAGAACCAGCGGAGAAGGACTGAATGGGGGCAACAAACATAAAAGTACCACATAGAACCAGCGGAGAAGGACTGAATGGGGGCAACAAACATAAAAGTACCACATTTAAGAGAGTTGAATTGCAGGGGGAGTGACCTGATGACACACACCCTTAAGACTTTACACCAGTTTGAATATGTCACCAGTGATCAAATGGAAAGTTGCAGAGATAACATAGAATTGAGCAAGAAACTTCGTGGTAAATATATGAAGTGAATTTGTAATATAAGGGGAATTATAATTGTGAATGTGGAAAGCATACAGACGTTCAGAAAGTAGCATGCTGATAGAGAAAGGGGCCCAGTGACACATCCAGTAATAGGCCATTTTCCACGTCATGTCATTCATATTTTCCCCTCCAGTGGCTATCAGGAATAATTAACCTCAGGTGGGTCATTGTGACCAGCCATTACCATGCGCTGCCTGAGGTCTCGCTGTGGTAGTTGAGAGGCGTCGGGTGCAGGAGCGAACACCACTCTTCGGTCAGTAGGTGATGGTGGGAAAGCTACCGGGCGTGTGGATGATTGAGTCATGGGAACCCCGGCTGGGGACTGACACTTCTCCCGCCCCGGTGTCGCCTCGGTCGAACCTCGCGACTGACCAGCGCGACGCGTCGCCGGGCTTTTGAGGACGACGCCATTAACCGTTGAGGTCCGCCGTTCGGCTTTGGTGTCTTAACTTGACCCATAAGGGTGAGGTCAGAGGCCGGGCCGTCCATACCCAAGGGTCGTGACGGTGGTGCCATCGTGGTTGGTACAGAGGGTCGTCCCATCGTCATGTTTACGTGACTACGGTCGAGCGTCTGCTGCTGCAGTTACCGATTCTTCGGGTACTTGTCCCGTTTTCTATAGCCTTGTAGTAACAGTACTGTTAACTTAACAGTAAGTCTCAGGTAAGGTGTCGTGTGGTATGTTAAATGATTTTAAGATCACCAGCTGTGAGCAAATTGTAAGAGAAATAGATAATTTTGTCTTTATGGATGATGTAATATATTGACGTTGTGTTAGTCAGTTCTGATGGAAGTAATTATTACTGATAAACTATTATTCATTATATTATTATTATTATTATTATTATTATTATTATTATTATTATTAATATTATTATAATTATTATTATTATTATTATTATTATTATTATTATTATTATTATTATTATTATTATTATTATATACCTGGGAGTAGGGGAGAAACAGTCCATAAGCACGTATCCCCTGCTTGTCGTACGAGACTTTATAAGAGGGGCAGAAGCTGGAGGATTGAACGTCCTTCCCTCCTGTATTATTACTTACCAGAAGTAGGAACAGAGGAAGGAGCTGAGTGGATTTTTGCCCTCGAAGGATCTGTCTTCTGCTTCTAACGCTACTTCGTACCCACTATGATTAAAAAACAATTAGTTATTAATAGTTATTAATTTCCACTGGTAACATTTCGGATATGTAAACCTTTGGAATATCGAATTTATTTTCTATGTATTTTGAAATCGTTTCTCTCAGACGATTAGTTTACCTTCACAGGGCGTAAAAAAAGTCTCTCGTGATAATAGTAATTTGAATTTAAGAAGTTTTACGCAACAGAGCGAATTGCGTTTTATAGGTCACCTTTGAGTGTTTTTTTTTTCTTAAAGGTATTTTACAATAGAGTTTTATCTTAAAGGAATGAGAGTTGCGTGTCGAGAAAACCGAATCACCGTTCTTGAGGTGTTGACATTTCCCGGAGAGCCACTGCCAGTAGCTGCCGGCGACATGGTCGGTAATAATCTGTAGCTTGACCTTTTGGGCATGACCTCTACCCCGTGTGCTTGCGGGGGGAACACACAGTGCTCCCCGGAGAATGGTTTAAAAATGGTTAGGGAGCGGCCGCCGACCACCTCCCCCCACCCACCCTCAGCGCCCGGAATGTACGAAGAAAGACAAAAAAAGAGTTTACTGAGGAGAGTTGAATGTAGGACGTATTAGCCACTTTGGATAGTGTCTTGATGTGATACACTGAGGTGTATTTCCGGTGAGTTACATTTGGATGTATTTTCGGTGAATTACATTTGGATGTATTTTTTGGTCACATTTGGATGTTTTCGGTGAGTTACATTTGGACGCGTTTTCGGTGAGTTACATTTGGACGTGTTTTCGTGGAGTTACATTTGGGTGTATTTTTTGGTCACATTTGGATGTTTTCGGTGAGTTACATTTGGACGTGTTTTCGTGGAGTTACATTTGGATGTATTTTTTGGTCACATTTGGATGTTTTCGGTGAGTTACATTTGGACGTGTTTTCGTGGAGTTACATTTGGATGTATTTTTTGGTCACATTTGGATGTTTTCGGTGAGTTACATTTGGATGTATTTTCGGTGAATTACATTTGGATGTATTTTCGGTGAATTACATTTGGATGTATTTTCGGTGAATTACATTTGGATGTATTTTTTGGTCACATTTGGATGTTTTCGGTGAGTTACATTTGGACGTGTTTTCGTGGAGTTACATTTGGATGTATTTTTTGGTCACATTTGGATGTTTTCGGTGAGTTACATTTGGATGTATTTTCGGTGAATTACATTTGGATGTATTTTCGGTGAATTACATTTGGATGTATTTTTTGGTCACATTTGGATGTTTTCGGTGAGTTACATTTGGACGTGTTTTCGTGGAGTTACATTTGGATGTATTTTCGGTGAATTACATTTGGATGTATTTTTTGGTCACATTTGGATGTTTTCGGTGAGTTACATTTGGATGTATTTTTTGGTCACATTTGGATGTTTTCGGTGAGTTACATTTGGATGTATTTTTTGGTCACATTTGGATGTTTTCGGTGAGTTACATTTGGATGTATTTTCGGTGAATTACATTTGGATGTATTTTTTGGTCACATTTGGATGTTTTCGGTGAGTTACATTTGGATGTATTTTTTGGTCACATTTGGATGTTTTCGGTGAGTTACATTTGGACGTGTTTTCGTGGAGTTACATTTGGATGTATTTTTTGGTCACATTTGGATGTTTTCGGTGAGTTACATTTGGATGTATTTTCGGTGAATTACATTTGGATGTATTTTCGGTGAATTACATTTGGATGTATTTTTTGGTCACATTTGGATGTTTTCGGTGAGTTACATTTGGATGTATTTTTTGGTCACATTTGGATGTTTTCGGTGAGTTACATTTGGATGTATTTTTTGGTCACATTTGGATGTTTTCGGTGAGTTACATTTGGATGTATTTTTTGGTCACATTTGGATGTTTTCGGTGAGTTACATTTGGATGTATTTTTTGGTCACATTTGGATGTTTTCGGTGAGTTACATTTGGACGTGTTTTCGTGGAGTTACATTTGGATGTATTTTTTGGTCACATTTGGATGTTTTCGGTGAGTTACATTTGGATGTATTTTTTGGTCACATTTGGATGTTTTCGGTGAGTTACATTTGGATGTATTTTTTGGTCACATTTGGATGTTTTCGGTGAGTTACATTTGGACGTGTTTTCGTGGAGTTACATTTGGATGTATTTTTTGGTCACATTTGGATGTTTTCGGTGAGTTACATTTGGATGTATTTTTTGGTCACATTTGGATGTTTTCGGTGAGTTACATTTGGACGTGTTTTCGTGGAGTTACATTTGGATGTATTTTCGGTGAATTACATTTGGATGTATTTTCGGTGAATTACATTTGGATGTATTTTCGGTGAATTACATTTGGATGTATTTTCGGTGAATTACATTTGGATGTATTTTCGGTGAATTACATTTGGATGTATTTTCGGTGAATTACATTTGGATGTATTTTCGGTGAATTACATTTGGATGTATTTTCGGTGAATTACATTTGGATGTATTTTCGGTGAATTACATTTGGATGTATTTTCGGTGAATTACATTTGGATGTATTTTCGGTGAATTACATTTGGATGTATTTTCGGTGAATTACATTTGGATGTATTTTCGGTGAATTACATTTGGATGTATTTTCGGTGAATTACATTTGGATGTATTTTTTGGTCACATTTGGATGTTTTCGGTGAGTTACATTTGGATGTATTTTTTGGTCACATTTGGATGTTTTCGGTGAGTTACATTTGGATGTATTTTCGGTGAATTACATTTGGATGTATTTTCGGTGAATTACATTTGGATGTATTTTCGGTGAATTACATTTGGATGTATTTTTTGGTCACATTTGGATGTTTTCGGTGAGTTACATTTGGACGTGTTTTCGTGGAGTTACATTTGGATGTATTTTCGGTGAATTACATTTGGATGTATTTTTTGGTCACATTTGGATGTTTTCGGTGAGTTACATTTGGATGTATTTTCGGTGAATTACATTTGGATGTATTTTTTGGTCACATTTGGATGTTTTCGGTGAGTTACATTTGGATGTATTTTTTGGTCACATTTGGATGTTTTCGGTGAGTTACATTTGGATGTATTTTTTGGTCACATTTGGATGTTTTCGGTGAGTTACATTTGGACGTGTTTTCGTGGAGTTACATTTGGATGTATTTTCGGTGAATTACATTTGGATGTATTTTCGGTGAATTACATTTGGATGTATTTTTTGGTCACATTTGGATGTTTTCGGTGAGTTACATTTGGACGTGTTTTCGTGGAGTTACATTTGGATGTATTTTTTGGTCACATTTGGATGTTTTCGGTGAGTTACATTTGGACGTGTTTTCGTGGAGTTACATTTGGATGTATTTTTTGGTCACATTTGGATGTTTTCGGTGAGTTACATTTGGATGTATTTTCGGTGAATTACATTTGGATGTATTTTTTGGTCACATTTGGATGTTTTCGGTGAGTTACATTTGGATGTATTTTCGGTGAATTACATTTGGATGTATTTTTTGGTCACATTTGGATGTTTTCGGTGAGTTACATTTGGACGTGTTTTCGTGGAGTTACATTTGGATGTATTTTTTGGTCACATTTGGATGTTTTCGGTGAGTTACATTTGGATGTATTTTCGGTGAATTACATTTGGATGTATTTTCGGTGAATTACATTTGGATGTATTTTCGGTGAATTACATTTGGATGTATTTTCGGTGAATTACATTTGGATGTATTTTCGGTGAATTACATTTGGATGTATTTTTTGGTCACATTTGGATGTTTTCGGTGAGTTACATTTGGACGTGTTTTCGTGGAGTTACATTTGGATGTATTTTCGGTGAATTACATTTGGATGTATTTTCGGTGAATTACATTTGGATGTATTTTCGGTGAATTACATTTGGATGTATTTTCGGTGAATTACATTTGGATGTATTTTCGGTGAATTACATTTGGATGTATTTTTTGGTCACATTTGGATGTTTTCGGTGAGTTACATTTGGATGTATTTTTTGGTCACATTTGGATGTTTTCGGTGAGTTACATTTGGACGTGTTTTCGTGGAGTTACATTTGGATGTATTTTTTGGTCACATTTGGATGTTTTCGGTGAGTTACATTTGGATGTATTTTCGGTGAATTACATTTGGATGTATTTTTTGGTCACATTTGGATGTTTTCGGTGAGTTACATTTGGATGTATTTTCGGTGAATTACATTTGGATGTATTTTTTGGTCACATTTGGATGTTTTCGGTGAGTTACATTTGGATGTATTTTTTGGTCACATTTGGATGTTTTCGGTGAGTTACATTTGGACGCGTTGTGTTTGCTTGAATGATGATAATGATACTTTTGATAACAGGAAAAATAATGTTGATATGATAATAATAATAATGATAATAATAATGATAATAATGATAATAATAATAATAATAATGATAATAATAATAATAATAATAATAATAATAATAATAATTATAATGATAATAATAATAATATTAGCAATAATTATCATATTACTATTGTTATTATTATTATTATTATTATTATTATTATTATAAGTACTTTATTGATTTACTTACACCCACATTGAACTGTTCGGGCAGAGTACTTTTAATGAAGAATCATCCTTTACGTCCTCTGGCTTATAATAAAAGTAAAAACCCAAATAATGCAGTAAATAACGTCTGTAGTAATTAATGAATTCTCTGATGGACGTCCTTTAAATGCTCTAGACCCCGGAAACCAAGCCGTCACGCCTGGCCACTTTAAATGCCCCTAACGCTGGGAGGAAAACGGCCTCACCTGCCCAGTTTAAATTCCTCGGTGAGCGAGGTGTGAAATATGTGTGGCGCGCAGGTCACTAGTGAGGCAGGAATATGTTAACTCCTTGAACACGACGGTACGACCCTCGATTACGACAATACGACCCGTGAGCACGTCTGTCGAACCCTTGAGTATGATATTCTCCTGCCTATGACCTGACCTTCAAAAGAGCCAGGTCAAAGGTTTGGGCAAGACTGGACGCTTTGTATTGACCTTAACCATAGGTTTGGGTTCTCTATATACCGTATGAACGCTCTCGCGCTGACCACCGTTTTCCGGGATCAAGACCCTTAATCTTCGTGGCTCGTGTTGACGCAACATTTCCTGCCACGACCACGGAAGTCGCTCGAAAAACCATCCTAAATCCTTCCTCTTGGTCCTGCCGCGGGACGTGCATCCAGTGTGGTAGCAGGTACCTACCACCATACTGGCTTAGCGAGGTCAGGCCGCACCTCCTCATTTCAGAAGTTAAACCCCGTCATCGCCCGAGCAGTTTTTCTCCTTGTGGCCACATTCTCCTTGATATATATATATATATATATATATATATATATATATATATATATATATATATATATATATATATATATATATATATATATATATGTATATTCCTATGAGTCCACGGGGAAAATGAAACACGATAAGTTCACAAGTGCACTTTCGTGTCATAATCAGATCATCTGGGGAGACACAAGAGACAAATATAAGTCAGTTGATATATATATATATATATATATATATATATATATATATATATATATATATATATATATATATAACACATGTGCCTCCTCCGGAGCCATGAACACCCCTGTGTATATTATGTGTGTTCGTAGGGGAGTGGTTGTCCACAGCCTAGGTCGTACAGAATTTGTTTTACAGGTTCCTTCCATACCCTGGATCTTCCCTGACCCTCACATACAGGCTTGGGTAATACGTGTCTGTCCGCCTCGCAAGTGGAAGCATATATTTATCTATTAGGTTGACATTTTCCTTTTTTCTGTTCCCCAAGTTTTTTCAGTTGTTTTTATTCCCCTTCCTGTATCCAGGAGGTGAATTACTGCCCGTCGTGTGGCATATACTTAATGTCGTAAGAGCTAGATCCACTCAGCTGTTTTTTCCCCTCCTCTGCTGGCCAACAACTCGTCAACCGCCCCATTAACACCTGCCCTTCTTCTCTTGGGTCACTCAGTCCCATTCTTACCCATTTTCCATTAGCCATTCCAAAGTTCGGGGCTGCAAGATGTAGAATAACAGGCACAGAACTGTAGGATACAGAGAGGCATGAGATGGAATACAGGACTACAGTTGCAGGGCACAAAGCATAAACGACACCGCTGCAGGACAGGAAACTGTATACAGGAAACAGATCTACAGGGCTTAAGGGATGGGAGGCATTGCTACATGGAATTACAGAATCTTCAACGTCCGTAGGCTGATTCTTATTCCGTGTTAACCAGTCTTTATTCGTGTTAAATGTGCGTTATGTTTGTAAGAATTCGAACTGAACCAGTGTTTGAACTGTTCAACATTGTTCATATATATATATTTGTCGTAAGTGAAAGTCGTGTTCTGATTTGAAAATGAAATATAAGATTGTCTTGGCTTCATTGTCTGCATTTTATGTATCAATTGTTCTGAAGTGCTCCCTCGAAAGTCCAGTGAAAGCAATCGTGTCTTGGCATTTTATACTCCCGAGATAATCCTGTGGGGATGATCTGGTCGATAATCCAGTGGGGTTCTGGTAGATAATCATGTGGGGTTGGTCTGGTCGATAATCCTGAGGGGTTGGTCTGGTCGATAATCCTGTGGGGTTCTGGTAGATAATCCTGTGGTGTTGGTCTGGTCGATAATCCTGAGGGGTTGGTCTGGTCGATAATCCTGTGGGGTTGGTCTGGTCGATAATCCTGTGGGGTTGGTCTGGTAGATATTCTTGTGGGGTTGGTCTGGTCGATAATCCTGTGGGGTTGGTCTGGTCGATATTCCTGTGGGGTTGGTCTGGTCGATAATCCTGTGGGGTTGGTCTGGTCGATATTCCTGTGGGGTTGGTCTGAAAAAGTACAGAGATAGATAGATTTACATCGTTAATTTTCGTATTTAGTTATACATCTGTTTCTGTAGAAACTAGACCTGGTGTTATGTCGCATGTAATTACATATGTTCTCATGCATATTGCTAACTGTTTATATTTTGTCAGTTGGAGAGAGAGAGAGAGAGAGAGAGAGAGAGAGAGAGAGAGAGAGAGAGAGAGAGAGAGAGAGAGAGAGAGAGAGAGACTCGCCTGAGTACATGATTCGTGAGGGACTCCCGTTTGTCTATGTTACGAAAGGTTAGTTTGGTGGATGCGAACGAGCAGTCATCATCTGGTATCCCGTTTTCTGTGGTAGAACACGGAGGGTCCCTCCATGGGGGACCTAATATCATGATCGTCGTCTCCGGCCAGTGACCCTTATGTGCTGGGCTCCTACAACACACACACACACACACACCCCCTCACACTTAGGCACACACACACACACTCTCTCTCCTGCGCTGTATCCATTCACCTGACATACAGCGCCCTCACCCCCGTACGGTAGTCTCACTCATTTACAAGAAAAAAAAGAATACCTTTCTCTCTGCCGTATTTATGCCCTTGCGTGTACTTTTAGGACCGTCTCAAATGGCCTTAACGACCAGCGACCTTGTCTTTCTTCAGGGATAGTTCCAAGGCTGTGTGGCGTGCTAGCACACCCTGGGGGTTCGTGTCGTCGTAGCGAAGGGTCGTGCGGGCCGTGCCTTCAGAGGCCTTGCTGCCATGCTTAAGGGGGCTATATAGACCTTACTGCCATGCTTAAGGGGGCTATATAGACCTTACTTCCATGCTTAAGGAGGGCTATATAGACCTTACTGCCATGCTTAAGGGGGCTATATAAACCTTACTTCCATGCTTAAGGGGGGCTGTATAGACCTTACTGCCATGCTTAAGGGGGGCTATATAGACCTTACTGCCATGCTTAAGGGGGCTCTATAGACCTTACTGCCATACTTAAGGGGGGCTATATAGACCTTACTGCCATACTTAAGGGGGCTCTATAGACCTTACTGCCATACTTAAGGGGGCTATATAGACCTTACTGCCATACTTAAGGGGGCTATATAGACCTTACTGCCATGCTTAAGGGGGCTATATAGACTCCAGTGGTTCAGAGAGACTCCCAGTGTCAGGGGCACAGCTGTGTTCATCACCTCCACGTATCTCCAGGTTCCTTTCACTATCCCCTGGAGATGTACGGTTCCCCTTCACTCAGGTTTACAGATATTTGTAGCCCCTTATTATCTTGTCTGAGGCTGTCTGGAACCTTTCTCCTTATTCCTTGAAATACCTGTGTCTCGTTTTCATTGTAGGTGTCCCCCCCCCCCCTCACAGCTGACCCGTTTCTCATAACTGGTTAAGTTTCTTTGTCGTGATTTTAGTATATTCTCCTTCATAGTCCAGCTTGTTGTTTGGCCTGGAGCGAGACCTGAACCTGGTCGGTCCGCACGCACGCGTTGTCTAATGTAGCTGCTCAGTGGAGGATTACATGGACGCGCCACGAGCCCAGTGTCCCCATTGTATTCCAGTAGTCCGACTTACTGCTGGGTTACCAAGGACTTGCACGTGTTGCTCGCACGCGCGCGGGCTTGTGCGTGCATGCTTTGCATGTTGGCAGCTTTGAGCCTTCAAAGGATCGGAAACTGTGTAAACCGAAGAGCGTCATTTGGACACAACAACAACAACAACAACAACAACTGTGACGTTTGGGATCGTGTTTTGCTTCGCTTCCCTCGACGTCCGCCCAAGGCCGGACGCGCCCCAGACCTGTAGCTATATTTCACGTCCGCCTGAGCAGCATGCACATGTGTTTCCTGGTGTGTAGCCCAGCCGCTGCTCTGGCCTCAGGTGCCCTGTCTCTGCGCCTGGTGGGCCGGGGACCAAGGTCTGCTTGGTGCTGCCACTACAGGAGGGAAGGTTGACCCACCGCCACTGGGATCAACGTGAGGAGAATTTACACACACACACACACACACACACACACACACACACACACACACACGAGTGCGTGGGAAGATAGTGGTATAATGGGGCACAGTAGTGTCCACAACATTGGTTTATTTCTAGTGTGACATCAGCCCTGTGTCATAATTCGTAAGATTCGTGTTTGTTACACATCAGGATTAGATTCGTGAGCCCATTCGCACATGGCTACCTCGTGTGATACGCAGATTGTAACATAAGCAGGCAGCCAGGTGTGTGTTAAAGTCACGTGTGTTATTGTGTAGATGAGCAAGTACGTTTGGTGTGAGGACAAGTCGTGTATAATAGGTGGCCAGGTGTGTGTTGCGTGTGTGGAGAAGTAGAGCACATTATTTGTGTATGGTTGGAGACGTATTTGTTTCTTGTGTGGGCAAGTCGTAAAAGGACGTGTGTTTCGGTGTCGACACTGTAGTCTGCCCAGCGCTGGGGTGGAGCCAGTGTTATTACACTGATGGTAAAAACACATGCCGGTCCCTGGGTCCAGGGAGAACCACGATAACTCTTCTTCATTTTCGTCTCTTTTTGGTTATATTGATCAGCTGAATACATTGTCCCTCGTGTGAACTCTGCCAGCGCATAACTTTACCCACGGACACGTGAACCTTAATAATAAGCCGTTAGAGGAACACACGACTGTCGTAAGTTAACTTGATTTTGGCATTCAGTAATGAGCTTTCTTAACTGTTTCTCTGCTATATTTGAGATAGTTCGTGCCTGTGTTGGTCACGTGCATATTTTGTTTTCTGGGGGGGGGGTGGTTAGGATTAGATTAGTGCTGTGGTTGAGGCACGTAATGGAGTGATTGCAGGTGTTTGCCATGTGAACTTCAGAACCTGTTCAGGTGACCTCAGGCTCTGTCATATATACATTGTCTGAGATGCCTACAGACGCTCACTAGCCACACGTTTTTTCCCACGCTGTCTCTCTCCCTTCGATGAGGTGCGTTTACTGGTTATCCCTCGCGTCTGCACTCCAGCTGGCGTAGACTGGGAACACTCGAGAGATCCAAAAGAAGAAGAAAAAAAAAAGGAGAGGAAAAGAAGAATTGCTGGTTTGAAAATCAATGTTCATTGTTACGGTGACTGAGTTACAGCAGTGATGTATTCTGCAAACGAACCAGGTATGACTTTAGCTAGAAACGCTTGGATCTTGAGCAGTATTCGACCGCTGTTATCCCTTGCTGTCTGTATGGGCCCCAGCCACCAAGCTCTGGATCTGGATCCCTTAGTTTCTGTGTGCAGACGAGCTCTACGAGGATTGACCGTTATCTTCTTGATACATGTAGCTGTGGAATGATCTTCCTTCTCTCGTTTTTTATTCCCTTTCTGTAATCTGTTTACAACTGTCATGTTTACAAACCCCTTTCGGGCTGTGTTTGCGTGTTTTTTTCCCTTGTTTATCTGGCCTCGTAGACACCCGAGGTGGACATGGTTGGTCATATCTGCCTCCGCCTTGCCGGTCGCTGGTGTACAAAAGAGGTCTCCGCTGATCGTGTTGGTGACCCGGGGGACGGAGGCATCCTCACAGTGCGATGTGCTATACAAGACGAGTTCCGTGTGTGTGCTTGATCACACAAAACATGACCCAGAAATAGCTCAAGACGCCGCAACTCTCCCTTGCAAAGAAGAAGAAAAAGACTGGAATTTGAACGCAGTTGGCCACGGGACGCAGAGCGCAAATCTTGCAGAGATAAGCAGACGGATTCCAGCGAGGCAAGAGAGTTGAAAGATATTGTTAAGTTTGATCATTTTTTTTCATACTGATAATCTGAGGAATTTCTCTTCATTTTCTATAACGGGCCAGAACTTCATTGAAAATGGAATGCTGTTTGAAATCCGTCTTGGTCCTGTGTGATGCTGCCGTAACATGGCAATTGGGTGGTTACCGGTGATGGGGGGGGGGGGGGTCGTTAAACGACATGTAACATGTGAGGGATGTGTGGCTGATGTGTTTGTCTTGAAGAATGTGAGTGAGAAACGTCTATAGAAACAGAGGGACTTGTACGTGGCGGTTATGGATGTGGAGAAAGCGTATGCCGAGGTGGCCGGAGATGCCCCGTGGGAGGCACGACAGATATACGGTGTGGGAGGAATCGTACCCGGCGTAGTGGGGAGTTCTTTTTTATCGAGGGGAGAAAGGCGTGTGTGCCAGTAGGAAGTGGTCACCCGACACGACCACCAACAGCTTAGGTACCTACCCAAAGTAGCTCTCCACCACCACCAGCTTTAGGTAGCCACCTAAGCTTATCTGAGACCGGTTGACCCTCCACCCTGAGACGAGTCTTGGTCGGCCAGTGTTCTGAGGAAAGCCTCTGCCAGTTCATAAAAAGTCGACCAGACACAGGTGGTAATGATGCCCTTGAAGAGTCATTTATTTTGTCAATTAGTAATTATCTGTCTGTCTGTCTATATCTGTCTATCATTACTCCATCCTCATTTACATGGGTTGGACTTTGGTTCTCCATATAACCTCAGAGATGATTTCACTCATCACTTTATAAGATGTTAGAGAAACAGTTCGTAGTATTTCGTAGTGTGACTGAGGAATATTTTTCGTCGTGCGGTGTTCGAGGATCATCATCATCATCATGAGAGGGAGAGATGTGTTAGCAGTATGACGCAAGTGACGCGTCGTAACGGGACTTAGACAAGGGGGAGGTGGGGGTTCAGTGGCTCGTCTGGAAGTGGCAGTTACGAGGAAGCACCTGGGCCTGACCCGGGCTGCGTGGGCTAGCTCCACTCACCCGTGTTTGCCGTGTTTAAGCAAGCTGCTGCTGCTGGACTGGAGTGCGGCGTTGATGTATGGCGTGGGTTGGTGGGCCAGTCGTGTGGGGTGGACGCGTCTCTGCCACCTCCCTGGCCTGACTGACTTGTGTTGCGTGGACACTCAGTGTTGGCGACCTTGTGGGTTAGGGTAGGTTCACCGTGACCACTTACAGTGTTGTTGGCCGCCCTCAAAGCTACCATAGCTTTAAAAGCTTTAGCTGCCTGAATCACTTCAGCTGGTTCCGTGGTTAGTGATTTGACTGATCATTTCAGCTTGCCCATGATATCAAACCCTTTTTTTTTTCCCCTTTTTTTACCTGGCTATTACGTGATGTTCGTGATTAAAGAAAGAGGCGTGTCTCGTGGTAGTACACACGGCCACCTGTCAACCGGCGCTGCTATGCATGCATCTAACTCATGTGGAAGCGTATCATTTGCTACGCTCACAACGATGCGTATAAGTTTTTGTATATGTCTCCTGGTTGGGTATCGTCTTCGTAATAATATATGATGTGTGTGTGTGTGTCTGTGTGTGTGTGTGTGTGAGTTGATTCATATTTCATAATATATTTTGCTTGAGGAAGCTTCTCTAACCGTAGTCATGGCCAGTGATGATTGGAAGGTAAACTGATGAGTATTATGAGAGGTATGGAAAACGGGATGCGTGTGTAGACCCGACTGGTAAAGGTGGAAATGTTACAGGAAGAGGAAATCGAGAGAGAGGTAAGAGCATAGTGCAGTTTGGCTGGACGAGGATAGTGCAGTTTGGCTGGAAGAGGATAGAATGAGGGATCATAGCGACCAATCCTCGTATGGGTGGCCTCCACACACAAACTATAGGAAGAAGTATTTTTCAAGATCGAATGGATCGTAGCATACATTGCCAGCAACGGTATGCCAAACGTGTATATAAAACTGTTTGGTAGTTTTGAAGAACAGGAACGCTTCATGTATAACTCTGTCCGCGCTGAGGTACATATCGTGGACTGTCGTGTATCAGAGTTTCATAAATTATGTTGAACGCTCTGGTGAAGCCAGTCATCACCACTGTGATAGACCGCGCTGTTTACTTTCCAAAAGTCTTGATCGTGTCATGGAAGGCGCTGTTATTGTTTAATGAAAGATCGAATGTATTTTTGGTGTCGTATGAGATTTCTTTTTTGTATTGCTGTTGTTTAATGAAAGTTTTGCTTTGGGAAGTCACGTTACCGGAGGCCGTTTTCTTCCAAACTCGGCTGTTTGTTTTTCGTTTGGTCCGTTAGGGTTTCTGGATTGTCTGGAGAGGTCAGGGTCAGACGACCAAGTGCTTACACGAAACCGATAGACAAGAAGTTTTGGACCACATTTGTTAAATAACTGAACCTGATGTACAGAGGGTGAATGGCCACGTGTGATCATTGTATGTGACTACACAGCCAGCCTTTAGCAATATATATATATATATATATATATATATATATATATATATATATATATATATACATATAAGAAATTCCATTATCTTGTACATATATGTCCAACGTACATATCACGCGTCATTACTAGAGAGAAGTCACTCTGGTCTCCAGGAAAGGCAATTACAACAGGGAAGTGACTCTTGGTTGTTGTTATACTTTCACAGTGCTCGGAGCCAAGCATGATGGGAATCTCACAGGGAATGAGGATTATTCCTGTCGACTTCCTGATGTGTACCGCAGTGGCATGTTTACAGTCGAGGTCGAACCTTTCTTCTCACAGTCGAGTGATCACAGAGATGTGTTGCGTAAACACGTCTCCCGCACAGCAACACTCAGGGCTGGAGGCATTGCTATCAGACAAATTAGCGTTGCCTTTTGTCCGTGCGTAGTTGGTCACTAGGGTGTACTGCAGGTGTTGGGACGATGATGACCATTGTACGTGCAGGCGATGGTTCGATACAGAGGAACCAAAAGAAGGCCTCCTGAAGTGGGTTTTTTTCTGTAGGCTTCTCTTTTAGGTTGTCTTTGGCTTAAGATTTCTCGTCGTAATGTCTTATCATGTGGATAACGGGTGTTGCAGGTTTGGGCGGGCTTATACACACATTCCTTCAGTGTATTGTTTCGATGTTTTGACATTTCGTGTTGTCCCGAAATCCAGCAGGAACCCCAGGAGGGTCGTGGCATTGTTGCCATTCCTCTCCAGCCCAGGGAGGACGCCTTCCGTACCCGGGCGGAATATAAAGTGTTTACGTCGGGCTCTGGCAAGGTCTGTATGGGAGCTGGTGGCTGGATATCGGCAACACGGCCTCCTGAAGCCGTCTGTCTGATGTCATGAGGTGACACAGAGCTACGTACTGGGGTAATAGAAATGTTTCTCTCTTTTTTATGACTATAACATTGACAGCGCACAAAGGCCAAGGGTATATATATATATATATATATTTGTATCTGAAAAGTTGATATAGCCTCTTTTTTAAAAGCATTTCTTTCACCTACATCAGGAGTGTGAAGTAGCTGTGTAAGTTATAGGTTCTCAGAGGACCTTAGAAAAATTGAGTTGATCGCTTTTTGAAAATGGAATTCTACAAATCTGCGAAAGACGAGGGTTGGGAAAGACTGGTAGATACAGATATGTTGAGGGATTCCATCACTGACCAACTCTAACTCACTGCTTTGAATTTTAACTTGACGCGAAAATGAATGTGAATAACTTGACGAATTTGTTTTAAAAATGGAAGTTGAAGAGTTTTTAGATGAATGTCACGAATGAGAGAGAGAGAGAGAGAGAGAGAGAGAGAGAGAGAGAGAGAGAGAGAGAGAGAGAGAGAGAGAGAAGAGAGAGAGAGCCTGCAGTGTTGAAGAACACTTGTTACTCCCGGAAGACCTGCTGTGGATGACATGCCTCCAGTGCCAGGCTGGCTGGCTGGTGTGAGGCAGATGAGGCTTCAGAGTCGTGGGTGCGTCAGTCATGTTGGTTCGAGCCTGGGGATGTGGGAGGTGACTCGCAGATGGCCAGAAGGTTTTAACATATTACATTTAGAGTCATTGTGGCAGTCCGGCCGCAGGACTCCGTCATGGTATTTACAGGCTGCCTTAATGTCAAATCTTCGAAGATACTTGGAACTTAAGATTTCTATTCACACGGTTTCTTTTTCATATCTTTTCAACAAAGGAATTATTTCTTTTTTTTTTTTCCTTTTTTGGAATGATTCGAACCAGATTTTTTTTTTCATTAAATTGCTCTGTTTACCCAATGATCTAACGGTAGTCGTGTGAATGATCATACAAACTGTATATTATCGTAAAACTGGGCGGGTAACATTGGCCATATTTGCCTCACTGTGTGTACTGAAAGGCTTCGTTGAGTTACAACTTGAGCATCGTCGTTTGTCAGAGAAAAAGGCGTCACTTGAGGTAGTTCGAGTTGAGGACGACACTTGTGTTCTAATTCCAGATGGCGTAGTTGTGTAGCCAACTCCTGTGCTGGTTTAGTGAGGCGTCCCAGCCATTTCCCATCCTCCAGGGACCACAGTTTTCACAGTCAGTCGTGTATGGAGTTAGCTATCAGTTGGGGTGGTAGAAGGCAGCTCGGTGGGTAAGGTTACGGATGTGCTCCACGAATACTTCACTTCAACTCCACGACTGACATTATTTGTACTTCCGTATTGAGAAACGTTCACTGATGTTCCTGTTTGTGTGTGTGTGTGTGTGTGTGTGTGTGTGATTATCCATCAGGCACGAGGCTTGATGTCTCTGGTCTCTTCCTTGTCAAGACTCGCTGGTCTGTTGGTGTTCGCCTTCTGTTGTAGCATCATCATCATCATCGCTATCGTCTCCACCACCACTTCTCCACCACCATCATCACCACCGTCACCAACATTTTTTTCTTCTACTCAGGAAGTACAAAGCGACCCCCCCCCCCCTTAGTTCGCAAGATTGAGTGGGGCCGAGTGTGTGATAATGGCGATTGCTGTGTTACCTCAGAGGAAAGCGTATCGCAAAGCCACTCCCGTTTTACACTGGTTTAACAGTTGATTTTACTGTTAACAGGTCTACAGGATTGCCGTTAATGTTGCAGTCAATTCTTGTTTGATTTTCTTTGATATGCGTTTATAGATGCGTTTACTGTTCGTTCATGAATATATAACTTTTTCCCGGTCAAGTGTGTGTTTCCAACAGGAATAAACAGTTGACGAGGAAGCTTTATCTACGTAGAGCACTCGACATTGGTAGTAGGTTAAGCAGCTTGCTTCACTGGGATGTCAATTTTCGCCTGGCTTCCCCTGTTGTCTGAGCTGTTTCTTATGTCGCAGGCTGCATTTATGTACTGATCACTCTGCCATTGGTTCCAGTATTGTCAACAACCCTTGGCATTCGTTCTAGTGTTGTCAGCAACCCTCGGCATTGGTTCTAGTGTTGTCAGCAACCCTCGGCATTGGTTCTAGTGTTGTCACAATCCTTGGCATTGGTTCTAGTGTTGCCACAACCCTTGATAGCGGTTCTAGTGTTGCCACAACCCTTGATAGCGGTTCTAGTGTTGCCACAACCCTTGATAGCGGTTCTAGTGTTGTCACAACCCTTGATAGCGGTTCTAGTGTTGTCACAACCCTTGATAGCGGTTCTAGTGTTGTCACAACCCTTGATAGCGGTTCTAGTGTTGTCACAACCCTTGATAGCGGTTCTAGTAGTGTCAGTAGCCCCAGCAACCATTCAAGGCTAAATCCCTTTTCCCAGGAACGTACAGGTAACAGACCGGCTGCCCTTCATGTCCGGAGGCGTGGGCGGCTGTCCTGGGAATCAATAGCCTTCATCTTGTTGTGTGTGTGTGTGTGTGTGTGTGTGTGTGTGTGTGTGGACAACCTGGTAACTACAGTCACAGACGGTGGCAAGTGCATAACCCCGTTTCTATTTCAGTTAGGTCTCGGCCATGATGTGGAGATATGTTTAGTGTGATAAGAAATACTTAGTTAAATTATAGATATGTGTTTGTTTTTGTATGTTTTTGTATGGGTAAGCAAGGGTCGGGACCTCAAGGGTTGGGTTTTAACCTTGAAATAACATATTTTTCCCCACCGGATTTGTCAAGGTTTGAAGGTGGGAATATTTCAGAACAATGATCTACTGGAAGTAATATTTCCCGTGTCACTGGCTGCGTTGACTTAGTATTTACTGGAACTGTATGACATCAACTGTTGACCCCTGTGGCTTGCCTAAACCCGGGTTACTTCTGGCTTGATGCAGCCCTGCGTGTGTGGCTTGCCCTAGCCCCACACCTGGCTTGCCCCACCCCTGCGTGTGTGGCTTGCCCCATCCCTGCGTGTGTGGCTTGCCATAGCCCCACACCTGGCTTGCCCTACCCCTGCGTGTGTGGCCTGCCCCGCCCCTGTATATTGTCCACAAGTCAAAAGGTCCTTCAAAAGGTCTGTCGTGGGTGACCCTCGTGGTTATATCCTCGGCAGGAAGGTCACGCTCCTCTGATCATCCGCCAGCGTCCCCATGCCCCTCGGGCAAGGCGTCATTGCGGCCGCTTAGAAGTCCTACGCACTTATACCAAGTGCTTGATTAAGGAAGCGCGGACTTGCGTATGAGAGGTGGGTCTTGAGCGCTTGATATCTTAAGCATAACGGTACATCCCTGGGGCACTGAGGGACGGGTCTTTGACTCGGAGAATACCCCATCATACCCAGGGGTCGCACCGTCTTGTTCAAGGGTCGTACCGTCTTGTTCAATGATTGTACCGTCTTGCTCAAGGGTCGTACCGTCTTGTTCAAGGGTCGCACCGTCTTGTTCAAGGGTCGTACCGTCTTGCTCAAGGGTCGTACCGTCTTGTTCAAGGGTCGTACCGTTGTCCTCGAGGAGTTAAGGCGGGAGAGCTCGCTGATGTGTTCAGGATGGGTGTGTTGTAACTAGACGGGCCGCTTATGGAACTAAGGTGTTGTAAAGCCTTTGTTAAATGCTTCTTGTGGGAGTGTCGCAACTCTGCCTCTGTCTGTTTACGGAGGACCAAGCCGGCAACATTTAGAGTAAACAAGAAACCTTAAAATTGCAAGTGTCAAGGGAGACAGCCTCTGAAATTTTACCATAATACAGTTCTGTCTGTAGGTTAAGCCTATTGTATTCATGTGTCTCATACAAGCAGTTGTGTGTTGACGGGGTTGTAGGTGTGTGTGTGTGTGTAGGATGTTGCGTCACGCACCAAGTGTGTGAGACACGTCCATAGTTATCTATAAGTGGTTTGATTCCCGTTGTTGTACAAGACTTTCTCTGGTGTATTATTTATTCAATGATGATTAGCAAATAATGAATGGGAGTGAATAGGAAAAGAGAAGAAGATTGTCAATGTATAATTGAAGGAGAACGTTATGTTTTCCAATACAGCTCTGTCATTTCTGTGGAAGTAATTACTTTAATGATGTAATTGTCCCCACTGTCTTTTATTAAGCAGATACTTGCGGGTATGGTGGGTGTGCCAAATAAAAGATCTCGACTCGGATAAACTTTTCCGAATGCAGACAGTGTTAAACGTGTGTGTGTGTGTGTGTGTGTGTGTGTGTGTTTAGTTGAAAGGAAATGTGTTATCTGAAGCTGAGGTTTTACTCTCTTCATCCCTCAAGGGTCAGGTCGAGGCCGGGGCATGATGCTGAGCGTCGTACTGTCGTGGCATTAAGCGTCTTGCCGTCGTGTTAAAGCGTCGTACCGTCGTGCACAAGTTGTTAGAAGTACCGGGTGTTGAGGTGGTCGGTGTTGCTTCTTGTGTGAAAGCCTGGAAGTCTGTTGCGAAATTGGTGAGGGGGAAAGTTAGTTTTGAGATAGTGTTGATGGCCTCTGAAGTTCCCACATAAGGTTAATTATTGGTGTGAAGTTCCCTCGATGTGCTGTATTGGAAAGTTGACCGAACGTTCACACTAATTGTTGGGTTTTATCTTCTGTTTTTTTTGTCTCTCTCTCTCTCTCCCCCCCCCCTCCCCCATCTTTATTTTCCTCACCACGCAGTCATCCACCACACTACTCACCCCACCACACTGTCCCCAACCACACACGTCCTACTAACACGTTAAAACTATCACGTAGACCATATTGTCCAGGCATTTGCCTGAAGCAAATTATTATGAAAGGGACTTTATTTTTGATTCAGTAAAGGCGACCATTACCATAACTGTACCTCAGACTAGACTCGAGGATCACAAGTTATTAAGGTTATGTAACTCGTGTTTTCTGTTCCATGTGATTCAGCTGTAGTGGTCGTCATCAGCTGATGATGACGTGTGATGGTCCTGATGATGATGAACTACATTTGATCACCTGTTTTAACTGTACCGGGAGGGAGTTCCCTCACTCGTGGGGCCCCATTTCTTGTACGGTACGGGGAGGGAGTTCGACACTCTTGGGGCACCATCTCAACAGAGGGGCGAATGTGGCCTTGCATGAGACATGACACGTAGTAGACCTCCCTCCGTGTTCCTACCGTACGCTGGAGAAGAAGGTGTTTGTAGAGGGCTTAAGAGTAAGGAATTCCTGAGCTTTCTTGGGCAGTTGTTTTTGGGGGAATTTATGTTGTCGGAAGTTTGTAATATGTTGTTGTTCGCTTGTGTTTTCAGTGTTCACAATATGACTTATCAGTTTAAAGTTCCACTGGGCTTCGCACAGAGATCGTCAGGGGCAACAGTCCCACTAGGTATCCACCTGGCTAGATTTCCCTGTGGAAAGTCTTCACTTCCTGGAAAATTTCGAGTCTTTTTTTTTTCCCCTCTTATGCTGCATGTTTGACCCCTTGACCGAAATCATTGGAGGGAAAAACTTTGGAAAGTGTATGTCGTGGCAGGCAGGGATGTGTGATGAAGGCTGAACCTTTATATTCTTAGATAAGATTTGTAAGTAAACAGGAACAGGTTCTCAGCCAGTTAGATGTACGAGTTTATATTTTCGTCTTGTCTGCCTTTGTTCTTGATTTAGTGGCAAGTCTGGTGCTGGGAATGTTTTTCACGCGAGGCTTACACTCAAAGCATTCTATAGTATAATCTTTTTTTATAGTTACCGTACACCAAAGGCATTGAAATATCATAGAGAAACTATAGTGTTCTGATTTTTTCATAGAGATGGAAAATGCAGATCGATTTAGTGATCTTTTCCACTATATATATATATATATATATATATATATATATATATATATATATATATATATATATATATATATATGCGGCATCACAGCTTTCGATTCAGGTAATGTATTGTGAGTAGTTGAAGCAGACGTTGCTTGAGGTAATGTGTTGCAGCTGACGTGAGCTACGGTTTTGAGGGAGAAAGCCACGAGCAGGTGTAGCAGTTTGCCTCCAGATCTTTAATTACGACGATGAAAGAGAAAGCAAAATAGCTACAAGATTTTTGAACCTCGAAGGATTGCGTGGAAGGTGAGAGGCTTAAGGGTTGCCCACCATGGAAGAGAGAAGAACAAGGGGTGGATTGATCACAACCTTCACTTTTCTAAAAGTTTCTTGTGATTGTGGAGAATATACAAGAAAAGAGGGACCCCATGAGTGTAGAACCCCCTCCACATGCAGTACAAATGGACAATTACACACACACACACACACACACACACACACACACACACACACACACACACACACACCAGAGGCCAGGACACAAGAGCACACACTCGAGAAACTCACGGACGTCGTACTTGAAACAGACAAGCCACAGCCGACGTACGTACCATCACAGGCCTAGCACAACAACACTAGAGTACTGGAGACAGAATGTTGGCCTGAAGTGCTCCCAACAGCCAGCGGTCACCGCATGAGAGGCGGATATGAAGCTCAGGGAGGCAGCTAGGTCATGACTGTGGGGTCCAGGAGGAGGAGGAGGAGTGGGTTCCCGGAGACAGAGTCAGCAGTGAGGGGGTAACTTTCCCTCTTCGTCTTGTGAGCATCGCCCCAGCGGGAGGCGTCCTCCCCAGGTCCTTGTTGACCCCAGGCCTGGCTCTCATGCTGACCCCCGACTCCACCTTCATCATCGTCCTCTCTCTCTCTCTCTCTCTCTCTCTCTCTCTCTCTCTCTCTCTCTCTCTCTCTCTCTCTCTCTCTCTCTCTCTCTCTAACAGGCACCGTTATGGGCTATGGTGCCCATATCAAGTTAGGATCTGATGAGGAAACTATATATATATATATATATATATATATATATATATATATATATATATATATATATATATAGATAGATAGCTATAACACTTGTATATTAGTTACACCTTGAGTGAGAGGCAGCCTTCAATAACGTTTTACAATCGACAGTGGATGGAAAGGAGCACATCAAAGGCCTTTTCATTTTTTTTTTTTTTATCTAAACAGGAATCCATCATTTCCCTTCTGCTCCGAGGAGTGTAGCCGATCCTGGCCTTTCGTAACAGAGATAATTAGCAGCGTCCTTTGTCAAGGGTAATTTCATTAAAGCGAAATTATTGCAGTGCGCCAGTATGGTCATTGTGTGACGTCCTTTGCGTATTTGGGAGTTGTTTAATCAGTTGATGTTCTTGTGCGTAACTTAAGTCTGTTGTTTGATAATGTTAAATTTTTTCTGGTTTTGTACACGTGGCCCCTGGTGTTGTTGTACTGCAGCTGCCTGATCAGCTGGCGTCGTCAACATATCGTACGTCAGGCAGCGCCATGTGCTCTTGCCAGATCACCGAGTGTGTGAACGTGTCGTACGTGCGGCAGCGCGCCACGTCGATCTTCGCTCCACCCTCTGCAAGGAACTAGAGTATTATTCTACCCAGAGGGTTGCGTCAGAGTCGTTCTCCGTGCTGGACCACACTCGGCTCGCCCTCCCTCCCTCCGTCTCTTTCTCACAGTCACTGAACTATTTTCTCCTGATGACAGAATGACAGTTCATATTCTTCCCCCTCCCCCTCTCCCCTTTACGTCAGGAACAGCCTCTCGTGACGTCAAACTAACCTAACACCCCTCCCTCCCTCCCTCCAAAACAATTGGCATTTCTTTTAAAAATGTTTTTTTCATATTTTGTTTTAGTTTTCCTTCTTGTATAATTCAAGCAAGTGTTTATGGTTGCGACATGTAAGACCCGTCTTGATGAGAGATGGAAGGGTCTGTACCATTATCAATATTTAAATCAACGAGTGGCAGCAATTGTGTTGTTGCCTCACATATGAAAATTATGATGACCTGCTCTTGTGAACCCAAAATTATTATTCTGGTAGATTTTCACTCTTGTGGGATCTTGTCCAAGGCCCTTCAGCATTACTGTGAATGTAATGTGTTTTATTTGTAGATTTATTGGTGTGTGTGTAGAGATATGCACTGAGATGGAGAATGATGTAGAAAGATGTACAGATAAGTTTGTCATTACTGTCAACTTTCTTACGGAACTCTTATGTCAGCTTTTAAAGTGGCATTACTGTAGTCTCGTAATTGGATAGTCTCATCTTATGAGGAGATAATAATGTCAACTGATGGGGTAGTTTACCAACTTGTATCAACTGGTGGGATCCCCTGTCATTTTTTGGGGGATAGTCTCGGGGTATGGGACAGGCTGTCAACTTATGGGTTATTTGTCATTATATGTGATAGGCTCTCAACATATCTGATAATCTGTCCTTTTATGGGATAGTCGTCATTTTGGGATCTAGTCTGTCTGTCCTGCCGAAAACATTGTGTCCCCAGGTGCAGCAGGCAGGAGGTGTACGTCGGTGTTCGTGGTGGCAGTACACCTGAGATTGGCAGACGGGGGTGTATCCTGTCCTGCTCTCCCAGGTGTAGGATGCGTCATACACCTGCTGGTGCAGAATGTATGAGGAAGAGAAGGTAATTTTGTTGGTGTGTGTGTATATATATTGAGGATGTTGGATGTGGATTGAGGCGATCTTTATAAGAACGTACTTTTACCTTCTTGAGAAGTACGCAATTGAGCACAATTACACGACCTTTTCTTTTTTGATCGATTGCACGACGTTTTTGAGCACAACTGTATGACCTTTTTTAAGTGGTTAGAGTGTGGCAATTGGTCGTGATGGCAGACGATTGGTTTCAGTGTGTGGTGAATGGTCGTAAAGGCTGTGAATGGTTAGTGTGTGTGGTCTGGTGGAGTACATTTTCTTGTGGGTTGTGAAGATGGAAGTGTGTTGTGGCGAGGTGATTGAATCAGGGTGCGTGGGATTGGAAACAAGAGAGAGTGCGGTAGTAGACACACACACACACACACACACAAGCTGTCTCTATGATTTATTCACTGATTCAGTGGTCAGTAATTCACTTTTACCACTTTCTAAGCAATCTCTCTCTCTCTCTCTCTCTCTCTCTCTCTCTCTCTCTCTCTCTCTATATATATATATATATATATATATATATATATATATATATATATATATTGCGGTCATGGCGTTTTCTTTTAAGGTTAAGCGTCCATGATAGATGTCAGAAGCAAGGTGGACACTCCTACCCTGTGTGGAAAGGTCAGCAACAGCAGCAGATGATGATATAATTGTGGTTGTGCTCTCTCTCTCTCTCTCTCCTGGTGGGTTTGGAAGGTCATTAGTAGGTGGTAGAGCTCTGGTCATGACCTCCACTCTCGAGATGAAAGGTCACTTACAAATGACAGCAGTTTAGTACCAGAGTTTAGTCCTGTTGTCTCAAGGTGACGCGATGGAAATGTGGGTCTGGGTGTTTTTCGTTTTTTTTTTCCAATGAGTTTTGGTTGGACATAGTGATCGTGTGGTGTAGCTGGGTGTTCTCAGGCTGCGTTGGTTGGTCTAGCTCGGTGTAGGAATTCTTCTCAGCCAGCAGAACCATCATGAGATGAGATGCGTGATAATTACATGAATTGCATTCGCTGATGGAGCTGCGTTCTTTGACCATCTCGATTGCTGGAGAATATCATTGGAAATGTGTTAATTAGATACGTGGAGCGTATCTTCATTAACCGTCCTAATTGCCGTATAATGACACGATATGAGGTATGGTAACGATCTCTATGTAGCGCTCAAGAAGTGAATCATGACGTAAGTGCCCCAGAGACTTTGGGGTTTACGCTGTGGCTTGGTAGACGTACATCTTGGCCCTTTTTGACTTGGCTCTCTGCACAGCGCACAGAGAATTCATACTTGATATTAATATATATATATATATATATATATATATATATATATATATATATATATATATTAGATTGTGACGTATTTTCGTGTCTGGTGTGTGTTCGTGTGTTTCGGCGGTAAATCTGAAGTGGTAGAAGTCAAATTGAGACAAATTACGTTGGTTTCTACCTTGACTTGCATTTGTGGGGTGATGTCGCATGGCCAGATTTATTAGTTCACATTCCAAGTCTTTGTGGAGGTCATTTGTCTCCAAGGATGAGTTTGGATTAGGTATATATATATATATATATATATATATATATATATATATATATATATATATATATATATATATATATATATGAAATACTCTGCGATTTTTCATCTTTGAGGTGTGGGCAAGTAAAGTGTAGGGCCCCCAGAATTCCTCCTTGTGTAATGACTCCGGAGTTATGAAGTGAAATGTTGGGGTTTAGATTGATTGGTTCTAATTCCCTGACTCACTCACACTCACTTAGGGGTTGCACAAGAAAATTCTAAAAAAGAATGTGGTTTTTTATCCCCTCTCATTATTTTACCTCACAATTTTCATCAGTGTGTGTTCTGTATCTTGAAATACAGTGTTGGGGGAAGTTATCCGTTTCATGGTCGTGATTTCCATGTGTGTAACTTCCCTTACAGTAAAGCGAGTAACCTACCGTACCTGTAACTTGGCTTTGAGTTACAGGAGATACAGTATAGTGTCTGACCTGTCATCTAGCCTGTAGTTATAAGGGATGGGTTATGTTATCTGGATCAATGCTTATAGTTACAGGTGATCACTTATCTTCTATGAATTTGCTTGTAGTTACAGGGGGGGGGTTCAGTTATCCGAGTTTTCATGTATTTACAGTGGATACACTGTCTTACATGTGACCCTTGCTTGTAGTTACAGAGGGTAAATTATCATCTTTGTAAACTTGCTTGTATTTACAGCCGTGGGTAAGTACAGTGTTGGTTGAGAATATGTGTCTGTGTAACACATCCCAGGGATCACTAGTATTGCCACTGTGTGTTACAATTGCTGGTGTTAGGGCCGTTGACCCAGATGGCTTGGTCGTCAGAGGTCAAAATCGTAGTTGTGCATTCACCTCGCGTGAGGTCAGTACTGCTCAGGCGCACATGTGGCCCAGCAGGTTCAGAACACGTCTCGTACCATACAGGTAGGTGATTGCACTGTAGAATAGGTAATTACACACACACACACACACACACACACACACACACACACACACACAGGAAGGAAGTGAAAGTCTTGGATATTCAGACAATATTTATTACTCAAATAAAAAGTAAATAGAAGGCTTTACTCAGAGAACAGAGTGGGTTGTACCGAGACAAAGACACTGGATTTTTTTTTTTTTTTTTTTTTTTTTTTTTGTCTTCAAAGGTTTACCAGGTCACTGGTCACGTGAACCTACAGCCAGTGCTGTACTTGTATATAAATAGTCGACATTCACGGGTTACATAATTGGCAATTGAGTTCTATTGAAATTTGAGAGAATATGCTAATTTATGCACAGTTTTAAACTCTGCTTATATTTAATGGATGTATTTACCTTCAAACATTTGCATTACACTGATCGGTTTAATAATTGATAATCGATATAATTATGATTGTACTATTGTCATGAATGAATTTTGTGCAAAATAAGTTATATTCGGTATTTATTTAACTGTTTAAGAGTTCTCCTAATTTAGTTCTCCCTATATTTAAACTAAAATTTGTAGAATATCAGAGCTTCTTTGTGATATGAAAACTTAATATATAATTTGAGACGGAAGCTCAGTTGTATGTTGCATATATTGATAAATATTTATACTTAAGCATACCTCGATATACGTTAATTAGTGTGACGATTATCTGTTATTAAGTTTCTTTTGATGATTACCACTTTTATATTTCAGTTTACGTCTCGTGTTCGGTGACGTAAAGCTTTTAGATTATATACTCTTGGTGGAGGAAATAAAAATATGTCCACAGTACGTATGTGTACACGTTATGTACCGTGTTGGTCCACAGTACATGTGTGTACACATGTGTACCGTGTTACATTATGTACTGTGTTGGTATGAGCGTTAGGTAGTGTCGCTCCGTTTTCTGTCTCTCGTAGTGTCGACATTGGTTTGAGATCCGAGCTGCCTGGGTGGATTTTGCCACTTGACATTTGGACTGTGGTCCCCAGCATCGTATACCAGGTTATACTACGGTTCACAGCCTGTACCCCGCTCAAACGCGTCACTGGAGCACCCACGCATACGACCTCCTCTTTTAACTTCCCAGTTTTTATGCTTCCGTCAGTTGTGTGGAAAAGTGTGATTTAAATGATCCGGTTTTTTTTTTTTTGTGTGTGTGTGTGTGTGTGTGTGTGTGTGTGCCTCGGGGAAAATCTCAGCTCAGGGATGCTTCTGAGAGGTGTTTACAACTGGACTTCATGGGATACTGCGTTCTGATATACGTTAATTCGCTATACGTTCGGGGTCTTGAAAAACGCGATTCGAACGGGTGTGTCGAGGACGGCAGTTCGAACGTATATCGGGGTTCGCTTGTAGAAAGTAGAGTCAGGGTTCCGCGCGTGCTCTTGAGAGAGATGTAGACCACATGAATGGGGCTTTTTGACACCAAAACTATGAATGGAAAGGAAAACAGATGTAATAACAGTGATGAAAAGATTGTTATATTACATTGATATGATATACATACTAAAGTACCTAGTCTACGTGTTATGCTGTAGAGTGAATAGCAGTACACTTTGGCATGTATAAAAATGAGAAACTGGATATAAATATATTTCCTGGATTATCTTACAATACTTAAATTATATCATTTTAATTAAATACATATACGTGCATTTCCATCATGTGATAAAGGCGATACACTTTAACCCACTTCTTTTTTTAGCTGTTTTGTTTTAGGTCCGTGAAGATGGGCTGTAAGATGTATGTAATCTCAATTCTTGCCTTAATGATATTGTAGTTGAATATAGGGTATGACGTGTGGTATGGCGGTGAGGAACATGATGGGGTCATGAGACCTTGACCTTCACCTCTGATGAGATGACCTATCCCTGACCTTATCCCGCTTAAGCATGATGTTACGATCTGTGGGAATGATGGTCCCAGCTTGGGATCTGACCCGTAAGGGATTAGGTCAAAAGCCGGCCCAAGGGTCGTACAGTAGTGCTCGAAAGGTTAATCAGCGTAGATCAAACTGGTCTAACCCACGACCTGTAACAGTAGGAGACCGAGTGTATGACCTCTGTATGAACCCAGAACTACGCCACTAATTGCTGAGACGACCAGCCCTAATTACCACTCCATGACCTAATCAACTCAGATTAGGTCAGAGTAGACTAATGTTGGGTCTCGTTAGAGTGGTCAGCGTTGTTGAGGTATTAACCCAGATTAAGTCAGGTTGGGTCTCATCAGAGCGGTCAGCGTTGTCGAGGTAATTTCCATCTTACGATGATACAGCTGTAAGTGTATTTACAATAACAGGTGTAGTGAGGGAGAATTGCATTATCTACTTGGTTGAACATGAGAAATGTAATGAACATTTGATATTCCTCATCACCATACCTTATGGATTGAAACATATATATATATATATATATATATATATATATATATATATATATATATATATATATATATATATATATATATATATATCATAATTTGTGTACATTATGAACTTATGACATGGAGAATGAAACATATGATTCATATTTAGTGAAGGTGATGAACATCGTGAATATTCAGAGTTGATTCGCTACTCTTCATCGTGAAATTTGGTGTGTTTTTTGTTCATGAAAATATTTGTAAACAAAGAAATGACAACAAAGTAAGGTATTTGTGATGCTTGTGTCGCGTATTGTTCCTTCACTTGGTCATGTGATTCTTCGTTACATAGTGTTGTTTTGTAGTTCTGGTGTAGGTACTTCCTTTAGGTTTTGTATGAGGAAATGGCTGTTTAGATCCAGTATAGGTGGCTGTGTAGGTCTGATGTAGGTGGTTGTTTAGGTGTGGTATACGTGGTGGTTTAGGTCTGGTGTAGGTCGTTGTGGTGGTGGTTGTTTAGGTTGGTATACGTGGTGGTTTAGGTCTGGTGTAGGTCGTTGTGTAGGTGGTTGTTTAGGTGTAGTATACGTGGTGGTTTAGGTCTGGTGTAGGTCGTTGTGTAGGTGGTTGTTTAGGTGTAGTATACGTGGTGGTTTAGGTTCGGTGTACGAGGTATGTATCCCTCAGGCTCAGATGCAGGTCGTCCTGTCCGTGACGACCTCCTGGTCGTTCTGGGGTAGGAAGGCTACGGCCTGGTCGTTGAAGGGGTCCTTGGCTGGCGTTGTTGGAGGGGTAGTCCGCCAGAAGTACTGATACACATACGATGCTGCAGTACCCCCGAGCACTGGCCCTACCCAGTACACCTGCAGTACAGTACACATTAGATCCGGTTAGTACATTTTCCCTGTTGATCTTAGCATGAATGATATCTCAGAGGTAATTGAACTTTTCCGCAATAGAAGATTTGGCAAATTTCAATGTTTATTTACATTGTTTTTGTCAGATATATCAACCTATGATTACACTGTGGAAAAAAGATTATGTATCAGTAAGTTGGGTCAGCAGAAATATAATGGTATGACATAATCAGAAATTTACTTTTATCTTTTAGCTCACGGTGGCAAAAACTTCAGAGCGGCCAATGCAAGAATAGCTGTTATATGTTAGTGCAAAGCTATCTCCTTAGCTGTGGTTAGTGCAAAGCTATCTCCTTAGCTGTGGTTAGTGCAAAGCTATCTCCTTAGCTATGGTTAGTGCAAAGATCTTTCCTCAGCTTTGGTTAGTGCAAAGATCTCTCGATAGGTTTGCTTAGTTCATAGATCTCTCCTTAGCTTTAGTGATGCATAGGTCTCTTCTTAGCTTTGGTTAGTGCTTACGTCTCACCACTCTAGCTTTCTCATCAGTTTTCGTTAGATAAAGGAAGCAGGGAAGGCAAAATTCATGAACTGGTTGTGTTTATGTTAGATGACCCTGAGGGTAGGGAGAGGGAGAGTCACAGCAGCAACAACAGCGTCTCGGTGAGTACAGTGGGTGTTCTCCCGTACACCGTCACGTAATACCAGTGTTAATCGTGAGGCCATGAAGCCACTGAGGCAAGCAGCGGCACGTTACCACCGCCGCCATACACCGCCTATTTCTCCCCGTCAGCACACGGTGACGTTGACTTAAGCTGCCCCCGCAACACGCTGTATCTCAGCCGTCTCCACAACACACACGGTCCCCAAACACTCAGCCATACCAGCAACGCGGACCTCAGCCGCCCCCGTAACACGCGATGACTCTGACATTCAGTTGCCCCCGCAACACAGCTCTTTAGCTCTTGAGACGTTTTGTCATTGCCCGCAACCTGGTACCTAGAACTTACCTTACATGCGGTACACCATGGCTGCAGCCCGCTAGCTCGTAATATTTTCATCACCCAGCCGCTCCCACTTGCCCTAACAGCATGAGCGTCCTGCAACACTCGCCTGCTCCCCACAGCACGACTCACAGGTCATCAAAAGTTAGCGACGCTCGAGAATCAGTTTCTTTTGGACGTGCCAACAGGTCATGTCTCAGACGCTTAGCTGGCCTGAAACACATGGTCTCGGCTCGTCGCTGCCTCACAGCTTTCAGTTTAGCCTCATCGCAACACACGGTTCAGACAGCATTTCCCTGTGGTACATAACCCAGACTGGGGTTCGCCACAACCGTTTGCCAGACTCAGCTACTCGGCAACACCCGGTATTTCACTTCCCGGTCTCTGTACCACACCTCGCCGAGCTGCCACCGCATCGCACCCTGATTCAAACACCCACCTCCTGTGTTATAACTTCACTGTTTATATTGCCTGTATATTCGCTTTAATATTTTTGTACTGTGGCTCGAGTTGACCCAGGAAAATCATTATTATTATAATTATGTTAGGCTTTTACAAAGCTTTTGAGGAGCAGGGTCCCCAACCTTAGACACACGCTGCACTGAAATGAGACGGTCGTTGTAATACAGAGGTCACCTCTTTGACGCTCTGACCCCTTGAGCACGACGGCACGACCCTCGCCAGTTGAGGTCATTGCCCGGGACGTCATACCTATGGGTCGTAGCGTCGCACTCAAGGTGGGTGAGGGAGAGGGGCGTTGGTGTGGAGGGGTCAGCCATGCGGTGTACAGTCTTGTTAATATGCCAATCTGCAAGCTAGAATTAGTTTCACTATGGAGGTTAGACACAGCTGGACCCCAGGAGCACCTCATAGCATCACGGGGGGACACCAGGAGTTAACCTAGATTTTAGTGAGTTAGAGAGGGAGGGAGTGAACACCAGGCCAGCACTAGCCTGACACATGGCCAGCACTGCTGATACCCCCTGGCCAACACTGCCCCTCACCACGAGTGCATTAGTAAGTCGTGACACTACGAAAGAGAAACCTACACTCGTGTTAGTTCGTGCCTACATATTATGTGCCTCAGACTTGAGCTATTGGGGTTAGAGTGTCATGTGCGACGATGGGTCGTTTCGTCCGTCTGTGAGTACACACACACACACACACACACACACACACACACACACACACAAGGACGGTGTACTGGGTGTGCGTTGCAGTACCTTAGGGATTCCTTGAGTTCTTATTATACGTGTCGAGTTCGACGTCATAGCTGGCTGCCTTGGGAGCCCTGAAGACGTAGCAATAGATGAGGGAGGCCAGCAGACCGCCCAGCACCGGGCCCGCCCAGTACACCTAGAAGAGAAGGTTTAGTCATCTGTTCCACTACGCCTGGTGCACCCCACCGTCACCCCACAGCTGGGGGTGGGGAAGGTGTACCCGGTACATTACACCATATACCACCACCACGCTACACCACACATTTATCACCTTACACCACACCCAGGGTGTATTACACCTCCCATTTATCACCGTACACCACACTCAGGGTGTATCTGACGCACTCCACGCCCCGGGTGTAGATATTGTATGGTTGGTTACAACGATGTTTACCTACCTGGTGACCACACCTAAAGTGTTGAAGACACTCCCTACACCCACAAACACCAGCAGCACAGGACACAACAGAAGCCACACACACACACACGACACATGGGAAACATCACAGGTGTTGAATGCCTCGTATTGAGAATTTTGATGCTTCACGCTAACCTCATGTATTAAGTTTGCGATACCCCTATTTTTGACCTGACCCTTAAAAGTCAGGTCAAAGGTCGTGCTGTCATGCCCTCAGGTCATGTCGTCGTTCTTAAGGGACGGGGATAGAATTTAACGGTAGTTATCATGATCGAGGCTGCGTGACGTGATCCATATATTGTTATAATAATTACCTTACAGATGTTTTTCTAAGATTGATGCGAATATTATTGGGAAGCATAATGCGTTATGGGTGTATGAATGAGGCTTACGAGACTTGCTATACAGGCTACATGTAAACAGTGAGGGTGTATTTTACACTCAGATACACTTGACTTGTGGTCCGTCCTCCTGTAACACCCCCTCCACCACCCCCCACCCCCTCCCACACACACACACAATACATCGTGGTGTCTTCCCCACTACACCCAGACTAAACACGACACCCAGACGTACACACGAAACCCCGATGACACTTCAGCAACAGCAGAGAACACGGGAAGTTACACACAGTACAGAGTGATGGTACACGCCCACACAACACACACATTCCAGGCAGTAAACCTTCAGCAGCAAGTTTCCACAACACGTGAACAGGGACCGTACACCCCTGGGGAACACTAGCACGACACACACAAACTACACACGCGTTGCAGCTTGGCGGTACACGTCCGCAGCACTTGACTAAACCTTGCGTTGCTGCCCTCAACACTCATGAACCGCGTTGCCCAACAAAGCTCACCCACTATAACAAGAGACACTGGCGCCTGATACAGCCCTGGTCATCATTAACATATCTTTAACGGCGGGAGGACGTAAACAGGTTTTACCAGACTGACTAATGACCCCACAAGGCATCATCTCTGAGCTTTCTCTCTCTCTTACGTCTCTGGAATCTGCAATGAATCCAGGTTCGAATGGGTTTACGTTCTTGTGAAGACGCTGAACGTGCGCGTTTTTGACATCCTCGCATGGCGGGATGAATCATTCGTGTCACACTGTGCCTGAAGCTGGGTAACATTCGCCTGCTGTTTGTGAGTGGAGTCCGAGGTGGTGGAACAGAGCGACAGAAGAAAGCCAGTAGCTCGTGTGTTCAGTCGAGGAAACATGTAAACTGATGGTTTACGCTACATGCCAACCTCACCGGCCCCAGCCTCGTGGAGACAGAGGGGTCGTCGGTACACGGAATACCTCATAGGTGAGGTTTGTGTATAATAATGATTTATAAACTCGGTGCTGTCTCTAAGCTAATCAGGCAGCGATATAGGTGATTTTGAGGATGAGGTTAAAGCTGGTGCAGGACGCGGCTTGGACGAGACGATCAGAGAACACTACAGTCACAGGACAAAGAAAGAAAGCCAACGGGGAGTCAAGTGTGCCACTAGACTCCTCTGTCTTCTACTACTACTACTGCTGCTACTACTATTACTTCTGCTGCAGCTGCTACTACTACTACCACTACTACAACTACTGCTTCTACTACTACTACTACTACTAACAACAACAATTGAACAAGAGTTGCTTAGGGGCTATTATCACAACTTGAAGTAGGATTGCTGGGAATCAAGTGCAGGGATTGTATTAAAAGCTGGTGGAAAGCTGTGGTCTTAACGTAGGGTTTGGTGTTTTTGGGGGCTGGAGTTAGGACACTGTGGACTGGTGTTAGGAACGTTTAGGTCTGAGACAAGGGCCCTGGTGCATCGGTTTTAGGATCTTGGTCTCCAGTTGTTGCTTATGGATTAGGGATTTCTTGATGATGGGTTAAGGATGGCGAGCAGTGTCCTGTGAACCGTGAGAAGGGTAGAGGCTGAAGGGAGGGTGACTGGGAGGCACAGAAAGGCGAGGGAGACAAGGGCGAAGCAAGGGTTGAAGGGAGGCACCGAAGGACAAGGGAGAACACACAGGTATTCACACAAGGTAACTTACCCAGTGGTTCTCCCATAGGCCAGTGACGACAGCCGGGCCGAAGGTACGTGCTGGATTCATGGAGGCTCCAGTGATGGGCACCTGGAGGAAAAACGCCTGCGTAAACACCAAGAATTAAGGAGACATACTACTCAGTCTTGTGTTTCTCAAGTTTATGTGAAATGTTGATTAATGAGGAACATGGCGTGCTAGTGGTAGAATGTAATTGAGTCTCGCAAATATGGACTTCTCTGTTTATAAACGAATTAAGGATGTCAAATAGATAATGAATGGAGTGTCATGGAAGTCAGGTATTATTAGCCTGTTTGAATGCAGTAATAGAAACTGGTTTGCGTGTTGTGTGTGGTAGTACGTTACGTGTTTGGTAGGTTTACTGAATGTTGAAAAACAACTTTACATCGGAGAGAGTAAAGTGCACCTGCGTTGATGTTGCTTTAACCCCAGAGCACGACGGTACGACCTTTGGGTACGATGGCTTGGCATTTGACCTGATCCGTCGTGCTCAGAGGTCGTACCGTCGTGCTCGGAGGTCGTACCGTCGTGCTCGGAGGTCGTACCGTCGTGCACGAGGTTGGAATCGTCGTGCTAAAAGGATCAGGTGACTTAAAGGGGAATATATACGTACAGTGAGCGAATATCTTGAGTGTGGTAATAAGAAATGTTGTGGTATCTGGGGGTGATTTAGGGGGTACCAACACGGGGGAGGGGTTAACTCACGGCTGTGAGGTGGCAGGCGGTGATGGAGAGGCCGATGGCCAGGGGCGCCGACCCCTTGACGTCGGTGCGGCGGTCATCGCAAGCCCCGAAGACGGTGAGGACCAGCACGAAGGTTATGATGAGTTCGATGCCCAGCGCCTGGCCCACGTTGACGCCGGGAGCCAGCGAGGTCATGCCCAGGCTGCCCTGGCTCCGCTCCGGCGTCACCCCCTGCAACACAAGTAACACACCTCAGTACCTTCTTGCTGGTGTTGCCATACTTACAAAGCAAGGCTCAGTACCGTGGCATTAATGGTGTAGTGAAATGTTTCCACACACAAGTAGCGTCACTCAAGGAGGACCATTAAATGTACAATGAATCGCCGTCATTATGTTTAGCACTACTGTGTATCGCGCGGGAATACAATACGTAACCAGTTAAAACAGACAGATCAACATGTAGACGATAAGATCTAACTGGACATTATTTGTCGCGTGAGACATTACATTGTCAGACTTACCGTTGAGCAGGAGTTTGCCGCTGAGGGATTATGAGCTTCGGTCGCTGGCCGATTCTCTTACAGAAAAATGCATGAGCTCTGAGCAGTTATTTAAGTGTAACTGAACCGTCGGAAATATATAAGTCAAGGAAATAATAGTCTGTATTTTTTCTTGACTATGTGTTACGAAGAGTTCCATTACGTCATCTGGTCGAGGTCTGACCCACAATATTATATCACCTTCCGTCTGCTGTGGCACAAATAGTGACAACGAAGTGCAAGGGATGGGAAAATCTACCTCAGTCTAAGTTTTTGAATAATATCTTTGTCTCCTGTCTCATGATTCTTAAGGGTGTTTAATGCATGAAACACATTGCACTGGTTCCACTCCTAACATAATTGTTTGTTTCGTGTGCTCGTTTTCCCACAAAACAGTCAAGTCATGAAAGTTTTTATGATATAAAACAATGCTACTGATTTTTTGTAATCCGGCGCTGAAGAGGCTGGTATTTTTATCACGTAATTCAAGAATTTGCTTACAGTTCATCTCACCGGAAGTTATTTACGAGCCAGCGTGTCATGTGTTGAAAATTATCATAAAACTATTAATAGCGTAAAAAAAAAAAAAAAAAGGCATCTTGGAACCTCTTTGAATGGCTGAATCGTTAATCCATTTTGATTTCGTAGTCTCCGTTTTTTTTTTTTTTTTGTGATGTTGCCAGAGGCGGAGTAGCCTAGTCACCATAATATATACAGAGGCGGAGTAGCCTAGTAAAATGGCCGATAAAAAGGAATATGCAATGTGCCGTTGTCTGTTGTCTATATTCGGATTATTTCATTTTGTCTTCCGGACGAAACCTTGTGGTCAGAATGCATGCGGTTCATTGTGTATTTGGAATCCCGCTGTGAGCAAGGTGGGTTTTGTTGGGTTCTGGGATCAGATCAGAGATATTCCTCAAAACAAAGTGTAAGAATTGTGGTGTTATTTTCCAAGTGCGGACTCGCCTTTGTCAATACCTATAGCGTTGCATCAACCGCTAGTATAGAAGTTAATTCTCTTATGAGCAATATGCTGGTGTCTGTTACAGTATTAAGAGAAAAATGATGAAGATTGAGCGAGATGCAAGTCATGGATCTGGAGCGCTGTGGTTCAGCCACCGCCCGCGGCGGCGATCGTCTTATATATTTAGAAACAAGTGGGACGCCAGGTATATAAACACGTTCAGGCCGGCAGCCATGTTTGGACGCTGTGTTCACCATATAGACGGACGAACAAGAAAGCGTTATGATCATTATCGTAAGATTCTTGCACTAATGAAAAGAACGACTCGGTATTTCGCACATTGTACCGTTCACTTACTAGCCATCGTTAGGTAAAGCAGTCAGCATTGACGCTCGTAAAGGAGGGCAGTGAATTCTAAGATCTGCACATCGATGTAGACCCTCGCTCAGCCGTGGGGTAGTAGTAGTAGTAGTAGTTGTGACGTGGGAGCTGCTCTTCAGTCGAATATGTTGGGTTACTTTCTCTTCCTTGCCCCTGGATGGTATCAAGGACGAAGTCTATGATATACGAAAGTTGATATACCTGTAAAAGGATACTAGTACGTGGGCCTGTCTTTCCAGATCAGTGCTACGCTTGCAGGCGCATATTAGCGGCACATTATAACTTGGATTTACTCGCGTGCAAGTGGTTTTTTTGAAAGTAATATTAGTATCAAGTTTCATGTATGTCATGGTTACTGTAGTCTTTCATGTTCTAGTTTCTTGAGCTGAGGTTTTATTATTATTATTATTATTTATTATTATTATTATTATTATTATTATTATTATTATTATTATTATTATTATTATTATTTAGTAGTAGTAGTAGTAGTAGTGATTGTCGTTTTTTCTTTAAATGTCACGATGAATGATATAACTAAATATTGGTTTTCTCGAAAATGGAAAGCGTTTTCCTTGTGTATTGAGGCATTTCCTTCATCACTTGATATGCAGAGTGACCCCCTTTTTAAAGACTGCACACCAGTGTTTTGCAAGGCTCACATAAAGTATCCATCATTTCCCCTTCATTGTGGAACTGACATAAACATGTGTATCGGTAAGAGAAGTGTGTGTAGGTCATGCAACTGCAAAATATGCATGAAGGTAACAATACAGTTACCACATTCTTATTTTCCGCCTCAGCCCTGGGGTCCAGAACCCATTTACAGCCTCATTATGGTGAGATAATAATCTGTGGCTTCGTCTTGCATGCTCCTTCATCAGAGCAGATTGACAGTCGTATGTGAATGAGGTTAAGAAATATTGAATTACTGGAATAGAATTAGCGTTTGGGAGCAATCGTGTTATTTTAAAGACTTTGGCGAATGATGGTCGGTATGGTTAAGCTAGTGAGAAAACTGTTGTCCACAGAAAACGACATCAAAGTCATGGGTAACTATACTCGGCTTCTTCTCTAGTGTAAAGGTTTATGAAAGCTGTTATATCATTAATGATATAAATAATCGACTTCAGATAATTCTTTTTACCAAACAACTATTCAGAAGTATCATATATTTAATGCATCATATAAGCACAAGTTTAGAGGGAAAATTTAGAGTCCATAAAAAGTATGTAAAAGAAAGAGTACAGGTCAGTAGAATGTGGTGGAAAAAAAAATACTAAAATAAGACCTGCCTGTATTGCTTATGATTACTCCAAAGATTATGCTTGCGGACACACACAGACGTTTGAGTTTGAGGGCGCCACTGGTGGATGGCTTCACTGTGGAAAGTGAGTTCCCCAGCTTGTTGACACGGGTCGTGATGAGGTGCTCGTTATGTGTGCGGATGGAGAAGAGGGAAGGAAGGAAGGAGAGTCTCGTGTGTATAACTTAGGCCTTGAGATGCTTTATTTCATCGTTAGTTTGGGAGTTGGGAGGTGCCAGACCAGGGGGAAGTGACTGTGTCTTCATCATGCACAGTACAGGGAACATTATGTGCACACAGAGGGTAAACAATTGTGTTTTTAATGTATATTTTTCTTTTTGAGTATATGATGATGCACATGAGGATTGCGCTTCCCTCCGTCTCTTTATATATATATATATATATATATATATATATATATATATATATATATATATATATATATATATATATATATATATATATATAACTATATGCTATAGTTTAAGGAAAGTAGAAGGATAATAGAAGATTCTAACAGTTTTAAGGAAATATGTTTTTGCCATTTGAAAAAGAACAAGCCTTTGGTGTGAGTATAAAGACTTGGGGAAACAAAAATAGTTGCGTAACTCAGCGTTGTAGAGAAAGACATCGATATATCACAGCAGCCATGAGTTGTGCGTAGCCGGTGGCGCTGACTGGTTATCACCTGGTCTTGTTAATGGCGGGGCACCACACCGGCAGCCAGGTTTGAGGAGGGGGAACCAGGTTACCACGTGAGGAAAGTGGGTCAGGGTTTTGGAGTCTGAATGAGGGATTTCGAACGTTTGGTATTGCATTAGGCTAAACCCCCTCCTGTACGTAAGTGTTGGTTGCAAGAGCCTCCGGAGATATGTGAACACGTCCTTCATTATTGGAATGAGTTTATGAGAATATGATCCTCGTCATCCCATGAACGCAGCAAAATTTGCAGTACACTGTTTACTTTTTTGTTTGTGCTAAGACTAGAAACCCTATCGTTGGAAACACAGCAAGAGAAACCCAGCGCCTCGCCTCGTGGGTACCAGATTTGCGACGATTTTGAATGAAGAAAAGAGAGGATTTGCGCCTGCGATACGCCAGGACCATTGCCTGAAGAATGAGAGAGGCTGATGCAAAGGAACTCGTGGAAGAGGTAGTGTGGAGGGTGTTGGAGGGGGTGATATCACGGATGGTGTGGTGTGTCATCTCTCGCATTCCTCTGGTATACGCTCGATCAAGACAGAAGCATCGCCCTAGGAAACCCAGCAACCTTCCCAGCAAGATCATGGAAAGGAACTCTATAAGTAAGTCCAGTTATCTTCGTCAGGGATCCATCCCTGGCGTTCAGATGGAGCGGGAGGAAGCGAAGGTGTGGCGAGGAACGTCATCAGACGAGCCAATTGTCGGTGAAATTGAGCAGTTACAGCTTGAAGGATTGTACGTGGGAAAAAAAATCCAGATTACCGACGGTCTGGAACGAGTCCCGGAAGATTGGTCGTGACGGTCTGGAACGCGGCTAAAATGGTTGCTGACTTTTGCTCCAGATCGACTGGAATGGAACCCGGGAGGAGTTCATCCCCGGTGCCAGCTGTGTGGCAGGGTTGTAGACGATGATTGTGTGGAGGATGAACTTCACTGTGTGGAGGAGTGTGTGTGTGTGTATAGCTTGAAGTCAGGAAAGGGTTCAGTTTCAAGATTTTAACAACGTACATGAAACATGTGTGGGTGTGTGGTTGTGGGTTAGTCGGGCTAGCGAAGCGAGACGGTTCAAAGTGTGGGTGGGAGCTGTTCTGTCCCCTCTGGCCGTGGGACGTGCACCTGGGAAGGCCTCGCGAGAATGAGCGCCATCCAAGGAAACGCGATCAGGCTTTCCCCTTAAGTGGGCAGGTAACTGGCCGAGCAGCGTACACGTCATGCCTCCCGTGTCATCTCCTGATGGTATGTAATCACATTACCCGACGCGATTTAGCTCTCTAGTCTCGCCCTTTTGCGTCAGGCGGAGGGTAATTGTTACGTCCACATTTGGGTTACACAGGCGGGAGAGTACGGCACACAGTGTGGCGGTGGCAGTGCCTAAAGGAAGAGTAATGTGATGGTGGGTTTATGTTGGTACTGTTGAAGGAGGGTTTGAGGTACCTAGGTGTCTCTCTCATACTCTTGAGTTAAGAGGGTCAGGGACCCAGGTTCGACTTGCAAGCTGGGTACATGTGTTGTGTCCTCCGTGGCTGTATGCATTACACATGTATGCTTTGTATACGCACCATTGTTTGTATGTATCTGTGTGTTGAACCAGTTAGATTCCGCCTGCCAGTACGTTACACACACACACACACACACACACACACACACACACACACACACACACACTCACACAAACACACACACAATACATCTCACTACACCTGCAGAGCATCACTCCCCTGCCCTGGCTGCCCATCATATGAGCACATTCCATCCCGTCTTCCCCCTGTCGCAAAGGCCGCACCAGAGTGCCCTCACCTCCTTCAGGAAGGTCAGAGGGGACTGAGCAGGCCCTTGAGTCGGTACCTCAGTGCCTCCTCTCAACCCTCGACCTTGAACCAGAGCGCCACAGCTCCGCCCCGCGTCGTGATAAGAGGCTATATAATTATTCTTGTCTGTATTTCATATCTTTCCGGGGTCTTGAGAGCTGTTGGTGGTACTCCGGCGAAGTGAGGTGCTCAGCGTGAGTGGCGCAGTGTGAGTGGTCTCCGCTGGGGCCTTGGTGCACGTCCTTGACAAGGACACCAACCACTGATAATGATTTTGTGGTTCCCGGAGAGTATATTTAATGTCCTGTGGGGGTGTTTGGTGTGTGTGTTTTACGTGCGTGTACTCCAGTGTGTACCTCGCGTTGGTGTAGCACACCTCATCCTCTCCTGTTGGTGTGACCTGGTTGATGAGGAGGGGCGTACGTGTGGCCAGACACAGGCGTGATCCCTGGTCAACAACACCGGTCCTTATCATTTACTTTCATGCATATTCAGTGCCTCATTTGGGCTCCGGGATCCTCACCATCGTGTCTCATTACGTTTGCCAGACCTGAGGGACTGGCATTCTCAGACACCGCAGGGCATGTCCTCAGGTCCTGGCCGCCATGGAGCATGTCCTGGCTCCTGGAGATGGGGGAGTGAGGCTGGGTGGGGGAGGAAGGAGGGCGTATGTAATGTATAGTAAGGAAACGGGAGGAGAAACGTCCTGGTGCGAGGTTTGGCTTGAGTTTCACAACAGACTGTTGCGTAGCCCGGGTATCTCGAGATGTGCACGAGAAAGTCGAAGGTAATTACGTTCGTTGAAAGTATTGGTTGAGTGTTACCGTCAACTCCTCCCAGTGTGTTTCCCAGCCTCTTGCGCTACTCTCTCTCTCTCTACTCCCAGTCATCACCCCCTTCTGTCACCCTCAACGTTCTACCCAACAGCCGCTGGCCACCGTTCTCTCCAACCAGATCATCACCCCATCTTCTATCCCGTCCCCAAACTACAAATTCGTTTCAGCCTCTTCAGTCACTCTACTCTGCGTTACCCTACCATTGAAGCATTACACTCTCCTTATCACTCAGACTTTCCGACCACCCCACCTGCCAGTCATCACCCCACCTTACAGTCATCGCCCCACCTTCCAGTCATCACCCCACCCTCTGATCATCACTCAACCTTCCAGTCATCACTCAACCTTCCAGTCATCACTCCACCCTCTGATCATCACCCCACCTTCCAGTCATCACCCCACCTTCCAGTCATCACCCCACCTTCCAGTCATCACCCAAACCTCCAGTCATCACCCCACCATCCTCCAGTCATCACCCAAACCTCCAATCATCACCCCACCATCCTCCAGTCGTCACCCCACCCTCCACCAGTCATCCTTGGAGGCTGTCAGGCAGAGTGGCCCGTGGCAGCTGGTGGGGCCGTTTACTGGCGTGTTGCACGTGGCAGGGGAGGTGGTCCACTGGTAATTACCCACTAGGTAAACAGCTGTTATGGAATGGGGGAAACCTTAAGGGATGGTACTAATCATTATGTGCATAAATTACTTTCCAGGGATCGTTAATGACTTTCGAGCCACCATTGATGACTTTCCAGCCACCATTGAGTGGTTCAGACGCCACACAGCTGCAGTGTCTGGGGTGGTTTAATGAGAGGGTATTGGAAGTTTTCGAAGATGGTCGTTTTTGATTACATGAAATGGTTGTGTGGAATGGGGTGACCACAGGTCATGGTTGTGTGGAATGGGGTGACCACAGGTCATGGTTGTGTGGAATGGGGTCACCACAGGTCATGGTTGTGTGGAATGGAGTCATTACAGATCAGAGTTGTGTGGAACTGGGTCATCGCAGGTCATGGTTGTGTGGAATGGGGTCACCACAGGTCATGGTTGTGTGGAATGGGGTCACCACAGGTCATGGTTGTGTGGAATGGGGTCACCACAGGTCATGGTTGTGTGGAATGGGGTCACCACAGGTCATGGTTGTGTGGAATGGGGTCACCACAGGTCATGGTTGTGTGGAATGGGGTCACCACAGGTCATGGTTGTGTGGAATGGGGTCACCACAGGTCATGGTTGTGTGGAATGGGGTCACCACAGGTCATGGTTGTGTGGAATGGGGTCACCACAGGTCATGGTTGTGTGGAATGGGGTCACCACAGGTCATGGTTGTGTGGAATGGGGTCACCACAGGTCATGGTTGTGTGGAATGGGGTCACCACAGGTCATGGTTGTGTGGAATGGGGTCACCACAGGTCATGGTTGTGTGGAATGGGGTCACCACAGGTCATGGTTGTGTGGAATGGGGTCACCACAGGTCATGGTTGTGTGGAATGGGGTCACCACAGGTCATGGTTGTGTGGAATGGGGTCACCACAGGTCATGGTTGTGTGGAATGGGGTCACCACAGGTCATGGTTGTGTGGAATGGGGTCACCACAGGTCATGGTTGTGTGGAATGGGGTCACCACAGGTCATGGTTGTGTGGAATGGGGTCACCACAGGTCATGGTTGTGTGGAATGGGGTCACCACAGGTCATGGTTGTGTGGAATGGGGTCACCACAGGTCATGGTTGTGTGGAATGGGGTCACCACAGGTCATGGTTGTGTGGAATGGGGTCACCACAGGTCATGGTTGTGTGGAATGGGGTCACCACAGGTCATGGTTGTGTGGAATGGGGTCACCACAGGTCATGGTTGTGTGGAATGGGGTCACCACAGGTCATGGTTGTGTGGAATGGGGTCACCACAGGTCATGGTTGTGTGGAATGGGGTCACCACAGGTCATGGTTGTGTGGAATGGGGTCACCACAGGTCATGGTTGTGTGGAATGGGGTCACCACAGGTCATGGTTGTGTGGAATGGGGTCACCACAGGTCATGGTTGTGTGGAATGGGGTCACCACAGGTCATGGTTGTGTGGAATGGGGTCACCACAGGTCATGGTTGTGTGGAATGGGGTCACCACAGGTCATGGTTGTGTGGAATGGGGTCACCACAGGTCATGGTTGTGTGGAATGGGGTCACCACAGGTCATGGTTGTGTGGAATGGGGTCACCACAGGTCATGGTTGTGTGGAATGGGGTCACCACAGGTCATGGTTGTGTGGAATGGGGTCACCACAGGTCATGGTTGTGTGGAATGGGGTCACCACAGGTCATGGTTGTGTGGAATGGGGTCACCACAGGTCATGGTTGTGTGGAATGGGGTCACCACAGGTCATGGTTGTGTGGAATGGGGTCACCACAGGTCATGGTTGTGTGGAATGGGGTCACCACAGGTCATGGTTGTGTGGAATGGGGTCACCACAGGTCATGGTTGTGTGGAATGGGGTCACCACAGGTCATGGTTGTGTGGAATGGGGTCACCACAGGTCATGGTTGTGTGGAATGGGGTCACCACAGGTCATGGTTGTGTGGAATGGGGTCACCACAGGTCATGGTTGTGTGGAATGGGGTCACCACAGGTCATGGTTGTGTGGAATGGGGTCACCACAGGTCATGGTTGTGTGGAATGGGGTCACCACAGGTCATGGTTGTGTGGAATGGGGTCACCACAGGTCATGGTTGTGTGGAATGGGGTCACCACAGGTCATGGTTGTGTGGAATGGGGTCACCACAGGTCATGGTTGTGTGGAATGGGGTCACCACAGGTCATGGTTGTGTGGAATGGGGTCACCACAGGTCATGGTTGTGTGGAATGGGGTCACCACAGGTCATGGTTGTGTGGAATGGGGTCACCACAGGTCATGGTTGTGTGGAATGGGGTCACCACAGGTCATGGTTGTGTGGAATGGGGTCACCACAGGTCATGGTTGTGTGGAATGGGGTCACCACAGGTCATGGTTGTGTGGAATGGGGTCACCACAGGTCATGGTTGTGTGGAATGGGGTCACCACAGGTCATGGTTGTGTGGAATGGGGTCACCACAGGTCATGGTTGTGTGGAATGGGGTCACCACAGGTCATGGTTGTGTGGAATGGGGTCACCACAGGTCATGGTTGTGTGGAATGGGGTCACCACAGGTCATGGTTGTGTGGAATGGGGTCACCACAGGTCATGGTTGTGTGGAATGGGGTCACCACAGGTCATGGTTGTGTGGAATGGGGTCACCACAGGTCATGGTTGTGTGGAATGGGGTCACCACAGGTCATGGTTGTGTGGAATGGGGTCACCACAGGTCATGGTTGTGTGGAATGGGGTCACCACAGGTCATGGTTGTGTGGAATGGGGTCACCACAGGTCATGGTTGTGTGGAATGGGGTCACCACAGGTCATGGTTGTGTGGAATGGGGTCACCACAGGTCATGGTTGTGTGGAATGGGGTCACCACAGGTCATGGTTGTGTGGAATGGGGTCACCACAGGTCATGGTTGTGTGGAATGGGGTCACCACAGGTCATGGTTGTGTGGAATGGGGTCACCACAGGTCATGGTTGTGTGGAATGGGGTCACCACAGGTCATGGTTGTGTGGAATGGGGTCACCACAGGTCATGGTTGTGTGGAATGGGGTCACCACAGGTCATGGTTGTGTGGAATGGGGTCACCACAGGTCATGGTTGTGTGGAATGGGGTCACCACAGGTCATGGTTGTGTGGAATGGGGTCACCACAGGTCATGGTTGTGTGGAATGGGGTCACCACAGGTCATGGTTGTGTGGAATGGGGTCACCACAGGTCATGGTTGTGTGGAATGGGGTCACCACAGGTCATGGTTGTGTGGAATGGGGTCACCACAGGTCATGGTTGTGTGGAATGGGGTCACCACAGGTCATGGTTGTGTGGAATGGGGTCACCACAGGTCATGGTTGTGTGGAATGGGGTCACCACAGGTCATGGTTGTGTGGAATGGGGTCACCACAGGTCATGGTTGTGTGGAATGGGGTCACCACAGGTCATGGTTGTGTGGAATGGGGTCACCACAGGTCATGGTTGTGTGGAATGGGGTCACCACAGGTCATGGTTGTGTGGAATGGGGTCACCACAGGTCATGGTTGTGTGGAATGGGGTCACCACAGGTCATGGTTGTGTGGAATGGGGTCACCACAGGTCATGGTTGTGTGGAATGGGGTCACCACAGGTCATGGTTGTGTGGAATGGGGTCACCACAGGTCATGGTTGTGTGGAATGGGGTCACCACAGGTCATGGTTGTGTGGAATGGGGTCACCACAGGTCATGGTTGTGTGGAATGGGGTCACCACAGGTCATGGTTGTGTGGAATGGGGTCACCACAGGTCATGGTTGTGTGGAATGGGGTCACCACAGGTCATGGTTGTGTGGAATGGGGTCACCACAGGTCATGGTTGTGTGGAATGGGGTCACCACAGGTCATGGTTGTGTGGAATGGGGTCACCACAGGTCATGGTTGTGTGGAATGGGGTCACCACAGGTCATGGTTGTGTGGAATGGGGTCACCACAGGTCATGGTTGTGTGGAATGGGGTCACCACAGGTCATGGTTGTGTGGAATGGGGTCACCACAGGTCATGGTTGTGTGGAATGGGGTCACCACAGGTCATGGTTGTGTGGAATGGGGTCACCACAGGTCATGGTTGTGTGGAATGGGGTCACCACAGGTCATGGTTGTGTGGAATGGGGTCACCACAGGTCATGGTTGTGTGGAATGGGGTCACCACAGGTCATGGTTGTGTGGAATGGGGTCACCACAGGTCATGGTTGTGTGGAATGGGGTCACCACAGGTCATGGTTGTGTGGAATGGGGTCACCACAGGTCATGGTTGTGTGGAATGGGGTCACCACAGGTCATGGTTGTGTGGAATGGGGTCACCACAGGTCATGGTTGTGTGGAATGGGGTCACCACAGGTCATGGTTGTGTGGAATGGGGTCACCACAGGTCATGGTTGTGTGGAATGGGGTCACCACAGGTCATGGTTGTGTGGAATGGGGTCACCACAGGTCATGGTTGTGTGGAATGGGGTCACCACAGGTCATGGTTGTGTGGAATGGGGTCACCACAGGTCATGGTTGTGTGGAATGGGGTCACCACAGGTCATGGTTGTGTGGAATGGGGTCACCACAGGTCATGGTTGTGTGGAATGGGGTCACCACAGGTCATGGTTGTGTGGAATGGGGTCACCACAGGTCATGGTTGTGTGGAATGGGGTCACCACAGGTCATGGTTGTGTGGAATGGGGTCACCACAGGTCATGGTTGTGTGGAATGGGGTCACCACAGGTCATGGTTGTGTGGAATGGGGTCACCACAGGTCATGGTTGTGTGGAATGGGGTCACCACAGGTCATGGTTGTGTGGAATGGGGTCACCACAGGTCATGGTTGTGTGGAATGGGGTCACCACAGGTCATGGTTGTGTGGAATGGGGTCACCACAGGTCATGGTTGTGTGGAATGGGGTCACCACAGGTCATGGTTGTGTGGAATGGGGTCACCACAGGTCATGGTTGTGTGGAATGGGGTCACCACAGGTCATGGTTGTGTGGAATGGGGTCACCACAGGTCATGGTTGTGTGGAATGGGGTCACCACAGGTCATGGTTGTGTGGAATGGGGTCACCACAGGTCATGGTTGTGTGGAATGGGGTCACCACAGGTCATGGTTGTGTGGAATGGGGTCACCACAGGTCATGGTTGTGTGGAATGGGGTCACCACAGGTCATGGTTGTGTGGAATGGGGTCACCACAGGTCATGGTTGTGTGGAATGGGGTCACCACAGGTCATGGTTGTGTGGAATGGGGTCACCACAGGTCATGGTTGTGTGGAATGGGGTCACCACAGGTCATGGTTGTGTGGAATGGGGTCACCACAGGTCATGGTTGTGTGGAATGGGGTCACCACAGGTCATGGTTGTGTGGAATGGGGTCACCACAGGTCATGGTTGTGTGGAATGGGGTCACCACAGGTCATGGTTGTGTGGAATGGGGTCACCACAGGTCATGGTTGTGTGGAATGGGGTCACCACAGGTCATGGTTGTGTGGAATGGGGTCACCACAGGTCATGGTTGTGTGGAATGGGGTCACCACAGGTCATGGTTGTGTGGAATGGGGTCACCACAGGTCATGGTTGTGTGGAATGGGGTCACCACAGGTCATGGTTGTGTGGAATGGGGTCACCACAGGTCATGGTTGTGTGGAATGGGGTCACCACAGGTCATGGTTGTGTGGAATGGGGTCACCACAGGTCATGGTTGTGTGGAATGGGGTCACCACAGGTCATGGTTGTGTGGAATGGGGTCACCACAGGTCATGGTTGTGTGGAATGGGGTCACCACAGGTCATGGTTGTGTGGAATGGGGTCACCACAGGTCATGGTTGTGTGGAATGGGGTCACCACAGGTCATGGTTGTGTGGAATGGGGTCACCACAGGTCATGGTTGTGTGGAATGGGGTCACCACAGGTCATGGTTGTGTGGAATGGGGTCACCACAGGTCATGGTTGTGTGGAATGGGGTCACCACAGGTCATGGTTGTGTGGAATGGGGTCACCACAGGTCATGGTTGTGTGGAATGGGGTCACCACAGGTCATGGTTGTGTGGAATGGGGTCACCACAGGTCATGGTTGTGTGGAATGGGGTCACCACAGGTCATGGTTGTGTGGAATGGGGTCACCACAGGTCATGGTTGTGTGGAATGGGGTCACCACAGGTCATGGTTGTGTGGAATGGGGTCACCACAGGTCATGGTTGTGTGGAATGGGGTCACCACAGGTCATGGTTGTGTGGAAGGTCGGTCCTCACTCGACTCGGACTCTCGTAACGAACTTTCAGGCACGTAACAGCTCGTGACTTCTTGTGACGAGGCATCCTATTGTGACGTACAAGACGGGCTTTATACCCTCCCTCCCCCCATACCCTCATCTCCTCCTTTCCCTCCTGATCGTCCTTACAGGAACAGCCAAACTGATCTAAATCAACGAACGTGGAATGTTTAGATATCTTCAGTGTTGGGATCTGAGGTGGCGGCTGTACCTCCCCCGCGCTCCGCGGCGCCTGGCGAGGCGTGGCGGATCTCTGGGGGACTCACGTTCTCACACCACATCCTCACATGCAGGAATCTTATTGAGTTTGGCTCCTGACGGCGTCCACGCCAGCCCTCTGATGTCATGATGGGGGTGGGGATGCTCCTGTAGCGTTCACTCTCTGTCTTCTTATGTCATGAAGGGACATCCTTTGACATCCACGCCTGCCTTGTGATGTCATGATGGGGTCGGGGACGTCATGTCCTCCCCAGCAGACGTTGGACAAGGGAGTTATCCACCAGTCCTTTCCTGGGAACCGTCACTTGCCATGTATACCTGTGCACGGGCTTGTGTTTTTATCTATATTCATAGATAAATTTCCTGAATCAGTCGGTATTTTATACTGAAAGCAGAACCGTTTTCAGCATGCACCCCCAACCAACTCTGTCTCTGATGACGTACAGTGGTGGCTGAAAACGAGTGCTGAGGCATGTGTCACTGTGACCTGTTGTCACCATTACACACACACACACACACACACACACACACACACACACACACACACACACACACCACTACTAGTCACATCCTGTGACCCCAACAGGCTGCAGCGTCACACGCACACACACACACACACTCCTCTGTCACTACCCTGACGGTCGAAGATGTTGACACAGCACCAGCCCCAGCGCCTCCCTCCCTCCCTTCCTCGGGTGACCAACGCGGCCACGTCTCAAACACGTTTGTCATATCAACATTATACTTCTTCTAGTTTTCATAGTTTTTATTTATAGATATATTTTTAGAATAGGTATTTATGGATGATTTCAGTTACATATTCAATAGGGTTGCAGGCCTAATGACCTTCCTGATAGGTGGCTGACCGTAAAACCCAACAAACGACTTGCATGCTGGGAGCACACGTCCCGCTGCCTCAGACTTGCCTCTGTCCCCACACTGTCGTGATCCCCAGTCCTTGATGTACCTCTTTGGCGCCTTTTCTTACTACCTACACTACAGAACCCATCCTTGCACTACGACATTGGAACATTCCTGTTGAAAAATTACCCCCATGTATCCCCCCTTAACGCGCTCATTTTCCTCGCACTTAAAGCTGAACCCGTAAGCCCTTTATTCAGTTCCCTCCCTTGAGGCTTCCCTCTCGATCACTCACTCTCTCTTTTCAAAGGAATTTTTCCCTGACTGAAGGTTCAGGTTGATAAGAGTTGACGTGTCGCTTTTACTGAGGTCTTCGTGGGCGATTACTATAGGATCAAACGCTGCCTTCCACTCACATACGTGTAAAGTGTTGGCCTCAATGTACGCGACAGTCCGCGAAAAAGTCTAGTCGGGGCACACGATGTGCTGAGCTTGGGTGAGGGTTCTCAAGAGAGACTCGGTGTGTTTTGCTGCCCCGATGGTATTGGCAAGGCTCGCTGAGGGCCACGAATTGTGTTGACATTCCTGCCGGGTTCGCCTCTTGGCCTCCCTCGCTGCTGCCATTCCCCTCCGTTGGGCAGGTGCGCTCAAGAACAGTGACCGGCTGAGTACCAAGCTCGTACATACCAACCCTGACCACAGGTGGGCTGAGGAAGCCCCTTAGTACCTGCCAATACCATCATTTCCTGAAGTACTCCATCGCAGTGTTTATTTTGGTAATATTCCATCGTTGTTTCGTGTGGCTGTCAGTGACCCCTCCAAGTTCGTGCGCTTTCGTGAATGATATTCTTCTCCCGACCAATGACCTGGAACTTTGTTTACACATGTCTTTGCCCTTGAGTTGGCGTGTCGAGGCTGGTGGGCCGATGTACTGCCTGTGGTTGTCGACATACATGACTTGCATCTGACCTGCGCCTCGCCGCGTGTGGCCTGCCACATGCACTGTGCCTCTCTCATAACCTCGCATCTCATCTCAACCCCATCATCTCCCGGCACCTTCGTCCTAACCCAGTTGTCAACCCCTGCACGACTACCACTCCAACCTCACTCTATTTCATCACCAGTTGTTTCAAGCCCCTGATCACCAGCCTCAGGCCCGGCTGTAAGCCCTATGTAGCCCTTATCAGACAACTGCGTGAAGTGAAGTCGCGTGGTATAGACGATTTTTTAAGTCGATCACTAAAAATTTGACTGACTAGACGTAAACAAAGAGCACCGACCTATGATCAAGCACCACAGTGGTTAGATGTGACAAGTGGGGTGCCGCTGGGATCGGTCATTTTAGGAACCTTCTCTTTATATATATATATATATATATATATATATATATATATATATATATATATATATATATATATATATATATATATATATATAAAATGGATCTTGCAACAGTCTTACCAACCCCCATTTTTCTCACTGACCCTAATTCAAACACAATCTTCCAACCTATTTAGGCCGTCCTAGTCCCTCACTGTACCTTTATTCTCGACGCTGTGAGAAAGCCGAGACGTTAATGGAACACCATTATGTGCTGAGCCAGCGGCGGCCCCGATGGCTGACCCTTATCGGTAATGGCCTTCTGTCACAGATGATCATGAGTGAGGTAAAGTGTCATGCAGCGCCGGGGTTAATGACGGCCTCGGAGAGTGTGGGAACTCTCCCAACAAACCTACTATGTACCTAACCTTCAGCGTGAAGTGTCTGGGTCGGACTCGAAGTTAACAGGTCACATTGCGCCACGCTACGCTGAAGGCCCGCCGCTCGTCACGCGACACTCTACACCCATCGCGTGACACTTCAAACACTTATCCCTAATACATTCCCCAACACTTGGCCTTCACATTACATTCAGCACTTGAGTATTGTCTTTAAAACCGTGGCCAGCACTTTCCCCTCAAATATTCCCCGCATCGGCTCAACCTACATTGTCTGTACGCTCCATCATCTATCTCTTCTTTTTATCACCTTGATATCCTCTGTCACCACTTCTGTCATCCCGTAACACTTCCCCTTCCCCCATGCCCCGTGCATCTGTCGTGCCCCTTCTGTTATCTCCGTCACCTCTGTCACCGTCGCAGGGTCGTGCTTTAGGGTCGTGCATCTAGTGGCTGCCCTCACGTCAGTATTGTCATCGGACGACCCATGTCACTTGTGACACAAGCCGTCATCGTAAAGACCAACAGGATATTAGTGACTTGATCAAGTATGGCTATTGCCGTCCGTCCAGATAGACAGATTCCCGTCCAGGGTGACAGATTCACGTCCAGGGTGACAGGGGTTCCCGTCCAGTTTGACAAGATTCCTTTTTAAGAAGCAAGGGTGAGGCATAAACGCTTTCATATACATTTGGTCCTCGATTATACAGCTTATTTGCGCTCATGATAGCATGAATGTCGGTCGTGTGACTACTTACCACACACGATCAACGTTGAATCACTCCCCCAAGATTCCATTCTCAGCTGATGCACTGATTTTGTGGCCTGGTTTATTGTACTTGAGAATATATATATATATATATATATATATATATATATATATATATATATATATATATATATATATATATATATATATATATATATATATATATTGGAAAGAATAACAATTTTGCGCGTGATTTAATATATTCCTATGAGTCTCGTGGAGTCAGGAATATATATGTGTGTGTATGTGTGTGTTGTCATCTTCTGATGCCTTACGTAATGAAAGGCTTGATGGCTGTGAAGATATACCACGCTTATCACTCGTAACCTTCGTTGTGGTCAATATATCCGAGCCACTCCCCCGGATGATTACTGCCGGCCCCGGACACCGAGCGTGCCAGTAATGCCGTACTTTCTCCGGGGGTTGACTTCGCCGGCCCCGGACACCGAGCGTGCCAGTAATGCCCTACCCTCGGTGGGGGGGTTGGGTGCCGCGGGCGCAGACTAGAGCCGTGCTTAGGTGGTAATTACAGGAGGCAGTAACACGGAGCGTGCCAGTACGGGAGGCGACAAGTGGCACAGATGCAAGACACGTGACACGAGCCGAGGAATGCGGCCGTCTGGGTCGAGCGACGAGGGGGTTGGCGGCGACGTGTGGGATGCGACAGGTGCAGCCCTTGTTGGACCCCGTCATCCTGTGCTGGACCACGTCAACAGAATGCGTCTCTTTAGAATGACCGATGATTACGTTTAAGTGATCATATCGACGATAATTCCAATGTTTACAATCTTTCATAACTCATTATCGTAATTATTATTATTATTATCATTATTATTATTATTATTATTATTATTATTATTACATTTTTGTGTTATCATTCAGAATTCTGTGTTTGCGTTGCTAGAGCGTAGGTTTTACGTTGTTTTACCTGAACTATACATGTAAGTAACGTAAGTATCTGTATAGTGGGTATATACATATAATGAGTAGAGAGCTTTTTATAAAATTATACGAGTTAGAATTTTTACGGTTTTTTTTCTATGTGTCGCGTTAAGTTCACTCGTTATGTTCTTTCAATTAACTCATTACGTCAGAGAGCGAATCGTACATTTCAGAAATTTTCCCATCCGCGTCGGCTTTGACATTCCGCAGGTCAGTCATCGTTTTTAAGCCGCTAGATTGATACTGATATGCAAATAACAGCTTTTACAGTACACGGTTTGCTGCAGTTACCGGCCCACATGCGCAGCGGGCCGAACCCCATCACACGGGGAAGAAAACGGGGTGAGGAAGAAAACGGGTCAGTCTTTTCATCGGTTGCCATCTGTTATTTTTTTCTTTTCTTAATCCATTAGGTTTCATAGTGAGTGCTGATAAGGTGGGCCACATAGAAGCCAACTAGGGTGTATGTAATATAGAGACGTATTATAGATAGACATACAAACAGATAGGCAGACAGATAGGTGCCAGTTTGTGTGTATATGTCTTTGTATTTCATGGTATCTCAAAGTTTGTCCCTAAGACGAAAGGAAAACTATACGAAAACAGCGGCTGTTTTCCCTCTTCCAGAGATTGACACACACACACACACACACACACACACACACACAGAGTAAAACACGTACAAACATACATGTTTAGTAGTACGCACACGTGTGTGTGTGTGTGTGTATATGCGTGTCTGAGGTAAATGGTATGTGTTGGGGTTGATGCCCGAACTGGCTCGCCGTTTGCTTGTTTACTGACGTGTGTGTGTGTGTGTGTGTGTGTGTTGTGTGTGGCTGCTGATGAATCTGCGGGTTGAGTACATACCTCGGCTTAATATATTCCATAAGCTCAAAGAAAACAACAAAGTCACAGTGTTATGAGTCCAAAAAGTTGACAGTCACATTGATAACATGTGCAGAGATTGGTATTGAAACAATACCGTCAGTATCCAACTTCCTAAGATGTAATATTCTAAACTTATCGAGTGCGTTGGTTCGATCCTGCTTGCGGCAGTCGGTCCACATTCAAGCTAGCTGTTCATCCTCCCCGAGGGGTTAGGTGGATGAAATGGACAACACCAGCTGATATGCTTCCTCCTGGTTATCAGCAAATACTAGATCACGTCACCACTGTCACCTACTGCAATATATATATATATATATATATATATATATATATATATATATATATATATATATATATATATATATATATATATATATATATATATATGGCGTTGATTAGGGTATTCATTTGCTCGTGTGGTCTCGGTTTGCATTCAAGATATACAGTTTTGCACCAGATGGATATGTATTCAATGTCTATTACTTAAAGGAAGAGTTGGGTGTACAAGGAAATGTGAGGTGGTTTTGCGCTGGGCACTGGAGGAGGAGGAGGAGGGTGGGTAATGGAGTTCCCGCTTGGGCCACACTCTGATTCTGGTAATTTAAGAGAAATTGTGGTGGCGAACGTGTCGAAGGTTGGGTCCAGGGCAGGGCAGGGCAGGGTCCAGGGCTTGCATGTGAAGGGGTTAAGAAGTATTCCAGCTGCTGCTGGTGGCGCCAAATGGAAGAAACCACGACTCTCCACAGCTGCCGCCTCGCCACGACCAACCATACACCATCATGACTCGCGTACGACCGCCGCGCCGCCCTGGTGCTCACATGCTCCATAACACATGCACCACAACACCACACCGCCACCATCATGAACCTCCACACTCCTGTATATACCGTCTACCACCCGTCCTCTGGCCAGTTTGTCACCTCTTACCAGACGTGAGGTAAAGGCAAACCATCTCTTGGGCATGTGCTCCTCCCTCCCAACCTCGTGTAACTGTGTGGGTCGTGCAGCTATGTGGGTCATACAGCTGTGTGGGCCGTGCAGCTGTGTGGGTCGTACGGCTGTGTTTGTTGTACAGCCCTGAGCCGTGGTGGTGGTGCTGCTGTTGGTGTGATGGCAGAACTGGGCCAGCCACAGCTGTTGCCCCTCACCCACATGCTCACCAAAGCTGTGCGTGCTCGGTGAAGCTGCACCTGCCTACATCTGCGCCGTCGGCTCGACTCGTACCACACTTACATGCCACTTCATTTGCACGAGATTGGTACTGCTTCTACAGTAACACATTACCACACTTACACATTACCCACCGCCACACTCACATTGAATCTACCACACTCTAGAGTTTTGAGCCACTCAAGATGTCAATATTGCCATCCTGTGTGGGTAAAGTACAGATGGGCTGTTTGTGAAGACAGACATCACATCTGCACAGGCGAGAGTGCGCGTGTATCGTGTGAGACGCCTCCTCCCTCAGCACAGAACCTCACTACCCCCGTGCAAGCTATCCCCAACACCACACGTCTTCCCCCATCCACCATCGTCCCACTTGGGGGATCTTGTGGGTGATGGAGTGGTCTGATGGTGGGCGCCGAGATCCTCAGAGGTTAGAGTACCACCTTATGGAGGCCACCGTCACAGTAAACCCACAATGATGGTTCCTGTACCATGGAGGGCATGGGGCTGTGAAGGGGAGGGCGATTTGTGCTCTGGGGACAAGGTGGACGGGGGCTGCTCCCACAGAGGTGCCATGATGGGAGAGGGAGAGAAAGATCAAAGTGTTGTCCAGAGTAACAATGGCTCTTCTTATAATAGGTGATAGGTGTCATACAGTGATGTTCACAACGCTTGATTCATCCGGAGTGTTGCAGGATCTTGCGCCATCCGACAGCAGGATGTCGTACGTAATGGTGGATGGGGTTGAACCGTCTCTTTGTCACAAGATATGATTAGCTTTTGAGTGGGCCAGACTTTGTGGCCAAGATGATAGTATAGCCAGGTCCTCTTGTGAAGGTATTACACCATGAGAGTATATGAGCAAAGTATGAATAGCTGCTTGGTTCATGACGGAACGACCTGAGGTAGTCAGTCTCATCTATACCCTCCTGAGCACGACGGTACGACCCTTGGCCTTTGACCTGACCTCTTTGGATCAGGTTGAAGGCCAGGTTGTTACACCTAAAGGTCGTACTTTCGTGTTTAGAGATCGTAGCGTCGTGCTCAAGCGCCATACCGTCGTGCACTGGTGCAGTACTGTACCTTCATGGTCAAGTGTCATACACGAGACGAGAGCCAGACACAAGATAACCCCCCCCTCAACCCACCCCACCCACCCATCGATGATGACATCCACTCCACCTGACAGACGTGCGACACACTAAGATAACCCATAAAGATACTCCAGGAGACTTAAGATAACCTGCTGGCATGCTTACGGTGTCTGCTCTGCTTTGATAACTCGTCGAGAACCAGAGACAACAGTGGGGGTCGGCATACCCTGTGCCCGGCTTGTTTATGTCTCCTGTTATTGACTTACATCTGGAGGATAGGAAGGAGATAATGATGGTTTGTGTGTCGTAAAGGCAAATTTCAGGTCGTCGCTCTTGTGCTTTCTGTCGACCGTGTTTGATGCATGGAGTGTCTGTATAGAACTCCTGCATGTGTGCGTGTGTCTGTAAAGGCTTGTGCTCATGTGTACTTGTCGGGGATGTGTACATGTGGGGGGGGGGGGGGGGAGCGTGTGGACGGAGTGGACCAACCTCTGCCACAATGCCCCTGGCTTACTTCTAGTGGTCATTTTGGCTGAGGCGTCGTTATCACGATAGTCACCTGCGCCTGGTGGGCGGACCATCAACTTTGCGTCTAGCGATTGTATTTAGAGCATACATGTTACTCTCGAGGAGCCTTGCAGAGGGACGTAAGCAGCAGCAGCAGCAGAGCAGTAGGTCCCCGCCAGACTGTTTTGTTACCGTGATGGGAAACCCATACATCAGTGTGGTAGGAGAAGAATAGCGTGCATGTGACTCGAGAATTGGCTGATGAGGTGTTCAGTCGCGAGGTGGGGACAACTTCAGTCGCAGACGTGAGGCGAAGTTCGTTTTTCAAGTTCGTACGCGAGTTTATGGTGTTGCTACCTCGGTTTATGTCTGGACTGACTTTGCCCTGCATAGCTGCTTAGACCAGGAATGTCAAAGCCATTGATTATTTTTTTTTCACCTGGATTACACCACATCTTGCCCTCGTTTCTAAGGTGAATAAGATAAGGTCGTCTGGCCGTTCCTCGTGGGATTTGCCTCCCAGTGCTGGGATCATTCTGATAGCCAGCCGGTGTCTTCTGTACAGCGCCGACATCTGAACGTAGCGCTAAAGGTGAGAACGCGCCAGTGAACTGTGAGGAGTGAGGATTAGTTTCCCAAGACTTGGTTTTGAATGTCGCGTCGCACTGGTCAGGTCATGACCTGGTACACTGTAGCTGTTATAGCTCTGGTCAGGTCATGACCTGGTACACTGTAGCTGTTATAGCTCTGGTCAGGTCATGACCTGGTACACTGTAGCTGTTATAGCTCTGGTCAGGTCATGACCTGGTACACTGTAGTTGTTGTAGTAGGTCTGGTCAGGTCATGACCTCGACACCGTGGCCGTTGACCAAGGACTGTTGATAGGTAGACAGATAGATAGATAGGGGTGGAGTTACACCTGTTTTTCTTCGTCCACACTCCCACCTTATGTATATGTAAATCTTTCAGTTATCCTTCGTCTCCCTCCTTCCTCTCCCTCCCTCCTCTTCCTCCTTCCTCTCCCTCCTTCCTCTCCCTCCCTCCTCTCCCTCCCTCCTCTTCCTCCTTCCTCTCCCTCCTTCCTCTCCCTCGCATTTCGTTCATCGTTCTTCCGTATACCCGTTAAGAAGAGGCCCTTGGGGGTTATCATCGGGGCCTGGCAAGGTATGTGCCGGCGGCCGCTTCAAGAGGCGGTGACGGGGTGGGTCAGTCGGTAATCAGTGTCATCTAATCTCTGCTCTTCAGGTCCAGCATGATTCTCATACCAGCAGCTCAAGACTCCGTGCATCTCTCAAAAGCCCCACCCCCCAACACTCCAGTTTACGATGCTGCCTTGAGAAAAATCCTCTGTAAAAAAAAGGCTTCAAGTCCTTTAAAAGGGGGAAAAAAAAGATAGGACTCAGAGCTGGCAAGGGTCCATGAGGGGGTACACGGGAGATAAGGATGTATTGGGTTGCGTAGGATGTGTCGAGTGGCAGATGCTGAAAGTGCCGGATCGTGTGGGATGTGTGGGTGGGGGGTGGGGCATCCTGAACACCTCCTGACACAGGATCCCTGGACGTGCTGATAACGTAGCCCAGGGATGGGCTTGACCGCCGCCAGAGGTCAGGACAAGGTCAGGCCACGCTCGTACGATTTTCAAGTTCACGAGTCACCGGTGCTGCGTGTTGGGGGGTGAGGAATCAGAAACTTGGGTCAGATTCAGTAATGCTAGAAGACAAGTTTCTACCTGTATTTCTCATATAAGATAGCGTCGTCCACCGTCAGTTCAATTTCAGAACACCACAAGTCCTTCCTATGGTGACATAAACATGATGTTTACCACCGTATCGTGCACTCTGTCTGGGAAACGCCAAGGGACAAATATTAGACATTCTGTTTCCTGAAAGCTGGTGGGTGTTGTATAGGCGGCGTAACTATTTTTCTTGTGAGCAGCTGGTTCATATCTGTTGATATTATATTCGTCTCAGTATGAAGTACTGATTACACATCTGGGATGGTTCCACGTCCACCTTTCCATTGGTCAGATTGGAATCAAAAGAACCTTCCGTCTTGTTCATTCTTCAGGTAACACGTTTCTCCAGCCATCCCTCTCCGTGCTGTTTGATGCTGCTGTCTCCTCCTTGCTTTACAGTTATTATTAAGGTGTATACATACTATATGCTCTGTGTACGTCTCTCCGCGGATGGAATAAAATAAATTGAAATTGATAAAGATAATTCCAACACGCTTCGTTATCCCCCCCAAGATAATTCCATTACGCTTCGTTTTCTTGCGACTGCTTTAACGGGAGACTATTTTTTTCCTCTCATGATTCTCATTTATGAGTTAGGCAGTGGTATTTAATACCCAGTGTCGAGGCCACTGCGGAGGAAGGTACAGTTACTGCGGCATCAGCCTGTAATCTGAGGTGGGATTGCAAGGTGGGTTTTTACACTAAGCGCCCCGAGGCAACAGTTTACAGTCGTCTCCCCACCGAGCTCCCCATGCAGGTTTACTACAGTCGTCTCCCCACTGAGCACCCCAGACAACAGTTTCCAGTCGTCTCTCCCCACCGATCACACCTTGCAACAATTTACTGTTGTCTCCCCGGCTGGCGCCCGAAGCAGCAGTTTATAGTAGTCTCCCCTTGCAAGAGCTCCGTCCACCAGTTTTCTCTGATATATTGATGAAAACGTCACGTAAGGCTGTACATACGGAAAGCAAACAGCAACAGACCGCTGGCTCCTTTCTTGGCCCTTTGTGATGTAGTGGTTCAGATCAGAGACGTTGCGAGGGTTTTTCTTCGGAAGAAAAACAAAAAAAATGATGCCTCTGGATATCGTCCAAGAATAGTATTTACGATAACATATGTCTCTAGTCTTTTATGTCTAACTTTAAGTGATTTTTTTTTGTAGCGTTGGCGTTATAATTTAGCTTACGTAGAACTTAAAGACAGCTTGACTATTTTTTTTAATGGTATCGTTAAGCGCCACAGTGTCATGCCAGCTGTTGGTAAGTGATGTTGTACTGTTTAAGGAGTGGCTGGCTCTGCCGTTGTGCTCAATCTTGGTAACATCGTGTTCAAGGGCTGCACTGAAGTCGTGCTCAGGGTTCGTAACGTCGTGCTCAAGGTTCGTAACGTCATACTCTAGGTTTGTAACGTGTCGCTGGAGGGGTTAGCGGCGTATTAAACCCATCAGAAGAGGAGAAGAAAAAAATAATGAAACGCCAAGAACATTTCTCGGTAGTTTGTCTACATTAAGCTCGTCAAGGAGTGTTGTGAGAGCAGCTGCAGGTGGCAGTTTACACCGACGATTACTTGGCTACACCGAACACTGTGTTGTGGTTTGGGTGTCTCCTCAACCCTCCCGGGGCACCAGTGTTGCCTCCCTCAACCTCCACACCCCTGTTGTCTCCCTCAGCCTGGGCCCACGACCCGGACCGAGGCCTCCCTACGCTATCGTATGCTAGTGTGTTCTTGGCGGCACCTCCCTGTGCCTTCCCTGCTTGGCTTCACCCATACCTCCGACTCGCCCTGGTGATCATGGATGTGAACTGCTAGTAGTTTACGTTTTGCAGTGTTAGTTTAGTGTCACTGTGGTACAGTAACACCCGCAGGTGGGAAGACTGTAATGCTGTTTCTTGCTTTATGGTAGAATGTAAGTATGATGTGATGATGGTATATGTGATAAAGGGGGGAAATATGGTATAATGTGAGAATACACGACGATTGTTTTCTAAGACTAAGCAGAAGCTGTGAAATCCTCACTTGGCTATCCTTTGAATCCGAGGATGAAGATATACACGCCATACAAGTGAAGTTTTCATTAGTTCTGTGTTAGACAGGTCCTCAGTGTTAGACAGGTCATCAGTGTTAGACAGGTTTCACATATTATCGCATCATTCAGCTGCATATTTTCCCTCGTCTCCAAGCCCATCTCCACTTTCCAATCATTCACAGTTCTAAGACAGTAGACAGCGGTACAAACTGTTATCTGCAGCTGTTACTGAATTCTGGTAACACTAAAATTAACATTGCTCGTTGATAACGTAACGCATTGTCCTTCCTCGCGCCATTCTACATGATAATTACTCTCCCCATAAACTGAAGATTACATTGATCAGAGTCCACTTCACCAGAGCACATAAATTATGAGACTTTCTGAGAGTCACGCATTTGGCAGACTGTCAGAGACCCCAGACACCTGGCAGATGGCGTCTTAAACCCAGGATTTACCAGTCCATAAACCATCTGTTCGATACCTGACGTAAACCGAGGCTCAGTGGCCTTAAGGTGGCGGGTTATTAAAAGTGTTCGGTGACGGATGTGGACCCGGCGAGTGGGGGTTCGCCAGCAGTGTTTGCTCTTCAGGCCAGCAGGTGCCACGGGGGGCCAGGCTATCATCCAAACACAAGGCGGTCATTGTGCCTCACATCGGACGGTAAAACGTAACGTCATATAAAAATGATATGTAACCAATCATTTTGTTATCTTATCTCAAGCATTCTGTTGGTCTGATAGGGAGCATCTGTGTTTGTTTTTTATCAATAGACGAGTAAGTTTATTTCGAGAGTGTCTTATCTCGCTCATCCTGGACCAGGTCCTCTGCTCATTCACTGTGATAATTTGGTATTGATAAGAATAAATACTTATCTTTACCTTTAAACGATAAACTATATAAACATTAAAACAAAATCACAAATTGGACAGTAACGAGATAAGTGACAAATAAGACAGAAATGACAAACTCAAATGAGGATATATGGAACGTTAGGAGATGTGTATGTTGAGCATTGATGATAATTGACGATAATTTGGGGAGAAGCAGATGATAACAAGTTATCATGAGGCTGTAGTTATCATCATATAGGTTATCACACGTACTCCTCTCCAGCACTGGACCAAGTGTTCCACCCAACTGTAATTTATAACTCGGGTGTCATATGGGCACTAGGTGACCTTACAGACTTGCCTCTGACCTTTATACCTTTCGTTGACCCGCTAGTATGTCCCGAAATGAGGTCACGTTTGGCCCTCGTCGGACCCCAAGAACGCCAGGAAAAGTGTTCGCTCATAGTTGTGGTGTCAGCTTGTCTGCTTCCCCGACAGGAAGGACCTCAGCGGTCGTCGTCCACAGTTTTTGTGGGGTCAGTGATACTGTGCCTCATGGAGCAATTAGCCGTCTGTGTGACACTCATATAAGGAGAAAATAGTTATCATGCAAATTAGACGACACGTCAGGACTTGAAAGAACTTGAGAGGATAATTTGAAAACGTGGCGACGGGTTCCCGGAGTTACTTTCACATATTATGATTATTATGGGCAAGAGGCGCCTTGACTTGGTAAAACTTGATGAGATGATGAAGTATTTTTCAGACCATCGTATTTGTACTATGTACCTTGTAGAATTTTCTACTCTGTGTGTGTGTGTGTGTGTGTGTGTGTGTGAAGGGGAGGTATCTGGGGAGGGTAAGTAGGAGAAGAACGTTCTCTGCCACCCATATAACACAGCCCCCCCCAACCTTGGGAGGTTACTTTTCGCCCCAGTACGTCTCTCGGTCTCGCGTTCTCTCGCCCAGCATGTAAACTCCCCAGGTATTCTACATAACTCTAGCGTATGGCGGCATCCCATCCACAACCACCTAGTTAGGCTTTAATTACTCACAAAGTCATTACGGAGCCCGACTGACCCAGTCCAGTCACCATAGCTCATTAGAATATCACGCAGCGTGGCCCTCTGGCTTGTGATACGTGTGTGCTGGTGGTATGGGCCCGGGGAAGTGTGGTGTTGTGGTGGTATAGGTCTGGAGAGTGTGGTTGTGGTGGTGTGGTACAGGCGTGGTTGTGATGGTGTGGTACAGGTGTGGTTGTGGTGGTGTGGTACAGGCGTGGTTGTGATGGTGTGGTACAGGCGTGGTTGTGGTGGTGTGGTACAGGTGTGGTTGTGATGGTGTGGTACAGGTGTGGAGTAGATTACTAAACAAATATTTCTGTGGCTAAACAAACACAAGTGTGGTGTGGGGGAGGTTGGCCCAGTACCTTGGAGGGGTGTGTTGTGGGGTGTTGCCAAGTGTCAAGTGTTTTTTCAACCCTTTTCTTGCTCGTGGCGTCCTGTAAGCAACATATATTATTTTCTGGGACCCCGATTTGCTACATCCATTGTCTTCCTTTCTTTCTTAAAAAGAAAAGAAATTCAATAAAGTATTTTGTATGTCGTTAAGCAAGCTCAAATAAGAATTCCATTTATTCATGTTGAACTACACAGTTTCAATACGTCTTCTTTCCTCAGTATAACAGAATTTCTGGGAATCCTTGAAGGATACTCGAAGGATCCTTGGGTTCCTGGAAACTCCTGTTGAAGATCACTTGGTGTAGGTATAATCCCCCTCCCCTCCCCTCCCCCAACCTGGTAATCTCCCCAAGACACTCAAACGAGCGGAAATTGGCATGATCTTTCCACGGATAAGTGGCCAGTCGCACAGCATTATTGCACCTGCATATTGTCTTCCTTTGTTTTTCGTTATAATCACTTGGGTGTTCACTTCTTGATTACTATATGATTAATATGATTTTTTTTAATTTATTCATAAATTATGATAATTTTGTGATGTTTATTTCAGCGTATTATTGTACCACACCATCACAACCACACCTGTTGTCTGCCTACACTCTTTGTTTCTTGGCCAGTGTACTGTTGACAGGGTCACTCTCCCTTTGTCTGGCCACCCACCTGTTGTTGTTTGACCACCCTCCTGTTTTCTGGCCACACCCTCCTACTGTCTGCTTCATCCACCTGTTGACAGCCTCGCGCGCCCCTTGACAACCTCACCCACCTGTTGACAGTCCTAGTTACTGCTCGTTGCCCCACCTTCAGTGACACGAATTATTTGGCTGATGCTGCACATAAACCCCCGGGGGAGGGGGGGGGGTGTCGTATGTCTCAACGGCCCTGCGTTGTGTTGCAGTTGTGTGTGTGTGTGTGTGGAGGGAGAGAGAGAGAGAGAGAGAGAGAGAGAGAGAGAGAGAGAGAGAGAGAGAGAGAGAGAGAGAGAGAGAGAGAGAGAGAGAGATATGCCATAAAAGATGTGTGACATGAACAGCGAAGGAGCAATATCGGGCCAACAGCAACCCAGAAATTTCATACTGTTGGCAGTACAAGGCAGAAGGCAGGGGTGTCGCCGTCCTGGCAACACCCAACACTGTAGTTTGCAACGCTACACCCTTGTTACACCTTGCCATAACGACCGTCCACACCACCACGCCACAACACACCCTCTTCTTGGGCACTGCACGTTCACCACGCGCCAAACCCAGCCATAACACCCTCCTGCATCAGGCAACACCCAGTTCCAACACCCACTTGTTCGTCTGTACATCATCACCAGTGTATTGGTCTCGTCTCTCTACCAAGCCTTCCTGTATACACTCAAGTACAGGAGCCTGCCGTGTGTGGAGCTGGTGTGTAGTCTGTCTATAAACGTTGATGGCCATGATGCGCTTTCCTCTGGTCTACACCCTCACGCCATCCTACTCACACCCACACCCGCACTCCCAGATACACCACAACTCTACACATTCCAAGCCAATTTAACCCCACCCGTATTCCACCAGTCCCCCTCCGTCCATCCTCTACGTCGTGGTCTGTGGCAGGCAGCGCCCCACACTATCATAGCCACATAATCCGTCGTAGTTCCTCCGGTCCCACAAATATAAAAGGATCTCCTCACTTGAGACTGGTAGAGGACCAGCCTGGTCGCCTCAAGGTCAAGGCTCATGTGATTAAGCCTTTTTTTTTTTTTCCTCTCTGTGTGTGTGTCGTCCTTCCACTCTGCTCGAACAATGGGATTGATCCGATGAAGGTGATCATTATCTGTTTGCATGATTGGCAGCCCCAGGCTAACATGTCGGGAGGGAGGGGACACCTGGCTACCCCAGCTCAACCCCAGGCTAACATGTCGGCCGGGAGGGGACACCTGGCTACCCCAGCTCAACCCCAGGCTGACATGTCGGTCGGGAGGGGACACCTGGCTACCCCAGCTCAACCCCAGGCTAACATGTCGGCCGGGAGGGGACACCTGGCTACCCCAGCCCATCCCCCAGGCTGACATGTCGGCCGGGAGGGGACACCTGGCTACCCCAGCCCAACCCCAGGGTGATAGGTCGGCCGGGAGGGGACACCTGGCTACCCCAGCCCATCCCCCAGGCTGACATGTCGGCCGGGAGGACACATCAAATGACTCCAGATTGCCAATAGCTTTCCCATCTGTCGTCCTCCAGCACAAGACTTGCAGCCAACGCGGCAGATACCCCACAGCTGATGGTGTTAGCTGACTGACGTGACGTTTTATCATAGTTCTTGGTTCGTTACAACCTACGTTGTTCGGCAGCGGGTAGTTTGGTTCTTACGTGACACAATACTGGTGGCTAATGTTATTAAAGTTTATAGCACTGCACCAGCCGGGAACCTCCTCAACGTCTTGTGATGTTGTTCGAGGCAGTTGTGCGATGGTAGTGTTCTGTTTTACATGAGTCATCCCTCATTCTATTTTATTTATTTATTATTTTTTTTTTTTTTTGAACGGGAATTAAAACTGCGTATCATAAAATCCTGAGACGAATTCTAGAAAGACTTCAATAAAAGGCGTTAAACTGCGTTTCCTTAAAAGAATTCTGCGAAGAGTTCATTAAAAGGTGTTCAAAAGTTAGTATTGACAGAGAACTAGGGTTAGGAAACTTATGTTTTTGTTTTGACTTCGGGATCTGAGCCTTTAGCTAGGGATACGAGGAGGAAATTATGTAATGGAGGATGTCGGTGTAGGAGGAGGTACAAGATGACCGTGTGTGGAGCGCGTGTAATGTTATCGCAGCGCACTTCACAAACAGATTACGTTTCTTGGTTATCACACGGCTTCACATTCTTACAGATATCTGAGTGCGTTCCTCAGGTATCTTTTATCACATTGGGTTGTCTCTCGGGGCACAGCTGTGCTCACCCGACCACCACTTGAACTTTCAGTGAATTATTGATTCTCAAAACTCGTTGTTGAGTTATTAAGAAGAAAGAGCTTACCGTATTACAATAGACAGGACCAATAGCTGGCAACCCTCCTACCTTTTATCTTTATTGACTTGAGGACATGTTGTCGAAATTGTGACAGCTTGTAAGTCTTTTAAACCTTCTTCATCCCCGTTGTAACCTGCTGGCTGGCCTGGCTAACCCTGGTACAACCTCTGTAACTCTTGTTCTTCCTGTCTTAACCTGATGACTCACTCCAGGTCGGGTAGTCGTTCCCTGAGGTCGTGCTGTCGTCCTCGAGGGTCGTGCCGTCCCGCTCAAGGGGGGGTCAACCCGCTCAGAAACTACGTCCGTCATGCCTTAACCTGCTACTTCATTCTGGCCTGTTATGCTTTGTCCCCCTGCTGGAATATTGCTTGTTACAATGCCATCCTGGTCGATGTGGCTCCCCACTCACCCAGTGTAGAGCTGGCCTACCTCCTGGGGGCTTTTCTGGGTGTTCCTCCTGACTCTAAATCCTGTTGTAACACACTCCCTATGGCTGCCCGGTTCTCCCCCTTCCTACCATAGCTGCCTCAGCCAGATCCAGTCTCATAATCTGCCAACCTGTTCTGGACTCTGCCGTGACTTCTCTCAACAACAAGGTGGTACTGTTATCCTCATTTGTCGTGTCTGTCCCATCTGGGCAGTTTGTCCTTAATTTATCTCCCTCGCTCCCTCTTGTGTACTGGCATCCACGCCTCTTCTGTGTACTCGTCTCGCTGTTGGATAGATTATCTCCATGGTTGCCACTCATGTCTCCCTGTTATCACAGACGCAGCTTTCACATTCTTTAGCAACAGGGAAGGATGAATGGAACTGTTCTTAACCTCCCCCCCCCCCCCACCCCCAGTTTAAATTCGTATATGAACCTTTCTAAAACTACGAGCAACCATGTATGACTTGATAACACAGCAACCATCCCTCCTCCTCCTGCACCTTAGAGAATCCAGGCATCTCTCACTTCTCATCCAGGTCTCGTACTGTCATCTCTCGATCTCTCACACGTCACCCATCACCTCCTATGGAGTGGTTGTTTTGTTTTAAGAATAAGGAAAAGAGCGCGGGTTTTTTCAGTAGCGATGATGTTTCTTATCTTTCGTTAATCGATAACCAGATAGTGAAGAGGTACAAGGGAGAGGGAAAACGTAACGGTGTATGATTATGAAATACTAAATAGTGACCACACTGATAACTTGCCTCAGTGTGGAGTGTACAGAAGGCATGTGGGAGTCTAGTGATGAGTGATTTCCCTCGTAATTGAGACCTTATTCATCGAATGGCGCCAATGCATCGTGACGTACTCGAGGTAGACATGTGTGTGAATTTCGACTAGAACGCTGTCAGGAAGGTCGCCTGCAGCGTCTGATGGTCATGTGCCCAGGGCCTCGCGCTTCGCATGAGGATCCTCGCACATGACCAGCCTGCTGGAGGGGGCGCTTGATGCAGACATCCTCCCAACACTTTGCTCCGAGTCTGTAGATCTTTAATTCCTTTGTCAATCAATTTACGTACCGAGTAAAAGCTCTGTAGATCCTGAACAAAGTGTCAGATATTTTCATCCCGCTTTGCGCAGGATGGTCATATGCGACGGCTGTATTACATCGGGACGCTGTTTGTATCATTCCTGATCACGTTCTGTGTGGCGTCGAAAGAATGAAGTGAATGATTTAACACGTTAAGCGACTGTGTGGTCAACACGACTGATAGTGTTCCACTCAGTGTCAAGGAAACATTTGACTTGTAACGAATGGTTAGATTCAAGACGTCTGTCTGATCCTCCCGTATGTATTTGATACCCTGCGATCAAGCTGTGTTTTCATCACGACACATATATCGCAGTGTAGTGCCTACCCCGTCCTCAGTTACGGGGGCTGTAGCCTGATACTTGTACTCTGTGTCCTTGCTTCGTTTTTGTATTTGATATTAACTGTTACTAATAGTTAACCCCACATTTTCTCCCCTTCGTAAACCCTTTATTTTGTTGTATTATTTACCCATCGTACGATAACAAGAAAAAATATTAATGCGACTGAAAAACCCAGGTTATTAAATCCTTCTTGTTATACACAGCAACGATTCCGTAATAGCAGAACGAAGATACAAATGTTAGAACATGCGCGTGCGCGCTCATATTGACATAGATTAACCCAGTTTTTTTTTTTTTTTTTCATATAACCCTCCCCACTCTACTGAGTCATGTGTTTGTGGACCTATCTGATGAGCTGATCTTTACTACAACTATCCATTTAAACCCCCAACCCGCACACCACCCCCCTCAGCACTGTGTCACACGCTTATCCCCGCAGGTTTGGATACGTCCGTGTATAAAACTTACTGTACTTCTTAGCACCTTTGCCCTTAATACAGTAGAAGATTACCGTACCTTACGCTCACTGCCAGCCCTGTGGTGTACTGCAGGGCGACACTTGTGCATCCTGCCTCAAAGGTCCTAACCAAACCCTTACGTCACCATCTTCATAGAGACAGTTTACGCCAGGCGTATTATCATAGTACTCCACCCACAGTCGTGACTACCTCTACTGACTAATATATCTATCTATTTTTGTATATATATATATATATATATATATATATATATATATATATATATATATATATATATATATATATATATATATATGGTGTGTGTGTGTGTGTGAGCATGTGTGACTGTATAGCAGGTGTTCGCCACACCTGTTCATCTGTCCTCATTAAGGGGTCTTACCTGAGCCACGGTAGCTACGGTGACGCCGAAGGCGAAGGCGATCTGGACGACGGAGGGGGCGTAGCCTGGGGTCCACTCGGCGAGGCAGGACCCGCATCCTACGAACACCAGCACCAGCGTACCTAAGAACTCGGCCACGATCGCCCTCAGCGTGTCCACCTTCTTCAGCTCGGCCATGCCCACGTACTCGCGCATATCCTTAATCTTCCCCATCTTTGCTTGCTCTTCTCGTTAGTTCTTGCAAAGTTTTTTTTTTATCAGTGGATTATCTGTAGTGAGGAACAAGGCTTGTGGTGGTGGTGGATAGAGTGTCCTAGGGCACTGGGCGATGGCGACCTCAAGTCTGAAAAGCCCCCTGTTGACTGTAGGACAATCAGTGTATGACTGGCCTGGGTTGGCGTCGCGCGGGCTTTATATCGCCTTCCGCGCGGCGCGGGGCGTCCGTCCGTCCTTCCCGGCCGTCACAACACCGTCGCTCAGGTCACCAGGGCACACTACTGGCCTCTCTGCATCTCCCGCCTCCCCCCAGCAGCAATCACTCTACTCCTCTCAATCCCTCAAGCAGTATCAGATTTTTTTTCTACCTACGTTCACGACGTCACAGCAGAGGTAAACTTAGCCGGCCAAGTGACATCACTGTTTTTGAAGGAGGGAGCTGGGGGCCCAGGGGCGGCGTCAGTGAGCGTAACTCATCATCACTTGCTCTCCAGCCACTCAGCGTACTGAAATATATTATCCAGTTATGAAAGACATAAACCACTTAAGGTACTGTATTATATTACGACATTCCAGTTTTATTACGGTACCCGGTTTAACATTCCATTTTAGAAGGTATCACATACGGGTAGTAAGAGGTTATTTTACTATTGTATTATTGTATTTCAATGTAACAGATGAAAATTGTAGCAAGTCTTGACCATAATCACAGTTGTACTGATCATGTACCTATTTTGCCGGGGGAATGTTCCTCGCACACTTCAGTTTGTTGCAGTGATAATGTGGACATCCCAGTGCGCATGCCAGGATTTCCAGACACCAGTCTTTCCATAAGAACCCATGACTTCTTTGTCGCAGAACTCTGACACAGTTGTCTATCTTTCCACACACATCACCACTGGTCAGCGGCCATTATATGATAGTGACCCCGGGCAGTGTCATTGTCGTCATGGTATCCGGCACACGCATTGTACAGCTTGTGTCTACGTCCACCTTATCATCCTACTCGGGTATCATCGTGCCCTTTACGCCTTATCATCCTACTCGGGTATCATCGTGCCCTTTACGCCCTTATTTCATCTCGGTCATCATGAGAAGCGATGTGGATGATCAAGCAAGGCATTTTGACCCATGAATGCGCAAGGGCATGTCTACCGTGGTTAGGTTACTGCACTGTCATGCTCGGGGTATTGTGAATGAATGTTGGCGGTCGATAGCAAATTAATTAAAGGAAATTATTCTTCCCTGTTGATTGTATGTTAGGCTAAGTACTCGCCTAACTAAAGCGAGCAAAGTGGAAAGATTACGGACAGAATCTCCGGAATAATTGAACCAAAATTGTTTGGAAAGGTCGAGGAAATTTATTTGCGTCTGTTTAAATATAACCTCTCGTCTGGCAGGCATTTTGCTGGTTGTACACACACACACACACACACACACACACACACACACACACACGCTTGTTTTAAACAAGTGTGTGTGTGTGTGTGTCTGTGTGACACCGAAAGCGTTTCTCCTGACAGAAATGTTGGATTTATATGATGGTAATCACTTCTGATGGAGAATATTTTAACATGTAGTATTTACAGGTTTGGTTATCCTTGATGTAGTCTACAGGTGAATATTTTTGGCAACCGCCATCCACATTTCCTCGTCGTAAATATGTGGTGACTGATCGTGTTCGTTTTCTCTTTTTTTTTTGACCGCTTAAAGAAAATGGAATGAATACATCGGTTCAGCACTAATGGGAGCACTAGTAAGAGACATAAATTGGGTAAAGTAACTAAGAACATATTTTCTCTTATTATATTCATAGTTAGCATTTGATAGGTACCAGTGTTTGTGGTATGCTTCAGAAAACCTGGTGTACAAGCTCAGGGGTAGTGAGAGAGAGGGTAGGTGCGAGGATAGCCAGCACGGTGGGGTAACCAAAGAAGGTTGTTTTTGCAGTGTCTTAAAGTGGCCTAATATACCTTGCCTGTGGTGTTGTCGTGGTGTTGACCTCCTTACAGCAAAGCCTAACTTAACGTGACCCAAACCTTGTAAGCCAGACTGAACTGACCTTAAAAACGAAGCTCCTAACCGTATAACCTGATGTAGCCAAACCTATCCTAGCTAAATGATGCAAACATTTGAACGTAACACAGGTGCGCTATAACGTGACCATTTCAGACCAACCCAACAATATGTAAACCTGACGACCTGACATAAACTTGTCTCAGACGGGGGTAGGTGAGCCATCCAGCCAGCAACGTTGCATGTATTCATAGCAGTAGGTCGCCTCCTTAGCCCCGCACACCCTCGCAACACCGTCGCCCGCAACATCCTTGCTGTCGGTTGTAGTTCACCTTCATCGTGTCCTAGCAGGAAGTGCGTATGTCCTCACGTGTGCGTCATGAGTGCTGTCTGTCCTACGGTTGTCTGAATTCCTTCCACGTTATTTGCGTTCATTTAAATTTTTTATCAGGCGCGATTTTCGTGTCCTCTACTCCTGCTGGGGAAGTGCTTGCTCACGTCCCTCCCGACACCGCTCGTACCTCACTTCCGTTCAGAGTCCTTTTTGTTTCGTTGTGCATCATGTGTCTTCACGTTGCTTGGACCATGTTGACAATCGTGGACGACTGAGGTGGTTATCTTGTCATAGATCATGTCTCTAAATTCAGCCGTGTGAGGTGTTCAAATAGGCAGGTCTCACTGCAGGAAGTCTGCTGGCGGAGCAGTGCTGGCAGAGTGGGGACTGCTGTATGTGTGAGCAGAGCCTGGGTGTCCACTCAGCAAGGCAGGGCCCACATCCAACAGACACACGGACCATTAGAATAAGATAAGTAAAATCCCATTCAGTATAGACTATTCATACATTGGTGACATCACAGTGCTATAATACTTTTTAGACCCAGGTATTTTTATAGCTATCTTTATCCTGCTACCAGCCTTGTAGGACCAACAATAAAGATAACACACAGAAGTTTCGCATGATCTGGTTTTACGTTCGGCTGGTGTGGTGGTAAGCAAGAACGGTGTTCCATGCTGCTGTGAGGCGGTCGCCAAGTGGTGTGTGTTTGAACCTCAAGCCAGGAGGCTGCTCGACCGACACGAGAAAGTAAGGCTCCTGACGGTGTTGTAAATATGTGTTCTGATTGATGTTATTATTATTATTATTATTATTATTATTATTATTAGTAGTAGTAGTAGTAGTAGTAGTAGTATTTACGGATATTTCATAGTTTTTACATCGTATTACGAAATGGCCTACACCGAAGTATGCATGAAGAAGTTTTCCCCCACTCACTACTCCTCACTTTACCATTTAACTTGTCTCCCCAGTTTCCACTTTCTGCCCAAAGTGTCCATATACGTCAGCTGACGTTAATGGCGTCCCCGGTCCACGTATTTCGGTAACGTCTCGACCTTTAGGTGATATCCCTCCTGATTTCCGTGTTGGTGGTGGTGGGGTTTGCGCTACTGTCAGGCGGAGGAGAAAGATGGATTAATAAATGTCTCCTCTCGAACCCAGCTCGGGGTGTGTGACGCCCGCCATAAATACACTCTATCTCTGGTAGGTTATGGGTCTACGTGGGTAAATGTGAAGTAGGTCGTAGGTGTGTAGATTAGGCCGTGTGGGCGTGTGTAGTGTAGGTATTTTGGGTGTATAGGTGAGGTAGTGTGAACGCGTGGAATAAGTTACGTTTTTTGCGTGCTCAGGACTCGAGAGTAATTTAACTTAATTACCTACTTGGAGCTTCTGCGATTAATTAGATGATGATAAGGAACCTCAGTGAATCATTGATGGCAGATTAGAACATGAATGGAGTTCAGTTAGGGGATGTAGCAGTGTTGAGAATCTGTGATGGTGTGGTAGTGAGGGTACGGGACTGGTGAGCATCAGTGATGGGGATTCATTTAGCTAGGGCGTTGGTGACCATCTGTGATGGGGTTGTATTTAGGGGACTGGTGACCATCTGTGATGGGGTTGTAGTTAGGGGACTGGTGACCATCTGTGATGGGGTTGTAGCTAGGGCGTTGGTGACCATCTGTGATGGGGTTGTAGTTAGGGGCGTTGTGAGCATCCGTCTGGGGGGTAAAGCAGTTTGGAAGACAGTGAGTTGTGAGTACCGGGACGTTTGTGAGTGGGTAAGAAACAAATGGGAGACGTTGATCTGACAGGCGTCAGGGCTGGATCCAGCCAGAGAGGCGGGACGCGGGAATGTGCTGTGCCTGGACGCCTGGCCTTGTGATGGTCGCCCCTCTCATGGCCAAGTCATGGAGCATGCTGGGCATGTCAGGGGCTGGCAGCACTCGCAGAATAATGATGGCGCACGTTCATTTATCTCCACCGATTTCCTTTTCCTCGGGAAGTTAAGGGCAGTCACATACCACCACCGGCAGCCAGCCTGTCAGAGGTGCTGGGAATGGCTGAGCACGGCGGCACGACCTTTGACCTGAGTCTTAAGTTAGGTCAGGTTAGAGCCGAAGTTATCATACCCGACAGGTCCACTTGTCTTGCTTAAGAGTCGTATTGTCGTGCTCAAGGGTCGTACCGTCGTGCTCAAGGGTCGTACAACCGTGTTGTAGGGTCGCACCGTCGTGCTCCCGAATTGAACCGACTAATCAACTACCCTAAATCAAATTAACCTGATGCAACACAATGTTTGTAGGTCATATTTGTTGCCCGGGACGAGCAAGATAGCGTTATCTTGGCAGCATGGATGACATTCAGGTTGGATAACGTTGCTGGAATATGAATTGGTGTGATACCTGGCGTATGAATTGATACCATCCCCAGGTATGTGAACGGCGTGGCTAACCAGCAGTAGCAAATGACTTTATCATCCGTACTCTCTCTCTCTCTCTCTCTCTCTCTCTCTCTCTCTCTCTCTCTCTCTCTCTCTCTCTCTCTCTCTCTCTCTCTCTCTCTCACATCAACGTGGAAGTGCCAACCTCCCCTCCCCCCCATACTTTGACCACTCCGGAGTGACACTCATTACACCAAGGGTGGCGCTCATTACGATTCGGGTGGCGTTCATTACACCCAAAATATGGCGCTCATTTGTCGATGCCAACCAGCAAGACACCGGCACCTCGAACATGGTCTGGAAACAGGTGTTGGTGGTTGTGGTCAACACCTGCGCTAGCCTTCTTACTCGCGGTAACATTTGTGGCCTGGAGATGTTGGCAGCGCCTGCCCCCACTTGAAGGTCAGGCCAGAGAGGTCAGGCCATCATACCCAAGGTCATACCGTCGTCGTGCATACGAGACATCACAATGCTGAGGGGCTGTACCGTCGTGCGCAAGGATCGTACCTTCTTGTATAGGGTCCGTGCCGTCGTGTTTCAAGGGTCATGCAGGCCCCCCCGCCCCCCTTCAGTGCCCCTTCGTTAGCTGTTGGGGTGACTTGCTGACGTCGCCATCAGGTGGTGTTTATAGCTCTTGTGAGAGCGAGGGAGGTGTGGATTGAAGTCCCGTAGAGGCTGGAGGCCAGACGGGGTGGGGTGGGGTCTTCAGCCATGTTGCGAACACGGCGTATGTCTATCTGCATTTCTCTGTACTTAGAAGCGTTGTAGTGAGACGAATTTTCACAGGAGGAATAACTTCCACTGATTTTCGTCAGGGATTAATGTGTGTAGATTATGACGTAGATCGTGTGTGTGTGTGTGTGTGTGTGTGTGTAGATCATCAGGATTCTAAAGGCTTCTCCAGGAAGAGGTGCTTGGCAGTTAAAAAAGAGTGCATGTTCGTGTGTGTTGCCAGGAAGTGCGACAGGCAGGGTCAGGCAGGTAATACAGGCGGAGGGGAAGTAGTAGTGTGGCCTAGCTGGGTAGGACACCAAGGTTGTGAGCGCTTTCATAATTACAGGAATACGGCCGGCGTTTCCCTGTCTTCCTACCTGACTGAGGTCACACGTTATGGATGCCCCCGTGTTTTATGATGCTGCCTTCCGTGCCTTCCTCCTCTGTGATGGTTGTCAGTATTGCCCAGCTTACCATCCCGTGCTGGAGGTCACACCCCATCGTCAGCTGGTCCTCAGATTAAGCGTCTCTCTCGAGATTGATGTAGAGACGGTAATTTCTGCGTCGCAAACCTACCCAGTAAATGTACAGAGTACCGAGCGGGAGGACCAGGTGCATCTCGCTTGTCCCTCGCGTGAAGAGCCACGCTTTGCTGACGATGTCATTGACAACGTCACCACATCTGCTGGGAGGGTACCACGCCCTGCGATGGAGGGTGGGACTGTCGATCATTCTCCTGTTGCTGGCTTCCAGTAGTAACCGAAGGTACCGTGACCCCCCCGACCTTGTTTTGGACGTAGGTAGCGGGTTGCACGTCCTACATGGACGAGTCGCCGCTGAGTGGCGGGTTGGCTGATGTCATGGCAGGGCCCGGAGACTTGATCAGCACTGCTGTTGGCCTTCCCAGGCCCAGGACTCTCATGAACCATCCCCGACGAGATGCGCCATGGGTACCATGTATATAATTGATGATGATATGTAATGCCTCCGTCAGGTAGGGGCGACTGGGGGATCAGAGACGTAGTGTTCGTCGTATCCCGGTCGTCCGAATCTTTATATCAAGTTTTGTTCAGCCTTTATTGATACCGAACAGGTTCCGTACCGTCGTACTCATTGATCGTGTAGTCTTCCTCATGGGCCAACACTCTCCGTAGCAGGTCACACCTGCCTTCTGTACACCGCCGAGACAGAACCCTGGCATAGGTGACGGTGTTGAATTTTACATAAGGTTGTTTACCAGCGGTGGGGAACATGGAACTATGCTTTTTCCGATCAGCAGCGTGTGTCCCGTGGTGTGAAATCGAAAATACCCGCGTGTGACCACCGAGTCCCATATATAGTGTCTGCTGACTACCAACAACCCCGGGGCTTGAACGGAGGAGAATCTTAATGACAGAAGACTTTACGTAATGCTCAGGCCTAAAGTGAGGTAGTGTAGTGCACTGTAGGAGGGCGTTATGGGTGATGATGGTTAGGCTTGGATAAGTAGAAAACGTGTTGTAGGTTAGGTTGTACTCACAGCTCACGCCTGTCTTGCCATTCCGTCATCCACACTCGGACCATCGCAAGGGATATCAGCATTAAATGAAAATAGCATTTACCATTTCCTGTATGGACATTAACGCGATCTACATCGTGCCATCACTCCTTATCCCACGGCATTACCTCATCCAGTAGGTCTACCCCACATCTCACAGGGTAACCTCGCCCCACCTCCACACCCCAAGTGCTCATCTCGTTCCTCCGCCCTACTCCACAAGATTACCTCTCCCTAAAGGGCCACCATGCCTACCCTACAGGGTCACCTAGCACTTCACCCCCAACCCTTACGTCCTACGGGGTTACCCCGCCCAGTGACCCAACTCCACAGGGTTACCCCGACCCACAGAGTAAGTTGGGCTTGGAGTAATCCTAGACGTCGTGGTTTTCATCCCGTGTGCGTCACGTTGGCTTGAGTATCACTGGTGGTGCTGCAGGGTGTGACGCAGCTCGTCAACTGCCACGTACCTGACCTTGTGTGTTGTTAATGTTGTAGCTTGTTAGGCTTAACCCGTCTCCGGTTAATATCATCCATGGTGTAATGTTAATGCCTCACACCTCATATTAAGAGATTTCATTCCTCGATGTGACATCATATATCTCGGTCTGTTATGAATATATATGTATCGTTTTCACTTTGTTGTAACATATCACAATTCTCATCTACAACCTTCTTCGTCATCGTCTACTTAAAGAGCTTTAGATTCAAGGTCGAGTTCTATTTTTTCAGTTCTTAAAATTATGTAAGAGACATACCAGGAAGCGTAAATAATGAACAGATCTTAGGAAGCCTAAGTCATGAACAGACATCAAGAAGCTTCGGTAATGAACAGGTAATAGGAAGCCTCAGTAACGTACAGGTATCAGGAAGCTTCATGAATGAACACATATCAAGAAGCCTAAGAAATGAGCAGATACTGGGAATCCTCTTAAAAGAACAGATATCAGGAAGCCCCTCTTGCTGTATAGTTAATTCTCTGAGTATGAGGATTGCTCAGAGATAAAAAATTGTTTACATCAGTACTATATTTTGTATTGTAGAAAAACAAATAATGAAAGTCTTCACAGACGATTTTTCATTATAGAAAGTATCAATTTAGAATTCTTAAGAGTACAAAGACCTCCTTACATCACTCCTCTAATGAAGGTCTAAGTGTTGATTATATATAAGAGGTTATTGAGGCTTTGGCTACATAGACAAACAATGCAACACTTTTTCTTATCACTTGAGACATACTTCTTCATGTACACACTTTGTGTATAACACTTTGTGTTGACATTTTCCCCAAATCATGTTGTCGGTTATACAGTACATGCAACTTTTTTAGGTATTGTCACGTTTTTGTAGATTTATTGCACTTTAGGTAAAGCAGGCGTTAAAGTTAAATTGCACGTACAGGTCTGCGATATATATATATATATATATATATATATATATATATATATATATATATATATATATATATATATATATATATATATTGCACCAAGCTGTATAATATTTTTCAAAAGCTGACAAGGAACTCGGATGAATTCGGGCAAGCGATATTTTCACCTACTGAAGTGTATAGTCTAGGGTCTTTGTATCTGTTATTGTTTAAAACTGAAAATCAATTGATTTTGATTACCAAGGTACGCTTTGGGTTGAGGTATAGTGATTATAGTTATTCAGCTTTTGATTTATTATTTCGATCGGCCTTCTTTTATACTGTTAGGGATTACACGTGGATTGAAGACGAACGCCAACATTCTTCCCCGGCCAGCGAGAGCAACCTGCAAAATTTTGCCCAAAACGTTCACCGCAGGAAAATCCAGGGTTGAAAATATAGATATAGTGTGCGAGATGGAGGTGTTGCATGTGTGGACTGAAAATCAGCAATCCATCAGTTGTGGGTGCGACAGGAAGAACAAATCTGGGACAAGAGATAATCACCGGTCCTCTCACGTGGAAAGCTTGAGGACTAATTTGATTTTGGTAAACAGTTGTGATTCATTAATTTGGTAGAGTATGTAAACTTGAGAGTGTTGCATTGGTGCAAGGAGTAATAATTGTACATTCCTTCGCTTTCTATCCCTCCTCACATTTCCCTCCATCTTAGTGGCTTTGGGTCATGGATAGAATACTCGCATTTCTTCTCATTAAAATGAACAGTATACCCACAGACACATGGCGGCCACATTCTTTCACGAAACCTAAGTAACACCCTGCCTCCTTTCTGGCTCAAACATCAACTGTAGTGGCTTCGGTAACCTGACATCATACATGACTGATTATTTTGATGGGAAAATTATAGAGATGAGAATTCTTAATGAAGAGGTGATTGAAAAGGAGAGGTTGATTGATATATTGGTATCTGATTACCATTCTCCATCCTGCTATCAGGGAGCAGAAGATGTTAAGGCTAAAGGAGAAGTGTTGGTGAAAAACGTAAAGCTTGTGGTCCTACTATGTATCATCAGCAGTTTTTAACAACCGTATAACCACTTTGTTTATCTGCCTTTACTATCTTTAGCCAGTGTCAGTCATCTTTCGCTATCACCCGCTGCCACAACTAAACCTACAAATGCAATCAGCAGTCTCATTTTATGACCAGACCTCATCAGCGCACACTGTTTACAGCTGCAATTTCATGATTAGTCATCCACCACGTTTCCTTGGTGTTAAGGTTTGAAGGATATTGGATTGTAGATATCCTCACCAGTTTATTTATTTAGGACACATGAACGGTGCTTTAATGCCAGTTTGTTTTAAGAAATTCATTTTGATTAGTTTCATCATGGCTGCATCTCATTATGGTAACATATTTCTCAGTTTGTAAAGTTATCATCTGTTCAGGAATTATTGATGTGTACACCACAGACACAGTGGGGTTGAGTTAATTAATTATAATCTATTCTTGTTCGCTACATTAAAATGGTTTATGGTTTGTATTCACACATAAGCTTTCATCAGCTTATTTTCCACTTTTTAAACAATAATTTGTTTTAAAATCATATAATTGCTGCATTTCATTTAACTTAACAAGGACCAGATATCTGAGGTATCACTACAGGTACTGTTCACTTAGCTAGCAAGGATGTGCTGCTGTCTGTAGATTGTACTTTGGTATATTTTTTATGCATCAGATAAAACTTTGCAGTAATTGCATTCATGGGGTTTGTTAGTTTTTGAAAACTTAAAATGATGTGGACAAACAGACTTTCAAGTCTAGATGAGCCATAATTCCAGTATATGATGCACTAGGGTGAAAAATCTTATAGTGGCAATGTTGCATGGAAGTACATCAATGCTGTCAGAAAAAGAATAGGACTTGCTGTAGATGAAAAAAGCAACTTATGCTCAAGAATAAATAGTCATGGAGATTTAATGAGCCTTATTCTACTTTAGTACTAGAACTCCATTGTAAATTTGTATCATTTATAGGTTTAAGCACAGTATTTTACTTTGTAAATAGGTAAATCTTTGTTGATTATGGGTCCACTAATCTCAGAAAGGGAGATTTTTATTATACTTAATTGCCGTCTCCTGCGTTAGCGAGGTAGCGCAAGGAAACAGACAAAAGAATGGCCCAACCCATCTGGATACACATGTATGTACATAAACCCCCCCACACACACATACACATGCATATACATTTCAACGTATACATGTATACATACACAGACATACACATACATACACATGTACATGTTCATATTTGCTGCCTTCATCCATTCCTGTTGCCACCCTGCCACACATGAAATAGCATCTCCCTGACCCCAACGCGTGCGTGTGGTAGCACTAGGAAAAGACATGAAAGGCCACATTCGTTCACACTCACTCTCTAGCTGTCGTGTGTAATGCACTAAAGCCACAGCTCCCTTTCCACATCCAGGCCCCACAAAATTTCCATAGTTTACCCCATACACTTTACATGCCCTGGTTCAATCCATTCACAGCACGTCTACCCTGGTATACTACATCATTCCATTTCGCTCTGTTCCTTTCACACCTTTCACCCTCCTGTATGTTCGGGCCCCGATCGCTCAAAATTTTTTTCACTCCATCCTTCCACTTCAAATTTAGTCTCCGCTTCTCCTTCCCTCTACCTCAGAAACATATATCCTCTTTGTCAATCTTTCCTCACTCATTCTCTCCATGTGACCAAACTATTTCAACCCACCCTCTTTTGCTCTCTCAACCACACTCTATTTATTACCACACTTCTCTCTTACCCTTTCATTACTTACTCAACCAAACCACCTCACACCACATATTGTCCTCAGACACTTCATTTCCAACACATCCACCCTCCTCCTCACAACCCTATCTATATCCCATGCCATGCAACCATATAACATTGTTGAACCACTATTCCTTCAAACACCCATTTTTTCTCCAAGATAAAGTTCTCCCCCTTCCACACATTCTTCAGCGCTCCCAGAACTTTCACCCCCTCCCCAACCCTGTGACTTACTTCCACTTCCATGGTTCCATCTGCTGCTAAATCCACTCCTCCAGTTTTTCTCCATTCAAACTTACCTCCCAATTAATTGTCCCTCAACCCTACTGAATCTAATAACCTTGCTCTTATTCACATTTACTCTCTGCTTTATTCTGTCACACACTTTACCAAACTCAGTCACCAACTTCTGCAGTTTCTCACCCAAATCAGCCACCAGCGCTGTATCATCAGCAAACAACTGACTCACTTCCCAAGCCCTCATCCACAACAGACTGCATACTTGCCCCGCTCTCCAAAACTCCTGTATTCACCTCTCAAACCACCCCAGTCATAAGCAAATCAAACAATCATGGAGACATCACACACCTCTGCCACAAACCGACATTCACTGGGAACCAATCACTTTCCCCACTTCCTACTCTTACACATACCTTATATTTTTTGTAAAAACTTTTCAGTGCTTCTAGCAACTTACCTCCCACACCATATACTCTTAATACCTTCCACAAAACATCTCTATCAACTCTATCATATGCCTTCTCCTGATCCATAAATACTATGTACATATCCATCTGTTTTTCTAAATATTTCTCACGTACATTCTTCAAACACCTGATCCACACATCCTCTGTTACTTCTGAAACCACACTGCTCTTTCCCAATCTCATGTTCTGGACTTGTCTTTACCCTCTCAATCAGTACACTCTCATATAATTTCCCAGGAATACTCAACAAACTTATACCTCTGTAATTTGAACATTCACCTTTATCCCCTTTAACCTTGTACAGTGGCACAATGCATGCATTCCTCCAATCCTCAGGCACTTCACTATGAGCCATACATACATTGAATATCCTTACCAACCAATCAACAACACAGTCACCCCCTTTTTAAATAAATTTCACTGCAATACCATCCAAACCCGCCGCCTTGCCGGCTTTCATCTTCCGCAAAGCTTTCACTACCTCTTCTTTGTTTGCCAAACCATTCTCCCTGACCCTCTCACTTCGCACACCACCTCGACCAAAATGCCCTATATCTGCCACTCTATCGTCATACACATTCAACAAACCTTCAAAATACTCCATTTCCTACTCACTTCACCTCTACTTGTTATTACCTCCCCATTAGCCCCATTCACCGATGTTCCCATTTTTTCTCAAGTTTTATGCCCTTTATTTACCTCCTTCCATAACATCTTTCTATTTCCCCCTAAAATATAATGATATTCTCTCACCCCAACTCTCATTTGCCCTCTTTTTCACCTCTTGCACCTTTCTCTTGACCTCCTGCCTCTTTCTTTTATACATCTCCCAGTCATTTGCACTACTTCCCTGCAAAAAACTTCCAAACATATCTCTCTTCTCTTTTACTAACAATCTTGCCTATTCATCCCACCACTCACCACCCTTTATAAGCTGCCCACCTCCCACCTTTCTCATGCCACAAGCATCTTTTGTGCAAGCCATCACTGCTTCCCTAAATACATCCCATTCCAATGCCATTCCCCTTATGTCATTTGCTCTCACCTTTTGCCATTCTGCAATGGATATATATTTATTTATTTATCATACATAGTCACTGTTTCCTGTGTTAGCAAGGTGGCGCAAGGAAACAGATGAAAGAATGGCCCAACCCACCCACATACACATGTATATACACAAACGACCACACACGCACACATACATACCTATACATTTCAACATATATATACATATACATACACAGACATATACATATACATACATGTACAAATTCATACTTGCTGCCTTCATCCTTTCCCATTGCCACCTTGCCACACATGAAATGGCACCTCCCTTCCCCCGTGCACATGCTAGGTAGCGCTAGGAAAAGACAACAAAAGCCACATTCGTTCACACTCAGTCTCTAGCTTTCATGAGTAATGCACCGAAACCACAGCTCCCTTTCCACATCCAGGCACAAAACTTTCCTTGGTTTACTCCAAACGCTTCACATGCCCTGGTTCAATCCACTAACAGCACGTCCACCTTGAATACCACATCATTCCGATTCACTCTATTCCTTGCACACCTTTCACCCTCCTCTATGTTGAGGCCCTGATCGCTCAAAATCTTTTTCACTCCATCCTTCCACCTCCAATTTGGTCTCCCACTTCTCGTTCTCTCCACCTTTGACACATATATCCTCTTTGTCAATCTTTCCTCACTCATCCTCTCCATGTAACCAAACAATTTCAATACACCCTTCCAATACACCCTCTTCTGCTCTATCAACCACACTCTTTTTATTACCACACATCTCTCTAATCCTTTCATTACTTACAAGATCAAACTACCACACTCCACATATTGTCCTCAAACATCTCATTTCCAACACATCCACCATATCTATAGTCCGTGCCTCACACCCATATAACATTATTGGAACCACTATTCCTTCAAACAAACCCATTTTTGGTTTCCAAGATAACGTTCTTGCCTTCCACACATCCTTCAATGCTCCCAGAACCTTATATAGGTATGTATATTTGCGTGTGTGGACGTATGTATATACATGTGTATGGGGCGGGGTTGGGCCATTTCTTTCGTCTGTTCCTTGCGCTACCTCGCAAACGCGGGAGACAGCGACAAAGTATAATAAATAAATAAATATATATATATATATATTTTTTTTTTTTTTTTTTTTTTTGCCGCTGTCTCCCACGTTTGCGAGGTAGCGCAAGGAAACAGACGAAAGAAATGGCCCAACCCACCCCCATACACATGTATATACATACGTCCACACACGCAAATATACATACCTACACAGCTTTCCATGGTTTACCCCAGACGCTTCACATGCCCTGATTCAATCCACTGACAGCACGTCAACCCCGGTATACCACATCGCTCCAATTCACTCTATTCCTTGCCCTCCTTTCACCCTCCTGCATGTTCAGGCCCCGATCACACAAAATCTTTTTCACTCCATCTTTCCACCTCCAATTTGGTCTCCCTCTTCTCCTCGTTCCCTCCACCTCCGACACATATATCCTCTTGGTCAATCTTTCCTCACTCATTCTCTCCATGTGCCCAAACCATTTCAAAACATATATATATATATATATATATATATATATATATATATATATATATATATATTTTTTTTTCTTTTAAACTATTCGCCATTTCCCGCGTTAGCGAGGTAGCGTTAGGAACAGAGGACTGGGCCTTTTTTGGAATATCCTCACCTGGCCCCCTCTGTTCCTTCTTTTGCAAAATAAAAAAAAAAAAAAAAAAAACGAGAGGGGAGGATTTCCAGCCCCCCGCTCCCTCCCCTTTTAGTCGCCTTCTACGACACGCAGGGAATACGTGAGAAGTATTCTTAATCCTCTATCCCCAGGGATAATATATATATATATATATATATATATATATATGGGTGTGTATGTTTGCGTGTGTGGACGTGTATGTGTGTACATGTGTATGGGGGTGGGCCGTTTCTTTCGTCTGTTTCCTTGCGCTGCAAAATGTATATATTATGTATATATATATTTTGCTTTGTTGCTGTCTCCCGCGTTTGCGAGGTAGCGCAAGGAAACAGACGAAAGACATGGCCCAACCCACCCCCATACACATGTATATACATATACGTCCACACACGCAAATATACATACCTATACATCTCAATGTACACATATATATACACACACAGACACATACATATATACCCATGCACACAATTCACACTGTCTGCCTTTATTCATTCCCATCGCCACCTCACCACACATGGAATACCATCCCCCTCCCCCCTCATGTGTGCGAGGTAGCGCTAGGAAAAGACAACAAAGGCCCCATTCGTTCACACTTAGTCTCTAGCTGTCATGCAATAATGCCCAAAACCACAGCTCCCTTTCCACATCCAGGCCCCACACAACTTTCCATGGTTTACCCCAGACGCTTCACATGCCCTGATTCAATCCACTGACAGCACATCAACCCCGGTATACCACATCGATCCAATTCACTCTATTTCTTGCCCACCTTTCACCCTCCTGCATGTTCAGGCCCCGATCACTCAAAATCTTTTTCACTCCATCTTTCCACCTCCAATTTGGTCTCCCACTTCTCCTCGTTCCCTCCACCTCCGACACATATATCCTCTTGGTCAATCTTTCCTCACTCATTCTCTCCATGTGCCCAAACCATTTCAAAACACCCTCTTCTGCTCTCTCAACCACGCTCTTTTTATTTCCACACATCTCTCTTACCCTTACATTACTTACTCGATCAAACCACCTCACACCACACATTGTCCTCAAACATCTCATTTCCAGCACATCCACCCTCCTGCACACAACTCTATCCATAGCCCACGCCTCGCAACCATACAACATTGTTGGAACCACTATTCCTTCAAACATAGCCATTTATGCTTTCCGAGATAATGTTTTCGACTTCCACACATTCTTCAAGGCTCCCAGGATTTTCGCCCCCTCCCCCACCCTATGATTCACTTCCGCTTCCATGGTTCCATCCGCTGCCAGATCCACTCCCAGATATCTAAAACACTTTACTTCCTCCAGTTTTTCTCCATTCAAACTTACCTCCCAATTGACTTGACCCTCAACCCTACTGTACCTAATAACCTTGCTCTTATTCACATTTACTCTTAACTTTCTTCTTTCACACACTTTACCAAACTCAGTCACCAGCTTCTGCAGTTTCTCACATGAATCAGCCACCAGCGCTGTATCATCAGCGAACAACAACTGGCTCACTTCCCAAGCTCTCTCATCCACAACAGACTTCATACTTGCCCCTCTTTCCAAAACTCTTGCATTCACCTCCCTAACAACCCCATCCATAAACAAATTAAACAACCATGGAGACATCACACACCCCTGCCGCAAAGCTACATTCACTGAGAACCAATCACTTTCCTCTCTTCCTACACGTACACATGCCTTACATCCTCGATAAAAACTTTTCACTGCTTCTAACAACTTGCCTCCCACACCATATATTCTTAATACCTTCCACAGAGCATCTCTATCAACTCTATCATATGCCTTCTCCAGATCCATAAATGCTACATACAAATCCATATGCTTTTCTACGTATTTCTCACATACATTCTTCAAAGCAAACACCTGATCCACACATCCTCTACCACTTCTGAAACCACACTGCTCTTCCCCAATCTGATGCTCTGTACATGCCTTCACCCTCTCAATCAATACCCTCCCATATAATTTACCAGGAATACTCAACAAACTTATACCTCTGTAATTTGAGCACTCACTCTTATCCCCTTTGCCTTTGTACAATGGCACTGTGCACGCATTCTGCCAATCCTCAGGCACCTCACCATGAGTCATACATACATTAAATAACCTTACCAACCAGTCAACAATAGTCACCCCCTTTTTTAATTAATTCCACTGCAATACCATCCAAACCTGCTGCCTTACCGGCTTTCATCTTCCACAAAGCTTTTACTACCTCTTCTCTGTTTACCAAATCATTTTCCCTAACCCTCTCACTTTGCACACCACCTCGACCAAAACACCCTATATCTGCCACTCTATCATCAAACACATTCAACAAACCTTCAAAATACTCACTCCATCTCCTTCTCACATCACCACTACTTGTTATCACCTCCCCATTAGCGCCCTTCACTGAAGTTCCCATTTGCTCCCTTGTCTTACGCACTTTATTTACCTCCTTCCAGAACATCTTTTTATTCTCCCTAAAATTTAATGACACTCTCTCACCCCAACTCTCATTTGCCCTCTTTTTCACCTCTTGCACCTTTCTCTTGACCCCCTGTCCCTTTCTTTTATACATCTCCCACTCATTTGCATTTTTCCCTGCAAAAATCGTTCAAATGCCTCTCTCTTCACTTTCACTAATAATCTTACTTCTTCATCCCACCACTCACTACCCTTTCTAATCAACCCACCTCCCACGCTTCTCATGCCACAAGCATGTTTTGCGCACTCCATCACTGATTCCCTAAATACATCCCATTCCTCCCCCACTCCCCTTACTTCCATTGTTCTCACCTTTTTCCATTCTGTACTCAGTCTCTCCTGGTACTTCCTCACGCAAGTCTCCTTCCCAAGCTCACTTACTCTCACCACCCTCTTCACCCCAACATTCACTCTTCTTTTCTGAAAACCCATGCAAATCTTCACCTTAGCCTCCACAAGATAATGATCAGACATCCCTCCAGTTGCACCTCTCAGCACATTGACATCCAAAAGTCTCTCTTTTGCGCGCCTGTCAATCAACACGTAATCCAATAACGCTCTCTGGCCATCTCTCCTACTTACATACGTATAATTATGTATATCTCGCTTTTTAAACCAGGTATTCCCAATCACCAGTCTTTTTTCAGCACATAAATCTACAAGCTCTTCACCATTTCCATTTACAACACTGAACACCCCATGTATACCAATTACTCCCTCAACTGCCACATTGCTCACCTTTGCATTTAAATCACCCATCACTATAACCTGGTCTTGTGCATCAAAACCGCTAACACACTCATTCAGCTGCTCCCAAAACACTTGCCTCTCATGATCTTTCTTCTCATGCCCAGGTGCATATGCACCAATAATCACCCATCTCCATCAATTTTCAGTTTTACCCATATTAATCGAGAATTTACTTTCTTACATTCTATCACATACTCCCACAACTCCTGTTTCAGGAGTACTGCTACTCCTTCCCTTGCTCTTGTCCTCTCACTAACCCCTGACATTACTCCCAAGACATTCCCAAACCACTCTTCCCCTTTACCCTTGAGCTTCGTTTCACTCAGAGCCAAAACATCCAGGTTCCTTTCCTCAAACATACTACCTATCTCTCCTTTTTTCACATCTTGGTTACATCCAAACACATTTAGACACCCCAATCTGAGTCTACGAGGAGGATGAGCACTCCCTGCATGACTCCTTCTGTTTTCCATTTTTAGAAAGTTAAAATACAAGGAGGGGAGGATTTCTGGCCCCCTGCTCCCGTCCCCTCTAGTCGCCTTCTATATATATATATATATATATATATATATATATATATATATATATATATATATATATATATATATTTATACACATGCACACAATTCACACTGTCTGCCTTTATTCATTCCCATCGCAACCTCGCCACACATGGAATAACATCTCCCTCCCCCCTCATGTGTGTGAGGTAGCGCTAGGAAAAGACAACAAAGGCCCCATTCGTTCACACTCAGTCTCTTGCTGTCATGCAATAATGCCCGAAACCACAGCTCCCTTTCCACATCCAGGCCCCACACAACTTTCCATGGTTTACCCCAGACGGTTCACATACCCTGATTCAATCCATTGACAGCACGTCGACCCCGGTATACCACGTCGATCCAATTCACTCTATTCCTTGCCCGACTTTCACCCTCCTGCATGTTCAGGCCCCGATCACTCAAAATCTTTTTCACTCCATCTTTCCACCTCCAATTTGGTCTCCCACTTCTCCTCGTTCCCTCCACCTCCGACACATATATCCTCTTGGTCAATCTTTCCTCACTCATTCTCTCCATGTGCCCAAACCATTTCAAAACACCCTCTTCTGCTCTCTCAACCACACTCTTTTTATTTCCACACATCTCTCTTACCCTTACATTACTTACTTGATCAAACCACCTCACACCACACATTGTTCTCAAACATCTCATTTCCAGCACATCCACCCTCCTGCGCACAACTCTATCCATAGCCCACGCCTCACAACTATACAACATTGTTGGAACCACTATTCCTTCAAACATAGCCATTTTTGCTTTCCGAGATAATGTTCTCGACTTCCACACATTCTTCAAGGCTCCCAGGATTTTCACCCCCTCCCCCACCCTATGATTCACTTCCGCTTCCGTGGTTTCATCCGCTGCCAGATCCACTCCCAGATATCTAAAACACTTTACTTCCTCCAGTTTTTCTCCATTCAAACTTACCTCCCAATTGACTTGAACCTCAACCCTACTGTACCTAATAACCTTGCTCTTATTCACATTTACTCTTAACTTTCTTCTTTCACACGCTTTACCAAACTCAGTCACCAGCTTCTGCAGTTTCTCGCATGAATCAGCCACCAGCGCTGTATCATCAGCGAACAACAACTGGCTCACTTCCCAAGCTCTCTCATCCCCAACAGACTTCATACTTGCCCCTCTTTCCAAAACTCTTGCATTCACCTCCCTAACAACCCCATCCATAAACAAATTAAACAACCATGGAGACATCACACACCCCTGCTGCAAACCTACATTCACTGAGAACCAATCACTTTCCTCTCTTCCTACACGTACACTTGCCTTACATCCTCGATAAAAACTTTTCACTGCTTCTAACAACTTGCCTCCCACACCATATATTCTTATTACCTTCCACAGAGCATCTCTATCAACTCTATCATATGCCTTCTCCAGATCCATAAATGCTACATACAAATCCATTTGCTCTTCTAAGTATTTCTCACATACATTCTTCAAAGCAAACACCTGATCCACACATCCTCTACCACTTCTGAAACCACACTGCTCTTCCCCAATCTGATGCTCTGTACATGCCTTCACCCTCTCAATCAATACCCTCCCATATAATTTACCAGGAATACTCAACAAACTTATACCTCTGTAATTTGAGCACTCGCTCTTATCCCCTTTGCCTTTGTACAATGGCACTATGCACTGCATTCCGCCAATCCTCAGGCACCTCACCATGAATCATATATACATTATTACATAACCTTACCAACCAGTCAACAATACAATCACCCCCTTTTTTAATAAATTCCAATGCAATACCATCCAAACCTGCTGCCTTGCCGGCTTTCAACTTCCGCAAAGCTTTTACTACCTCTTCTCTGTTTACCAAATCATTTTCCCTAACCCTCTCACTTTGCACACCACCTCGACCAAAACACCCTATATCTGCCACTCTATCATCAAACACATTCAACAAACCTTCAAAATACTCACTCCATCTCCTTCTCACATCACCACTACTTGTTATCACCTCCCCATTAGCCCCCTTCACTGAAGTTCCCATTTGCTCCCTTGTCTTGCGCACTTTATTTACCTCCTTCCAGAACATCTTTTTATTCTCCCTAAAATTTAATGATACTCTCTCACCCCAACTCTCATTTGCCTTCTTATTCACCTCTTGCACCTTTCTCTTGACCTCCTGTCTCTTTCTTTTATACATCTCCCACTCATTTGCATTTTTCCCTGCAAAAATCCTCCAAATGCCTCTCTCTTCTCTTTCACTAATAATCTTAATTCTTCATCTCACCACTCACTACCCTTTCTAATCAACCGACCTCCCACACTTCTCATGCCACAAGCATCTTTTGCGCAAGCCATCACAGCTTCCCTAAATACATCCCATTCCTCCCCCACTCCCCTTACCTCCTTTGTTCTCACTTTTTTCCATTCTGTACTCAGTCTCTCCTGGTACTTCCTCACACAAGTCTCCTTCCCAAGCTCACTTACTTTCACAACCCTCTTCACCCCAACATTCACTCTTCTTTTCTGAAAACCCATACAAATCTTCACCTTCGCCTCCACAAGATAATGATCAGACATCCCTCCAGTTGCACCTCTCAGCACATTAACATCCAAAAGTCTCTCTTTCGCACGCCTGTCACTTAACACGTAATCCAATAACGCTCTCTGGCCATCTCTCCTACTTACATACGTATACTTATGTATATCTTGCTTTTTAAACCAGGTATTCCCAATCACCAGTCCTTTTTCAGCACATAAATCTACAGGCTCTTCACCATTTCCATTTACAACACTGAACACCCCATGTATACCAATTATTCCCTCACCTGCCACATTACTCACCTTTGCATTCAAATCACCCATCACTATAACCCGGTCTTGTGCATCAAAACCACTAACACACTCATTCAGCTGCTCCCAAAACACTTGCCTCATGATCTTTCTTCTCATGCCCAGGTGCATATGCACCAATAATCATCCATCTCTCTCCATCAACATTCAGTTTTACCCATATTAATCTAGAATTTACTTACATTCTATCACATACTCCCACAACTCCTGTTTCAGGAGTACTGCTACTCCTTCCCTTGCTCTTGTCCTCTCACTAACCCCTGACTTTACTCCCAAGACATTCCCAAACCACTCTTCCCCTTTACCCTTGAGCTTCGTTTCACTCAGAGCCAAAACATCCAGGTTCCTTTCCTCAAACATACTACCTATCTCTCCTTTTTTCACATCTTGGTTACATCCAAACACATTTAGACACCCCAATCTGAGTCTACGAGGAGGATGAGCACTCCCTGCATGACTCCTTCTGTTTTCCATTTTAGAAAGTTAAAATACAAGGAGGGGAGGATTTCTGGCCCCCTGCTCCCGTCCCCTCTAGTCGCCTTCTATATATATATATATATATATATATATATATATATATATATATATATATATATATATATATATATATTTATACACATGCACACAATTCACACTGTCTGCCTTTATTCATTCCCATCGCAACCTCGCCACACATGGAATAACATCTCCCTCCCCCCTCATGTGTGTGAGGTAGCGCTAGGAAAAGACAACAAAGGCCCCATTCGTTCACACTCAGTCTCTTGCTGTCATGCAATAATGCCCGAAACCACAGCTCCCTTTCCACATCCAGGCCCCACAGAACTTTCCATGGTTTACCCAGACGGTTCACATGCCCTGATTCAATCCATTGACAGCACGTCGACCCCGGTATACCACATCGATCCAATTCACTCTATTCCTTGCCCGACTTTCACCCTCCTGCATGTTCAGGCCCCGATCACTCAAAATCTTTTTCACTCCATCTTTCCACCTCCAATTTGGTCTCCCACTTCTCCTCGTTCCCTCCACCTCCGACACATATATCCTCTTGGTCAATCTTTCCTCACTCATTCTCTCCATGTGCCCAAACCATTTCAAAACACCCTCTTCTGCTCTCTCAACCACACTCTTTTTATTTCCACACATCTCTCTTACCCTTACATTACTTACTTGATCAAACCACCTCACACCACACATTGTTCTCAAACATCTCATTTCCAGCACATCCACCCTCCTGCGCACAACTCTATCCATAGCCCACGCCTCACAACTATACAACATTGTTGGAACCACTATTCCTTCAAACATAGCCATTTTTGCTTTCCGAGATAATGTTCTCGACTTCCACACATTCTTCAAGGCTCCCAGGATTTTCACCCCCTCCCCCACCCTATGATTCACTTCCGCTTCCGTGGTTTCATCCGCTGCCAGATCCACTCCCAGATATCTAAAACACTTTACTTCCTCCAGTTTTTCTCCATTCAAACTTACCTCCCAATTGACTTGAACCTCAACCCTACTGTACCTAATAACCTTGCTCTTATTCACATTTACTCTTAACTTTCTTCTTTCACACGCTTTACCAAACTCAGTCACCAGCTTCTGCAGTTTCTCGCATGAATCAGCCACCAGCGCTGTATCATCAGCGAACAACAACTGGCTCACTTCCCAAGCTCTCTCATCCCCAACAGACTTCATACTTGCCCCTCTTTCCAAAACTCTTGCATTCACCTCCCTAACAACCCCATCCATAAACAAATTAAACAACCATGGAGACATCACACACCCCTGCTGCAAACCTACATTCACTGAGAACCAATCACTTTCCTCTCTTCCTACACGTACACTTGCCTTACATCCTCGATAAAAACTTTTCACTGCTTCTAACAACTTGCCTCCCACACCATATATTCTTATTACCTTCCACAGAGCATCTCTATCAACTCTATCATATGCCTTCTCCAGATCCATAAATGCTACATACAAATCCATTTGCTCTTCTAAGTATTTCTCACATACATTCTTCAAAGCAAACACCTGATCCACACATCCTCTACCACTTCTGAAACCACACTGCTCTTCCCCAATCTGATGCTCTGTACATGCCTTCACCCTCTCAATCAATACCCTCCCATATAATTTACCAGGAATACTCAACAAACTTATACCTCTGTAATTTGAGCACTCGCTCTTATCCCCTTTGCCTTTGTACAATGGCACTATGCATGCATTCCGCCAATCCTCAGGCACCTCACCATGAATCATATATACATTATTACATAACCTTACCAACCAGTCAACAATACAATCACCCCCTTTTTTAATAAATTCCAATGCAATACCATCCAAACCTGCTGCCTTGCCGGCTTTCAACTTCCGCAAAGCTTTTACTACCTCTTCTCTGTTTACCAAATCATTTTCCCTAACCCTCTCACTTTGCACACCACCTCGACCAAAACACCCTATATCTGCCACTCTATCATCAAACACATTCAACAAACCTTCAAAATACTCACTCCATCTCCTTCTCACATCACCACTACTTGTTATCACCTCCCCATTAGCCCCCTTCACTGAAGTTCCCATTTGCTCCCTTGTCTTGCGCACTTTATTTACCTCCTTCCAGAACATCTTTTTATTCTCCCTAAAATTTAATGATACTCTCTCACCCCAACTCTCATTTGCCTTCTTATTCACCTCTTGCACCTTTCTCTTGACCTCCTGTCTCTTTCTTTTATACATCTCCCACTCATTTGCATTTTTCCCTGCAAAAATCCTCCAAATGCCTCTCTCTTCTCTTTCACTAATAATCTTAATTCTTCATCTCACCACTCACTACCCTTTCTAATCAACCGACCTCCCACACTTCTCATGCCACAAGCATCTTTTGCGCAAGCCATCACAGCTTCCCTAAATACATCCCATTCCTCCCCCACTCCCCTTACCTCCTTTGTTCTCACTTTTTTCCATTCTGTACTCAGTCTCTCCTGGTACTTCCTCACACAAGTCTCCTTCCCAAGCTCACTTACTTTCACAACCCTCTTCACCCCAACATTCACTCTTCTTTTCTGAAAACCCATACAAATCTTCACCTTCGCCTCCACAAGATAATGATCAGACATCCCTCCAGTTGCACCTCTCAGCACATTAACATCCAAAAGTCTCTCTTTCGCACGCCTGTCACTTAACACGTAATCCAATAACGCTCTCTGGCCATCTCTCCTACTTACATACGTATACTTATGTATATCTTGCTTTTTAAACCAGGTATTCCCAATCACCAGTCCTTTTTCAGCACATAAATCTACAGGCTCTTCACCATTTCCATTTACAACACTGAACACCCCATGTATACCAATTATTCCCTCACCTGCCACATTACTCACCTTTGCATTCAAATCACCCATCACTATAACCCGGTCTTGTGCATCAAAACCACTAACACACTCATTCAGCTGCTCCCAAAACACTTGCCTCATGATCTTTCTTCTCATGCCCAGGTGCATATGCACCAATAATCATCCATCTCTCTCCATCAACATTCAGTTTTACCCATATTAATCTAGAATTTACTTACATTCTATCACATACTCCCACAACTCCTGTTTCAGGAGTACTGCTACTCCTTCCCTTGCTCTTGTCCTCTCACTAACCCCTGACTTTACTCCCAAGACATTCCCAAACCACTCTTCCCCTTTACCCTTGAGCTTCGTTTCACTCAGAGCCAAAACATCCAGGTTCCTTTCCTCAAACATACTACCTATCTCTCCTTTTTTCACATCTTGGTTACATCCACACACTTTTTTTTTTTTTTTTTTTTTCCAAAAGAAGGAACAGAGGGGGCCAGGTGAGGATATTCCAAAAGGGGCCCAGGCCCAGTCCTCTGTTCTTAACGCTACCTCGCTAACGCGGGAAATGGCGAATAGTTTAAAAGAAAAGAAAGAAAGAAATATATATACATATTATCCATACTTCCCACGTATTCCCTGTGTGTTGTAGAAGGCGACTAAAAGGGGAGGGAGCGGGGATCTAGATATACCTCCCCTCTCTTTTTTTTTTTTTTTTTTTTTTATTTTACAAAAGAAGGAACAGAGAAGGAGGCCAGGTGAGGATATTCCCTCAAAGGCCCAGTCCTCTGTTCTTAACGCTACCTCGCTAATGCGGGAAATGGCGAATAATAGTTTGAAAGAAAAAAGATATATATATATATATATATATATATATATAGAAATGCTCTGTGGAAGGTATTAAGAATATATGGTGTGGGAGGCAAGTTGTTAGAAGCAGTGGAAAGTTTTTATCGAGGATGTAAGGCATGTGTACGTGTAGGAAGAGAGGAAAGTGATTGGTTCTCAGTGAATGTAGGTTTGCGGCAGGGGTGTGTGATGTCTCCATGGTTGTTTAATTTGTTTATGGATGGGGTTGTTAGGGAGGTGAATGCAAGAGTTTTGGAAAGAGGGGCAAGAATGAAGTCTGTTGTGGATGAGAGAGCTTGGGAAGTGAGTCAGTTGTTGTTCGCTGATGATACAGCGCTGGTGGCCGATTCATGTGAGAAACTGCAGAAGCTGGTGACTGAGTTTGGTAAAGTGTGTGAAAGAAGAAAGTTAAGAGTAAATGTGAATAAGAGCAAGGTTATTAGGTACAGTAGGGTTGAGGGTCAAGTCAATTGGGAGGTAAGTTTGAATGGAGAAAAACTGGAGGAAGTAAAGTGGTTTAGATATCTGGGAGTGGATCTGGCAGCGGATGGAACCATGGAAGCGGAAGTGAATCATAGGGTGGGGGAGGGGGCGAAAATCCTGGGAGCCTTGAAGAATGTGTGGAAGTCGAGAACATTATCTCGGAAAGCAAAAATGGGTATGTTTTAAGGAATAGTGGTTCCAACAATGTTGTATGGTTGCGAGGCATGGGCTATGGATAGAGTTGTGCGCAGAAGGGTGGATGTGCTGGAAATGAGATGTTTGAGGACAATGTGTGGTGTGAGGTGGTTTGATCGAGTAAGTAATGTAAGGGTAAGAGAGATGTGTGGAAATAAAAAGAGCGTGGTTGAGAGAGCAGAAGAGGGTGTTTTGAAATGGTTTGGGCACATGGAGAGAATGAGTGAGGAAAGATTGACCAAGAGGATATATGTGTCGGAGGTGGAGGGAACGAGGAGAAGAGGGAGACCAAATTGGAGGTGGAAAGATGGAGTGAAAAAGATTTTGAGTGATCAGGGCCTGAACATGCAGGAGGGTGAAAGGCGGGCAAGGAATAGAGTGAATTGGAACGATGTGGTATACCGGGGTCGACGTGCTGTCAGTGGATTGAACCAGGGCATGTGAAGCGTCTGGGGTAAACCATGGAAAGTTATGTGGGGCCTGGATGTGGAAAGGGAGCTGTGGTTTCTGTGCATTATTACATGACAGCTAGAGACTGAGTGTGAACGAATGGGGCCTTTGTTGTCTTTTCCTAGCGCTACCTTGCACACATGAGGGGGGAGGGGGTTGTTATTCCATGTGTTGCAGGATGGCGATGGGAATAAATAAAGGTAGACAGTATGAATTATGTACATGTGTATATATGTATATGTCTGTGTGTGTATACATATGCGTACATTGAGATGTATAGGTATGTATATTTGCGTGTGTGGACGTGTATGTATATACATGTGTATGTGGGTGGGTTGGGCCATTCTTTCGTCTGTTTCCTTGCGCTACCTCGCAAACGCGGGAGACAGCGACAAAGCAAAATAAATATAGATAAATAAGTATAATAAAGGTGTTAACTTTGGTCCATGACTGGAGCCCTCAACAGAAAAAAAAAATCCACATGTTCATGCAGATCCGAGGCTGCAAGGCAACCAGCAGCACATGATATGTAGATATGGGGTAAGATATATACAGTAGATGACATAACTTTATTTAATATGCATAATTCCAAACCTGTCTATGTATGTACAATGACTATTTAAACTTGATATAGTTTGTACACATCTTAAACCTGGAAAATCTGGAACAAAGTGAACATAGAGAAAGCATCATGTCAGTGACCACCTGACTAAAGAGAAATCACCACTTTCCTTAGAAAAATAGAATTATTTTTCTTTGCAATAGTTTTTATTGAAAGAATAACATTAAGCAGTGAGGAAATGACTGATAACCAAGAATGTGTCTTCAAAGATTTTATTTTTGTGTTAGTAAAGCATGACAAAGACAATTATTGGACACATGGCAACTTAATTTAAATCACAGATATATATTAAATTTTATCAGAAACTACTACCAAAAAAAGCCTTTTGTGAAATTCAGGTGAACTAATATTACCTTTCATTCCTTCTTTTCAGACCAAGTATGGAATGGTGAAGAGATGAAACCAGGTTCCAGGACTCAAACCAAGCGAGCAGCCTCAGGAAGGTCAAGAATAGTCTTACACAAAGTAAATGTGGATTTAAAAGAAAAAGTTCAAAGAGGCCCTCTAAGTGCAAGTTATTCCTTCTACAGTCTTTAACTGTATAAACACCAATTTCCAAGCATATACTGCCTGAAATAATCAGTCTTAATTCAGGCATTCTGTGTATTTTATATATATATCTGACAACTATTCTCCTCAGGAAACTCCTCAAGGGGGTGGAGAAGGCAGAAGTCTCTCCATAAATGGTGAATCCTTGTGTATTTCTTAACCTTTAATGTGTCACATCAGGCCACTGGTATAGAGGAACTGAAAGCACAGTGTTTTCAGAGGCTCCTACGTAATGCTCCTACTGACCACTACTTCCTAATGTTGCTGACCTAAAGTCCCAGCCAACTGCTTCTACCTTCTTTATACTACTTAAATTATTATAACCATAGAAATTTTGTTTTCTGTAGGAATATTAGTTAGGAGCCCCTGCAGATGATGCTTTAGACTTGCCCGACAATGGCTTTTTAAGGGTGTGGTACTAAAAGCTAAGAAGTGACCCTGGAGATCACTTGTTATATTGACTATTGTCATGGCCACCCCTTTGAGTGAGTTGCATAAGGGAACAGGCCCAGAGATATAGATAGATTGATAAATTTGTAATCAGTCAGCAGGCATGGTAAGCCATGGTACACCTAATGCCAAGTAAATTGGATTATGGGTATTTGAACTCTGGCTTGAATTTGATTTTTCAAATATGAATTAGGAAAAAAGAGAAGCATTAACATAAAATGCAAACTGAAAAATTATTCCCGTGTCAATTATAATAAGGATTAACTTGCCCAAGTAAATGTTTTCTAGCATTCTTTGTGGCTTATTTTTATGAAAAATGATTATGTAATTAATGGATGTTTTCTTGGGTAAATACCAAGAAACTATATACAGAAATTAGTCACATGAATTGGTGTACCAACAAAAATTTTCCTCAAATGTCCATGGCACTATTTCCATACCATTAAGTTGCAGTGTTTGTGGTGATTGTTATTTAGTCAGGGGCATTGACATAGCAATGATACATGCTGTGCCAAACCTACCTGGTTTGACAATATGTGGCACACAACACAGAGCATTATTCATGCTCTTTGGTGAAATTTCACACTTCCAGGTTAATTAACATCAGTATTCATATTGTACTCACTTTACTGCCAAACATGCAATAATCATACATAGTCCAATAGAATTTAATATAGTTAAATGAACAAGTGAAACATTACATGAATGAATTAAGGTCGTGTTTACAGAATTTGAGTATCTTACAAAAATAGCATTAAATATTTCTATCTGCAGTAGTTTAAACTTTTGCGAGACTATTCTCCAGTTTATTTTTCAAATATGAAAATTTTTATACTAACAAATCAAACCTATATATATATACTTTGAAAAACAAGATGGGACTGTTAAATAATACAAAAACATTTCCCCAAATGCAATAACACCACATATCCAGCTGCAGCATGTAATTAATTTGTGCTGTAACAATGGATACAAGTTAAGAAACAGTTATGGTCCTTATTTCAGACCTTTTCAATTAACACTCAACTGGAGCAAAAGCTAATCCTGAGAACATGGAAACGAAGATGGGAAATAAACATAATAATGGAATGTATACAAAATCTTGTCTCATGGTATGTAGAGGCTCAAAACTTTGAACTTGTTATGAGCTAAAACAGTTCTAAAATAGATCACAAAGCTTGAAGCCAAAATTTGTATAATAATGAAATATTGAAAAGAAATGCAACTCCCATATGTATGTATGCACTTCAAAAGAATATTAAACATATTTAAGGGATGTATTTACATGACAAAAATATATGTATATTATGTATATATACTATGTACAAAGGGAAAAATAATTCAAGTGCTTACATGACAGATTAAGAGAAACTACCTCTCTTTCACACACACACACACACAATCACAATCACACAATTTGGCTTTGCCAATTCAGTAGTAGGCCTTAACTTGACAATGTCACTAATTTGTGAAAAGAGCAATCTAGAATTACCTGCATGTCGCCTTGGTTTTAATATCTGGATTCACTTCACAGTTTAATCAATGCACTTAAGTATTTATGGCATATTTTGACTTCAATATGAGGTCAAGATTAACTACTAATGTACACAAGGAGGTCAAACAGACCTGCCCTCTCTGATTCTTCATCATATCTAAAGAGGATTTACATTAAACCACTAATCCACACAGCTGAAATGCCAGAATGAATAGGATATATTGTGAATAGTAATGCATTATGATACGTAACATATAGAAGTCAATAAATTCAACCATTTACGAATCATTGCATACCTATAGAATCGCCATTACTTTACTCTTCTTGCATCATGTGGTTACATAATGCTACACATCTATAAAGCATTTATGTTAAGGTACACCAAACATGATTTTACATTTCTCTAATAATTACTTTTGAATTTCAAGTAATGTGCCCAATTTGTTAGTATGCTCTAAATATCTTTTCATTAATTATGCCCCTTCTTTTCAGAAAAAAAAGTTACATTAAAATGCTATTTTTTTTCAATCAAATTGCTCAATTAACTTTGAGTACTGTAAAGTCATGGTGCTACATGAAATCATGACTAAAGGAAAAAAAAAAAAAAAATCCTGCAAGAGATAAAAAAAACAAACAATCCTAATATTTATTATGCTTAACTTATAGAGTGCAAGCTTTAAGAGTTATGGATGAAGTAACTATTTGTAATCTAAAGTATCACACACACACAGTGTATATAATCAGTGTAAAGTCCATTTTATACTGTAAGCTAAATACTGTAAAACTTCATCCTTGCCATTCAAATTTAAGTAGTTTTAATTACATCAAATTAACAAATACCATCACTGATATTCTATATGATCACAGAATAATGAATCTATAAAAATAAACTTTAATTTTTATAAGATATCTCAACTTAAAAAGAATAAAATAGTAGTTACAAAATCCCAAGTTGAAATCAGCAGGAGATACTCCGAGAAATGAATCTCTGTATGACAGAATCATAAGAACAACTGTGTTCAGATAAAGCAAATACAAATGAACATAAAATGTATTACCATTTTACTTGTTCTACAATCATGTATATATGATATTTAAATTCCTATCATTAAAAGGAATAAAGGTTATACTCGTAAATATGGATTTTAGTACAGCAGCCAAAAACTTCCTGTGGTGTCTACTGATATGCTGAGCCTCTAATAATAGACTAGGTTAAAGTTACAGCCATACTGAAACTGTAAAACACTGAATAAGGGCTCAGGAGTATCAAACACGAGGAAATTTTTTACGTCGAGATACTAGAATCCCTATATATGTTTTGATGTTAATAGTGTCAATATATTAATATTTTGCCTCATGGCTGCTAAATCTCTTAGTGATACACTGGATTAAGATTGAGATGTAAATGATGCCTTGGAGATTCATGCAAAGTTGAAACGCTCATCTGTTGTTCTCGCCGCACTTTGATGGATGCCAAGATATGCAGTACCATAGCTTTGCAGTCTCCACAAACAGACATCAACTCACCACGTAAATGCTCTTCAGCTTGTGCTGTTCGAGATCGCTGTTTCTGCTTCCTGTGGGTGAAAAAGCTTGAGTTAGGTTGCAGTAGGGAATCTGATAATGTTGTATTACCTGGCTCTAGTAGATAATGAAATTACTGCTTTATGAGGAAACAGCTTCATTTGCTCAAATACACTCTCTACCTCTTTTTGCATTATGCATGACAGCTAATGACTAGATTTGAGGAAATTTATTCATTTGCTCTGGACAAAACTACGGTAATGCTGGCAAAGATGATGAATAACAGAAAAGATTTTTTCTGACAATTCACTCATGAAGTCTTACGTTACTAGACACAGATTTGAATGAGCACTCTTTATCCCAAAGTTATGTGAATTTGTTTTCATGTCTCACTACCACTCCTAATTTCACTTTACCGTGTTTATCAATTTAATTACTATGAATAATGCCCTATACAAAGTGACATATTGTATTTTCCATTTCCTTGTGGTTTTTCATTTTATGTTTGTATATCCACTTACCGTTATATTTCTTTCTTTTATTTCCCCCGATGATGTGATTATCATATGAACATACACTTAGGAACTGAATGTGTTTAATTTCCCCATGGACATATTGAGGAGAGAGACTTTTGGATGTTAATGTGCTGATAGGGGCAACTGGAGGGATGTCTGATCATTATCTTGTGGACGCGAAGCTGAAGATTTTTAAAGGTTTTCAGAAAAGAAGAGAAAATGTTGGGGTAAAGATATCTGTGAGAGTAAGTGAGCTTGGAAAGGAGACTTGTGTAAGGAAGTATCAGGAGAGATTGAGTGCAGAATGGCAAAAGGTTAGCGCAAATGATGTAAGGTGAGTGGCGGAGGAATGGGATGTATTTAGGGAGGCAATGATGGCTTGCACAAAAGATGCTTGTGGCATGAGAAAGGTGGCAGGTGGGCAGATTAGAAAGGGTAATGAGTGGTGGGATGAAGAAGTAAGACTGTTAGTGAAAGAGAAGAGAGAGGCGTTTGGAAGATTTTGGCAGGGAAGAAGTGCAAATGACAAGATGTATAAAAGAAAGAGGCAGGAGGTCAAGATAAAGGTGCAAGAGGTGAAAAAGAGGGCTAATGAGAGTTGGGGTGAGAGAGTATCATTAAATTTTAGGGATAATAAAAAGATATTTTAGGAGGAGGTAAATAAAGGACGTATGACCAAACAACAAATGGGAACAACGTTGAAGGGGTCTAATGGGGAGGTAATAACAAGTAGTGGTGAAATGAAAAGGAGATGGAGTGAGTATTTTGAAGGTTTGTTGAATGTGTTTGATGATAGAGTGGCAGATATAGGGTGTTTTGAATGAGGTGGTGTGTGAAGTGAGGGGGTCAGGGAGAATACTTTGGTAAACAGACAAGAGGTGACTAAAGGAGGCGGGATCCAGGGGCTAAAATTGGGGAGGAACAGTGTGGTTTCAGAAGTGGTAGAGGATGTGCGGATCAGGTGTTTGTTTTGAAGAATTTATATGAGAAATACTTTGAAAAACAGATGGATTTGTATGTAGCATTTATGAAGCTGGAGAATGCATATGATAGAGTTGATAGAGATGCTCTGTGGAAGGTATGAAGAGTATATGGTGTGGGAGGTAAATTGCTAGAAGCAGTGAAAAGATTTTTTGAAGGATGTAAAGCATGTGTACGAGTAGGAAGAGAGGAAAGCGAGTGGTTCCCAGTGAATGTCGGTTTGCAGCAGGGGTGTGTGATGTCTACATGGTTGTTTAATTTGTTTATCGATGGGGTTGCTAGGGAGGTGAATACAAGAGTTTTGGAGAGAGGGGCAAGTATGCAGTCTGTTGTGGATAAGAGGGTTTGGGAAGTGAGTCAGTTGTTCGCTGATGATACAGCGCTGGTGGCTGATTCAGGTGAGAATCTGCAGAAGCTGGTGACTGAGTTTGTTAAAGTGTGTGAAAGAAGAAAGCTGAGAGTAAATGTGAATAAGAGCAAGGTTATTAGGTACAGTAGGGTTGAGGGACAAGACAATTGAGGGTAAGTATGAATGGAGAAAAACTGGAGGAAGTGAAGCATTTTGGACATCTTGGACTGGATTTGGCAGCGGATGGAACCATGGAAGTGCAAGTGAGTCACAGGGTGGGGAGGGGGCAAAAGTTCTGTGAGCGTTGAAAGATGTGTGGAAGGCGAGAACATTATCTCGGAAAGCAAAAATGGGTATGTTTGAAGGAATAGTGGTTCCAACAATGTTATTTGGTTGCGAGGCATGGGCTATAGATAGGGGTGTGCAGAGGGGGGTGGATGTGTTAGAAATGAGATGTTTGAGGACAATATGTGGTGCGAGGTGGTTTGATCGAGTGAGTAATGAAAGGGTAAGAGAGATGTGTGGTAATAAAAAGAGTGTGGTTGAGAGAGCAGAAGAGGGTGTATTGAAATGGTTTGGTCACATGGAGAGAATGAGTGAGGAAAGATTGACAAAGAGGATATATGTGTCAGAGGTGGAGGGAACGAGGAGAAATGGGAGACCAAATTGGAGGTGGAAGGATGGAGTGAAAAAGAATTTGAGCAACCGGGGCCTGAACATTGGAACGATGTGGTATACCAGGGTTGACATGCTGTCAATGGATTGAACCAGGGTATGGGAAGTGTCTGGGGTAAACCATGGAAAGTTTTGTGGGGCCTGGCTGTGTAAAGGGAGCTGTGGTTTCGGTGCATTATACATGACAGCTACAGACTGAGTGTGAACGAATGTGGCCTTTGTTGTCTTTTCCTAGCACTACCTCGCACATGTGCAGGGGAAGGGGTTGTCATTTCATGTGTGGCAGGGTGGCTATGGGAATCAATAAAGGCAGCGAGTATGAATTATGTACATGTGTATATATGTATATGTCTGTGTATGTATATATATGTATACACTGAAATGTAGAGGTATGTATATGTGCGTGTGTGGACGTGTATGTATATACATGTGTATGTGGGTGGGTTGGGTCATTCTTTTGTCTGTTTCCTTGTGCTACGTCACTAACACAGGAAACAGCAACAAAGTATAATAAATAAATAAAATATATATATATATATATATATATATATATATATATATATATATATATATATATATTTTTTTGCCGCTGTCTCCCGCATTTGCAAGGTAGCGCAAGGAAGGCAACTAAAAGGTGAGGAAGCAGGGAGCTAGAAATCCTACCCTGCAGTTTTTATTTTTCTAAAAGAAGGAACAGAAGGGTGTAAAAGAGGATTTTCCCTCAAAGGCTTGGTTCTCTGTTCTTGAAGATATATGCTTAAGCGAGAATAGCAAACATGTATGAAAAATATATATATATGTGTGAAAAAGATTTTGAGCGACAGGTGTTTGAACATACCTGATGGTGAGAGGCATGTAGGGAATACAATAAATCGGAACAATGTGTAAACTGGGTTTGATTTGCTATCAACAGATTGAACCAGGTCTTGTGAAACATCTGGGGTAAAGTATAGAAAGATATGTGGGTCCTGGATGTGGATAGGGAGCTGTGGTTTCAGTGCATTAAACATGACAGCTAGACTTAAGTTTGAATGAAAGTATTCTTTTTTGTTTGTTTTCCTGGCACTACCTTGTTCAAGCAAGAGGTAGTGACAGGAATGGATGAAAGGAAGTATGAATATGTGTGTGTATGGGCATTTGCGTGTGTGTGCTGTGTGTATGAGTAGATGGGCCATTCTTTGTCTGTTTCCTGGCACTACCTCACTGATGTGGGAAACAGTAATTAAGTGTTATGATAATATTAATAATAACAATGATAAAAATAATAATTGATAATAAATATATATCCCTGGGGATATGGGAGAAAGAATATTTCCCATGTATTCCCTGCGTGTGGTAGAAGGCGACTACAGTGGGGTAAGAGTCAGGTAGGGAATGCTCAAACTGGGGTGTCTAAATGTGTGTGAATGTAACCAAGATGAGAAAAAAGGAGAGATAGGTAGTATGTTTGAGAAAAGGAACCTGGATGTTTTGGCTCTGAGTGAAACGAATCTCAAGGTTAAAGGTGAAGAGTGGTTTAGGAATGTCTTGGGAGTAAAGTCAGGGGTTGGTTAGAGGACAAGAGCAAAGGAAGTCATAGCACTACTCCAGAAGCTAAACCTAACCTTGCATTTTGCTCAGATTTTCAATTTCCTCAGATTTTAATGAAAATCAATTTATAGATGTTATTCTATATGGTAAATAATTATTTGGAGTCAAAAGATGACATTTTGTAATACTTAATCACTATATAGAATAACATCTATACACAGATTTTCATTCAAATCTGAGGAAGTTGAAAATCTGAGCAAAAAAAATGCAAGGCTATAGCCTTGGATTTTTCTTGATTTTTTTTTTTTTTTTTTTTTTTTTGAAAATTTAGATTGTCTTGAAAATATCAGCATAGATACTTTTATGTATGCTGAATAAGAATCTGTGGTCAGTCTTTTGATTCCAAATACTTAAACACCATATAAAATAACATCTATACACAAATTTTCATTAAAATCTATGGAAGTTGAAAATCTTAGCAAAAACAAAAAAAAAAAAAAAAATGCAAGGCTATATAATATAGCCTTGGATTTTTCTTGATTTTTTTGAAAAAATAGATTTTGAAAATTTCAACATAGATGCTTTTAAGTATATTGAATAAGGATTTGTGGTCAAAATCTAAATATTCATATAATTAGTTGAGTAATTAGCATATGAATTTTACTATAATTAGTCCAAGTGTTAATGAAACGGTTAATATTATGAATTACAGTCTTTTGACTCCAAATACTTAATCACCATATAAAATAACATCTATACACAGATTTTCAATAAAATCTGAGCAAAAAAAAAAAAAAAAATGCAAGGCTATAGCCCTGGATTTTTCTTGATTTTTTGAAAATTTAGATTTTCTTGAAAATTTCAGCATTGATACTTTTATGTATGCACGTCAAAACATCTATTTTGAAATTTTCAGGAAAATCTATTTTTTCAATAAAATCAAGAAAAATCCAAGGATAATATTTTGCTCAGATTTTCAACTTCTTTAGATTTTAATGAAAATCTAGGAATATGTGGTATTCTATATGCTGATTAAGAATATCGATTCAAAATACTGCATTTCGTAAAATTAAGCGCTTAATTACATACTTAATATTAAATATAATTATATTAATATGCTAATTGACTAATTACACGAATTTTAGGGTTTTGACCACAGATTCTTATTCAGCAGACGTAAAAACATCTATGCTGAAATTTTCAGGAAAATCTAGGAATACGTCGTATTCTATACGATGATTATGGATATCGAATCAAAATACTGTATTTCGTAAAATTAAGCGCTTAATTCCATACTTAATATTAATTAGAATTATATGCTAATTACTCGACTAATTACACGAATTTTAAGGTTTTGACCACAGATTCTTATTCAGCAGACGTAAAAGCATCTATGCTGAAAATTTCAGGAAAATCTATTTTTTTCAAAAAATCAAGAAAAATCCAAGCCTATATAATATGCCTAGGATATTTTGCTCAAATTCTCAACTTCTTCAGATTTTAATGAAAATCTGGGAATATGTGTTATTCTATATGGTGATTAAGGGTATCGAGTCAAAATACTGCATTTTGTAAAATTAAATGCTTAATTACATATTTAGAATTATATTAATATGCTAATTACTCGACTAATTACACGAATTTTAAGGTTTTGACCACAGATTCTTATTCAGCAGACGTAAAGCATCTATGCTGAAAATTTCAGGAAAATCTATTTTTTTCAAAAAAATCAAGAACAATCCAAGCCTAGGATATTTTGCTCAAATTCTCAACTTCTTCAGATTTTAATGAAAATCTGGGAATATGTGTTATTCTATATGGTGATTAAGGGTATCGAGTCAAAATACTGCATTTTGTAAAATTAAACGCTTAATTAATAATATTTAGAATTATATTAATATGCTAATTACTCAACTAATTACACGAATTTTAAGGTTTTGACCACAGATTCTTATTCAGCAGACGTAAAAGCATCTATGCTGAAATTTTCAGGAAAATCTATTTTTTCAAAAAAATCAAGAAAAAATATTTTGCTCAGATTTTCAACTTCTTCAGATTTCAATGAAAATCTGGGATATTCTATATGGTGATTAAGGATATCGAGTCAAAATACCGAATTTCGTAAACTTAAGCGCTTAATTACAAAGTATTATAATTGTATTAATATGCTAATTACTCGACTAATTAAAGGAATTTTAAGGTTTTGACCACAGATTCTTATTCAGCAGATGTAAAAGCATCAATGCTGGAATTTTCAGGAAAATCTATTTTTTCAAAAAAATCAAGAAGAAATAAATCCATAGCCATGGACCAATAATATTTTGCTCAGATTTTCAACTTATTCAGATTTCAATTAAAATCTGGGAATATGGGGTATTCTATAAGTTGATTAAGGATATCGAGTCAAAATACTGTATTTCATAAAATTAAGCGCTTAATTACATATTAATTAGAATTATATTTGCTAATTACTCAACTGATTACACGAATTTTAAGGTTTTGACCACAGATTCTTATTCAGCAGACGTAAAAGCATCTATGGTGAAATTTTCAGGAAAATCTGTTTTTTCAAAAAAATCAAGAAAAATCCAAGGCTTGGATAATATTTTGCTCAGATTTTCAACTTCTTCAGATTTCAATGAAAATCTGGGAATATGGGGTATTCTATATGGTGATTAAGGATATCGAGTCAAAATACTGTATTTCATAAGATTAAGCGCTTAATTACATAATTAATATTAATTAAATTATGCTAATTACTCGAATAATTACACGAATTTCAAGGTTTTGACCACAGATCCTTATTCAGCAGACGTAAAAGCATCTATGCTGAAATTTTCAGGAAAATCTATTTTTTCAAAAAAATCAAGAAAAATCCAAGGCTATAGCCTTAGATAATATTTTGCTCAGATTTTCAACTTCAGATTTCAATGAAAATCTGGGAATATGAGGTATTCTATATGGTGATTAATTACATACTTAATATTAATCATAATTATATCAATACGCTAATAATTATCGGATAATATTTTGCTCAGATTTTCAACTCCTTCAGATTTTAATGAAAATCTGGGAATATGTGGTATTCTATATGGTGATTAAGGATATTGAGTCAAAATACTGCATTTCGTAAAATTAAGTGCTTAATTATACTTAATATTAACTATAATTATATTAATGTTAATTACTCGACTAATTAAACAAATTTTTAGATTTTGACCACAGATTCTTATTCAGCATACATAAAAGTATCTATGCTGAAATTTTCAATAAAATCTAAATTTTCAAAAAAATCAAGAAAAATCCTTGCATTTTTTTTGCTCAGATTTTCAACTTCCTCAGATTTTATTGAAAATCTGTGTATAGATGTTACTTTATATGGTGATTAAGTATTTGGAGTCAAATGACTGTAATTCATAATCCAAGCCTTGCATTTTTTTTTGCTCAGATTTTCAACATCCTCAGATTTTAATGAAAATCTGTGTATAGATATTATTCTACATGGTGATTAAGTATTTGGAGTCAAAAGACTGTAATTCGTAATATTAACTGTTTAATTAACACCTAGACTAATTATAATCAAATTCATACACTATTTACTCTGCTAATTATATGAATTTTGAGATTTTGACCCCAGATTCTTATTCAGCATACATAAAAGTATCTATGCTGAAATTTTCAATACAATCTAAATTTTCAAAAAAAATCAAGAAAAATCTAAGGCTATATTATATAGCCTTGCATTTCATTTTTGCTCAGATTTTATTGAAAATCTGTGTATAGATGTTCTTTTATATGGTGATTAAGTATTTGGAGTCAAAAGACTGTAATTCATAATATTAACCGTTTAATTAACAAACACTTGGACTAATCATAATAAAATTCATATGTGAATTACTCGACTAATTATATGATTTTTCTTATTTTGACCACAAATCCTTATTGAAATTTTCAAGAGGACCTTTTATTTCAAAAAAATAAAAAAAAAGATCCAAGGCTATAGCCTTGCATTTTTTCCCCAGATTTTCAACTTCCTCAGATTTTAATGAAAATCTGTGTATAGACGATACTCTATCTGGTGATTAAGTATTTGGAGTCAAAAGACTGTAATTCATAATATTAACCGTTTAATTAACAAACACTTGGACTAATCATAATAAAATTCATATGTGAATTACTCGACTAATTATATGATTTTTCTTATTTTGACCACAAATCCTTATTGAAATTTTCAAGAGGACCTTTTATTTCAAAAAAATAAAAAAAAAGATCCAAGGCTATAGCCTTGCATTTTTTCCCCAGATTTTCAACTTCCTCAGATTTTAATGAAAATCTGTGTATAGACGATACTCTATCTGGTGATTAAGTATTTGGAGTCAAAGACTGTATTCATGACATTAACCGTCTAAGTAGCACCTGGACTAATTATAATAAAATTCATATGCTAATTACTCGACTAATTATATGAATATTTAGATTTTGACCACAAATCCTTATTCAATATCCTTAAAAGCATCTATGTTGAAATTTTCAAGAAAATTGGAACGATGTGGTATACCGGGTTGACATGCTGTCAATGGATTGAACCAGGGTATGGGAAGTGTCTGGGGTAAACCATGGAAAGTTTTGTGGGGCCTGGCTGTGTAAAGGAGCTGTGGTTTTCGGTGCATTATACATGACAGCTACAGACTGAGTGTGAACGAATGTGGCCTTTGTTGTCTTTTCCTAGCACTACCTCGCACATGTGCAGGGAAGGGGTTGTCATTTCATGTGTGGCAGGGTGGCTATGGGAATCAATAAAGGCAGCGAGTATGAATTATGTACATGTGTATATATGTATATGTCTGTGTATGTATATATATGTATACACTGAAATGTAGAGGTATGTATATTTGCGTGTGTGGACGTGTATGTATATACATGTGTATGTGGGTGGGTTGGGTCATTCTTTTGTCTGTTTCCTTGTGCTACGTCACTAACACAGGAAACAGCAACAAAGTATAATAAATAAATAAAATATATATATATATATATATATATATATATATATATATATATATATATATATATATATATATATATATATATATTTTTTTTTTGCCGCTGTCTCCCGCATTTGCAAGGTAGCGCAAGGAAAATATATATATATATATATATATAATATATATATATATATATATATATATATATATATATATATATATATATATATTTTTTTTTTTTTTCATACTCTTCGCCATTTCCCGCATTAGCGAGGTAGCGTTAAGAACAGAGGACTGGGCCTTTGAGGGAATATCCTCATATGGCCCCCTTCTCTGTTCCTTCTTTTTGGAAAATTTAAAAAAAAATGAGAGGGGAGGATAGAGGAGAAAGAATACTTCCCACTTATTCCCTGCGTGATACAGAAGGCAACTAAAAGGTGAGGAAGCAGGGAGCTAGAAATCCTACCCTGCAGTTTTTATTTTTCTAAAAGAAGGAACAGAAGGGTGTAAAAGAGGATTTTCCCTCAAAGGCTTGGTTCTCTGTTCTTGAAGATATATGCTTAAGCGAGAATAGCAAACATGTATGAAAAATATATATATATATATATGTGTGAAAAAGATTTTGAGCGACAGGTGTTTGAACATACCTGATGGTGAGAGGCATGTAGGGAATACAATAAATCGGAACAATGTGTAAACTGGGTTTGATTTGCTATCAACAGATTGAACCAGGTCTTGTGAAACATCTGGGGTAAAGTATAGAAAGATATGTGGGTCCTGGATGTGGATAGGGAGCTGTGGTTTCAGTGCATTAAACATGACAGCTAGAGACTTAAGTTTGAATGAAAGTATTCTTTTTTGTTTGTTTTCCTGGCACTACCTTGTTCAAGCAAGAGGTAGTGACAGGAATGGATGAAAGGAAGTATGAATATGTGTGTGTATGGGCATTTGCGTGTGTGTGCTGTGTGTATGAGTAGATGGGCCATTCTTTGTCTGTTTCCTGGCACTACCTCACTGATGTGGGAAACAGTAATTAAGTGTTATGATAATATTAATAATAACAATGATAAAAATAATAATTGATAATAAATATATATCCCTGGGGATATGGGAGAAAGAATATTTCCCATGTATTCCCTGCGTGTGGTAGAAGGCGACTACAGTGGGGTAAGAGTCAGGTAGGGAATGCTCAAACTAGGGTGTCTAAATGTGTGTGAATGTAACCAAGATGAGAAAAAAGGAGAGATAGGTAGTATGTTTGAGAAAAGGAACCTGGATGTTTTGGCTCTTGAGTGAAACAAATCTCAAGGTTAAAGGTGAAGAGTGGTTTAGGAATGTCTTGGGAGTAAAGTCAGGGGTTGGTTAGAGGACAAGAGCAAAGGAAGTCATAGCACTACTCCAGAAGCTAAACCTAACCTTGCATTTTGCTCAGATTTTCAATTTCCTCAGATTTTAATGAAAATCAATTTATAGATGTTATTCTATATGGTAAATAATTATTTGGAGTCAAAAGATGACATTTTGTAATACTTAATCACTATATAGAATAACATCTATACACAGATTTTCATTCAAATCTGAGGAAGTTGAAAATCTGAGCAAAAAAAATGCAAGGCTATAGCCTTGGATTTTTCTTGATTTTTTTTTTTTTTTTTTTTTTTTTTGAAAATTTAGATTGTCTTGAAAATATCAGCATAGATACTTTTATGTATGCTGAATAAGAATCTGTGGTCAGTCTTTTGATTCCAAATACTTAAACACCATATAAAATAACATCTATTCACAAATTTTCATTAAAATCTATGGAAGTTGAAAATCTTAGCAAAAACAAAAAAAAAAAAAAAAATGCAAGGCTATATAATATAGCCTTGGATTTTTCTTGATTTTTTTGAAAAAATAGATTTTGAAAATTTCAACATAGATGCTTTTAAGTATATTGAATAAGGATTTGTGGTCAAAATCTAAATATTCATATAATTAGTTGAGTAATTAGCATATGAATTTTACTATAATTAGTCCAAGTGTTAATGAAACGGTTAATATTATGAATTAGTCTTTTGACTCCAAATACTTAATCACCATATAAAATAACATCTATACACAGATTTTCAATAAAATCTGAGCAAAAAAAAAAAAAAATGCAAGGCTATAGCCCTGGATTTTTCTTGATTTTTTGAAAATTTAGATTTTCTTGAAAATTTCAGCATTGATACTTTTATGTATGCACGTCAAAACATCTATTTTGAAATTTTCAGGAAAATCTATTTTTTCAATAAAATCAAGAAAAATCCAAGGATAATATTTTGCTCAGATTTTCAACTTCTTTAGATTTTAATGAAAATCTAGGAATATGTGGTATTCTATATGCTGATTAAGAATATCGATTCAAAATACTGCATTTCGTAAAATTAAGCGCTTAATTACATACTTAATATTAAATATAATTATATTAATATGCTAATTGACTAATTACACGAATTTTAGGGTTTTGACCACAGATTCTTATTCAGCAGACGTAAAAACATCTATGCTGAAATTTTCAGGAAAATCTAGGAATACGTCGTATTCTATACGATGATTATGGATATCGAGTCAAAATACTGTATTTCGTAAAATTAAGCGCTTAATTCCATACTTAATATTAATTAGAATTATATGCTAATTACTCGACTAATTACACGAATTTTAAGGTTTTGACCACAGATTCTTATTCAGCAGACGTAAAAGCATCTATGCTGAAAATTTCAGGAAAATCTATTTTTTTCAAAAAATCAAGAAAAATCCAAGCCTATATAATATGCCTAGGATATTTTGCTCAAATTCTCAACTTCTTCAGATTTTAATGAAAATCTGGGAATATGTGTTATTCTATATGGTGATTAAGGGTATCGAGTCAAAATACTGCATTTTGTAAAATTAAACGCTTAATTACATATTTAGAATTATATTAATATGCTAATTACTCGACTAATTACACGAATTTTAAGGTTTTGACCACAGATTCTTATTCAGCAGACGTAAAGCATCTATGCTGAAAATTTCAGGAAAATCTATTTTTTTCAAAAAAATCAAGAAAAATCCAAGCCTAGGATATTTTGCTCAAATTCTCAACTTCTTCAGATTTTAATGAAAATCTGGGAATATGTGTTATTCTATATGGTGATTAAGGGTATCGAGTCAAAATACTGCATTTTGTAAAATTAAAGCTTAATTAATAATATTTAGAATTATATTAATATGCTAATTACTCAACTAATTACACGAATTTTAAGGTTTTGACCACAGATTCTTATTCAGCAGACGTAAAAGCATCTATGCTGAAATTTTCAGGAAAATCTATTTTTTCAAAAAAATCAAGAAAAAATATTTTGCTCAGATTTTCAACTTCTTCAGATTTCAATGAAAATCTGGGATATTCTATATGGTGATTAAGGATATCGAGTCAAAATACCGAATTTCGTAAACTTAAGCGCTTAATTACAAAGTATTATAATTGTATTAATATGCTAATTGCTCGACTAATTAAAGGAATTTTAAGGTTTTGACCACAGATTCTTATTCAGCAGATGTAAAAGCATCTATGCTGGAATTTTCAGGAAAATCTATTTTTTCAAAAAAATCAAGAAGAAATAAATCCATAGCCATGGACCAATAATATTTTGCTCAGATTTTCAACTTATTCAGATTTCAATGAAAATCTGGGAATATGGGGTATTCTATATGTTGATTAAGGATATCGAGTCAAAATACTGTATTTCATAAAATTAAGCGCTTAATTACATAATATTAATTAGAATTATATTTGCTAATTACTCAACTGATTACACGAATTTTAAGGTTTTGACCACAGATTCTTATTCAGCAGACGTAAAAGCATCTATGGTGAAATTTTCAGGAAAATCTGTTTTTTCAAAAAAATCAAGAAAAATCCAAGGCTTGGATAATATTTTGCTCAGATTTTCAACTTCTTCAGATTTCAATGAAAATCTGGGAATATGGGGTATTCTATATGGTGATTAAGGATATCGAGTCAAAATACTGTATTTCATAAGATTAAGCGCTTAATTACATAATTAATATTAATTAAATTATGCTAATTACTCGAATAATTACACGAATTTCAAGGTTTTGACCACAGATCCTTATTCAGCAGACGTAAAAGCATCTATGCTGAAATTTTCAGGAAAATCTATTTTTTCAAAAAAATCAAGAAAAATCCAAGGCTATAGCCTTAGATAATATTTTGCTCAGATTTTCAACTTCAGATTTCAATGAAAATCTGGGAATATGAGGTATTCTATATGGTGATTAATTACATACTTAATATTAATCATAATTATATCAATACGCTAATAATTATCGGATAATATTTTGCTCAGATTTTCAACTCCTTCAGATTTTAATGAAAATCTGGGAATATGTGGTATTCTATATGGTGATTAAGGATATTGAGTCAAAATACTGCATTTCGTAAAATTAAGCGCTTAATTATACTTAATATTAACTATAATTATATTAATGTTAATTACTCGACTAATTAAACAAATTTTTAGATTTTGACCACAGATTCTTATTCAGCATACATAAAAGTATCTATGCTGAAATTTTCAATAAAATCTAAATTTTCAAAAAAATCAAGAAAAATCCTTGCATTTTTTTTTGCTCAGATTTTCAACTTCCTCAGATTTTATTGAAAATCTGTGTATAGATGTTACTTTATATGGTGATTAAGTATTTGGAGTCAAATGACTGTAAATTCATAATCCAAGCCTTGCATTTTTTTTGCTCAGATTTTCAACGTCCTCAGATTTTAATGAAAATCTGTATATAGATATTATTCTACATGGTGATTAAGTATTTGGAGTCAAAAGACTGTAATTCGTAATATTAACTGTTTAATTAACACCTAGACTAATTATAATCAAATTCATACACTATTTACTCTGCTAATTATATGAATTTTGAGATTTTGACCCCAGATTCTTATTCAGCATACATAAAAGTATCTATGCTGAAATTTTCAATACAATCTAAATTTTCAAAAAAAATCAAGAAAAATCATTTTTGCTCAGATTTTATTGAAAATCTGTGTATAGATGTTCTTTTATATGGTGATTAAGTATTTGGAGTCAAAAGACTGTAATTCATAATATTAACCGTTTAATTAACACTTGGACTAATCATAATAAAATTCATATGTGAATTACTCGACTAATTATATGATTTTTCTTATTTTGACCACAAATCCTTATTGAAATTTTCAAGAGGACCTTTTATTTCAAAAAAATAAAAAAAAAGATCCAAGGCTATAGCCTTGCATTTTTTCCCCAGATTTTCAACTTCCTCAGATTTTAATGAAAATCTGTGTATAGACGATACTCTATCTGGTGATTAAGTATTTGGAGTCAAAGACTGTAATTCATGACATTAACCGTCTAAGTAGCACCTGGACTAATTATAATAAAATTCATATGCTAATTACTCGACTAATTATATGAATATTTAGATTTTGACCACAAATCCTTATTCAATATCCTTAAAAGCATCTATGTTGAAATTTTCAAGAAAATCTATCTTTTCAAAAAAATCAAGAAAAATCCAAGGCCTCAGATTTTAATGAAAATCTGTGTATAGATGCTATTCTATATGGTGGTTAAGTATTTGGAGTCAAAAGACTGTAATTCATGACATTAACCATCTAATTAACACCTGGGCAAATTATAATAAAATTCATATGCTAATTACTTGACTAATTATATGAATATTTAGATTTTGACCACAAATCCTTATTCAACACATCCACACACATTTAGACACCCCAATCTGAGCCTTCGAGGAGGATGAGCACTCCCTGCGTGACTCCTTTTTCTGTTTCCCGTTTTAGTTATATATGCAGAAAAGTGAAAGGCGTGCAAGGAATAGAGTGAACTGGAACAATGTGGTATACCGGGGTCGATGTGCTGTCAATGGATTGAACCAGGGCATGTGAAGCATCTGGGGTAAACCATGGAAAGTTCTGTGGGGCCTGGATGTGGGAAGGGAGCTGTGGTTTCAATGCATTATTACATGACAGTGAGAGACTGAGTGTGAACGAATGTGGCCTTTGTTGTCTTTTCCTAGCGCTACCTCGCACACATGAGGGGGAGGGGGTTTTTATTTCATGTGTGGCGGGGTGGTGATGGGAATGAATAAAGGCAGACAGTATGAATTATGTACATGTGTATATATGTATATGTATGTGTGTGTATATATATGTGTACATTGAGATGTACAGGTATGTATATTTGCGTGTGTGGACGTGTATGTATATACATGTGTATGTGGGTGGGTTGGGCCATTCTTTCGTCTGTTTCCTTGCACTACCTCGCTAACGTGGGAGACAGTGACAAAGCAAAATATATATATATAGTGGATGGGCAGTTATTTGTTTTTTCCTCAACTATAATAAATAAATAACTAAACAAATATGTTACATTAATGACATGGTTAGATCTAAGCTAAAATGCTTAAAATACTTCCTGAAAGGAAACAATAATGTTTTTTCCTAACACTGCATCTGTTATTCATAAAAATGCAAAACTTACACTTCCACCAGCAGTTGTTCTATAGCATGGCACTCACTGGTCGCTAGGGTCCTCGAACGCACCAGCGAGGGCCTTACAGAAAGCAAACAGACCATGCAAAGCTTAGTATATGTATAAAGCATGCACAAAAAAATATTATGCAGCTGTTAAATAGATAATAAGACAACATGCACAAGCACAGAATAAAAATCATCTCACAGTACATACAAAACCAACATGCACTAATGCTCTGTAAATAAGGTAGATTGTTACAGTTGATATAATTTTCGCTTAGTTCAAAAAGTAAATATGAAAAAATCCTAAACTGAAAGTTTCATATCATACCAACCATCTTTTAAGGAACATGGTGATAATTTTGCAAGCATGGAAAAGTTACTTTGCTGTGAAATCTTCATCAACTTCACATAAATTAATTGGAAATTCTCAAACATATTTTTAAGATCAAGTCCTGCACTCATGGGTATCCCTGTGATGATCAATCCTATGATCAAAATAATAATACTCAGATTAATTCAACTATAAACGATTCAGTTACAAGATTTTGAGTACGATCTCTTTTGCAATATCCTAAACTCATTTCTCTTTGGAGCTTTTTTCATACTTGTTCATGAATTCCCAAGCAGTGAAAGAGTGCCAGAAACAGAGAGAATGGCTTCAGTTGCTTTTATCCACTCCCATTCTGTCTAAAATAAAGCACCAAAACCTGAGCCCCCTATCCACAACAAAGCCCTACATCTGGTGCAACCCACATGTGTACCCCATCTACCACTTTCCTTCAATTCACCCTATTCCATGCATGCCTTACACCCTATAGCTCAAGGTGAAAGTTGTGGGAAAAATTATTATGGAATGAAACCCATTATGTCTAATGAAAAAAAGATTTCTGGTTAAACATTAAATCTATTTCATGCTAAAATCACCAGTGTATCATTTATTTGTAGGCATAACATTACAATTACATTCATAATACAGGACCTGACTGATTACTGGGTTTAAGATATGTAATTCTTCCAACATGACATTGAACTCTGTAGAATCTGCTGATTATTGACATATTACTTCATTAAATTCTTACTACTGAGTATGGGTGTGAGTGAAAGAGAGGGGCAGGTCTGCTGTCTGTTCAGGGTAGGGAGGTCTGGGAGGTGCATAAGATGCTGTAAGGCTGATGCCAGACTCATCTGAGAAATTGGAGAAGCTGGTTTCTGAGTTTGGGAGTGTGTATGAGGTGGCACTAGGAAAAGACAACAATGGTTGCATTCGTTCACACTCAGTCTCTGGCTGTCATGTATGATACACTGAAACCACAGCTCCCTTTCCACATCCAGGCCCCACAGAACTTTCCATTGTTTACCCCCAGACGCTTCACATGCCCTGGTTCAATCCACTGACAGCACATCGACCGGTATATCACACCGTTCCAATTCACCCGCTTCCTTGCATGCCTTTCACCCTCCTGTATGTTCAGGCTCCGATCACTCAGAATCTTTTTCACTCCATCTTTCCACCTCCAATTTGGTCTTTCACTTCTCCTCGTTCCCTCCACCTCTGACACATATATCCTCTTTGTCAATCTTTTCTCACTCATTCTCTCTATGTGACCAGACCATTTCAAAACACCCTCTTCTGCTCTCTCAACCACGCTCTTTTTATTTCCACCCATCTCTCTTACCCTTACGTTACTTACTCGATCAAACCACCTCACACCACATATTGTCCTCAAACATCTCATTTCCAGCACATCCATCCTCCTGCGCACAACTCTATCCATAGCCCACGTCTCGCAACCATACAACATTGTTGGAACCACTATTCCTTCAAACATACCCATTTTTGCTTTCCGAGATAATGTTCTCGACTTCCACACATTCTTCAAGGCTCCCAGAATTTTCGCCCCCTCCCCCACCCTATGATCCACTTCCGCTTCCATGGTTCCATCCGCTGCCAGATCCACTCCCAGATATCTAAAACACTTCACTTCCTCCAGTTTTTCTCCATTCAAACTCACCTCCCAATTTACTTGACCCTCAACCCTACTGTACCTAATAACCTTGCTCTTATTCACATTTACTCTTAACTTTCTTCTTTCACACACTTTACCAAACTCAGTCACCAGCTTCTGCAGTTTCTCACATGAATCAGCCACCAGCGCTGTATCATCAGCGAACAACAACTGACTCACTTCCCAAGCTCTCTCATCCCCAACAGACTTCATACTTGCCCCTCTTTCCAAAACTCTTGCATTCACCTCCCTAACAACCCCATCCATAAACAAATATATATATATATATATATATATATATATATATATATATATATATATATATATATATATATCCCATTTTAGAAAGTTAATACAAGGAGGGGAGGATTTCTGGCCCCCCGCTCCCGGGAAAAAATGCAATTGAGTGGGAGATGTATAAAAGAAAGAGACAGGAGGTCAAGAGAAAGGTGCAAGAGGTGAAAAAAAGGGCAAATGAGAGTTGGAGTGAGAGAGTATCATTAAATTTTAGGGAGAATAAAGAGATGTTCTGGAAGGAGGTAAATAAAGTGCGTAAGACAAGGGAGCAAATGGGAACTTCAGTGAAGGGCGCAAATGGGGAGGTGATAACAAGTAGTGGTGATGTGAGAAGGAGATGGAGTGAGTATTTTGAAGGTTTGTTGAATGTGTTTGATGATAGAGTGGCAGATATAGGGTGTTTTGGTCGAGGTGGTGTGCAAAGTGAGAGGGTTAGGGAAAATGATTTGGTAAACAGAGAAGAGGTAGTGAAAGCTTTGCGGAAGATGAAAGCCGGCAAGGCAGCGGGTTTGGATGGTATTGCAGTGGAATTTATTAAAAAAGGGGGTGACTGTATTGTTGACTGGTTGGTAAGGTTATTTAATGTATGTATGACTCATGGTGAGGTGCCTGAGGATTGGCGGAATGCGTGCATAGTGCCATTGTACAAAGGCAAAGGGGATAAGAGTGAGTGCTCAAATTACAGAGGTATAAGTTTGTTGAGTATTCCTGGTAAATTATATGGGAGGGTATTGATTGAGAGGGTGAAGGCATGTACAGAGCATCAGATTGGGGAAGAGCAGTGTGGTTTCAGAAGTTATAGAGGATGTGTGGATCAGGTGTTTGCTTTGAAGAATGTATGTGAGAAATACTTAGAAAAGCAAATGGATTTGTATGTAGCATTTATGGATCTGGAGAAGGCATATGATAGAGTTGATAGAGATGCTCTGTGGAAGGTATTAAGAATATATGGTGTGGGAGGAAAGTTGTTAGAAGCAGTGAAAAGTTTTTATCGAGGATGTAAGGCATGTGTACGTGTAGGAAGAGAGGAAAGTGATTGGTTCTCAGTGAATGCAGGTTTGCGGCAGGGGTGTGTGATGTCTCCATGGTTGTTTAATTTGTTTATGGATGGGGTTGATAGGGAGGTGAATGCAAGAGTTTTGGAAAGAGGGGCAAGAATGAAAGTCTGTTGTGGATGAGAGAGCCTGGGAAGTGAGTCAGTTGTTGTTCGCTGATGATACAGCGCTGGTGGCTGATTCATGTGAGAAACTGCAGAAGCTGGTGACTGAGTTTGGTAAAGTGTGTGAAAGAAGAAAGTTAAGAGTAAATGTGAATAAGAGCAAGGTTATTAGGTACAGTAGGGTTGAGGGTCAAGTCAATTGGGAGGTGAGTTTGAATGGAGAAAAACTGGAGGAAGTAAAGTGTTTTAGATATCTGGGAGTGGATCTGGCAGCGGATGGAACCATGGAAGCAGAAGTGGATCATAGGGTGGGGGAGGGGGCGAAAATCCTGGGAGCTTTGAAGAATGTGTGGAAGTCGAGAACATTATCTCGGAAAGCAAAAATGGCTATGTTTGAAGGAATAGTGGTTCCAACAATGTTGTATGGTTGCGAGGCGTGGGCTATGGATAGAGTTGTGCGCAGGAGGATGGATGTGCTGGAAATGAGATGTTTGAGGACAATGTGTGGTGTGAGGTGGTTTGATCGAGTAAGTAACGTAAGGGTAAGAGAGATGTGTGGAAATAAAAAGAGCGTGGTTGAGAGAGCAGAAGAGAGTGTTTTGAAATGGTTTGGGCACATGGAGAGAATGAGTGAGGAAAGATTGACCAAGAGGATATATGTGTCGGAGGTGGAGGGAACGAGGAGAAGTGGGAGACCAAATTGGAGGTGGAAAGATGGAGTGAAAAAGATTTTGTGTGATCGGGGCCTGAACATGCAGGAGGGTGAAAGGAGGGCAAGGAATAGAGTGAATTGGATCGATGTGGTATACCGGGGTTGACGTGCTGTCAGTGGATTGAATCAGGGCATGTGAAGCGTCTGGGGTAAACCATGGAAAGCTGTGTAGGTATGTATATTTGCGTGTGTGGACATATGTATATACATGTGTATGGGGGTGGGTTGGGCCATTTCTTTCGTCTGTTTCCTTGCGCTACCTCGCAAACGCGGGAGACAGCGAAAAAATATATATATATATATATATATATATTTTTTTTTTAATGGCACTACCTTGCTGACACGGGAAACAGCAATCAAGTATATTGAAAAAATATATATAATATAATCTATATATCAACTAACTTGATGTATGGCAAGGAGAGACGATTTTTACCCTCTAGGTGGCCAATCGTGCGTGCTCGGAAAAGATGATGGTGGCTATACAGGTGGGAAAGGGCAAACGTGCAAACATATTAAGCATCTTGACAGACATCTCAGTTACATGTAAAGCAAAAAAGCATTATCCCCTGTCCCACACAGACAACAATCTGTGGGAAAAAGCCAATAAATATAGTACAAAGGCATTCAGTAGTTTTTAGTGACTGTATTGTACAACCATCCCAGAATATTTTGAGCAAACATGATTATGCATATAAGCAATATTACTGCACTAGAAGCAAAATAGCATACACAATATGGCAATATGGATAAATGATGGGACAAGAAGCATTTGCTAAATAATTTTTTCAATGTGAGAAATTACAACAGTGTCTTGATTTAGTGCACATTTCTGGCAAAGGCCACTTGGGTCCAATCATTCCGACTCTCACATAGCAGCAAACTTTCAAAGTGTCGGAATTCTCTTAACATAATGATTTTTCTTTTCTACTGATTGAACTATCCTTTAGTCTACCCCCTTATTATCCTGGAGAATGTCACCTTCTTAAGAAAGATCACTTTCACATATTGATTAATGCTTTAACTGTATAATAAAAAACCATTCAATTCCATTATCCTCAACACCTCTAATTACATGGAGTGGATCACTTGCAGAACTAAAGTTGTCATTCCTAACCATTCTATATTACCAAAAGGGTAGGGGTATCCAAATCTCTTGAGTGGATGCTAATTTTATAGGAACAAAAACAAGCAAAATTTTCAGCAGGTGCTAATGGACTGCTGCTGGGTCTTCAGCAACAATGTTAAGGTATAAACCATGCAAAAATGGTAAATATCTAGCATGAGAAAACTTGCTGTAAATAAGGAAATCAAAGCTAAATCTATGCTAAATTCATAAAGAATTTTTTGTCGCTATATTAATGAGTAAGTTTTCAATTCATGTATTCTCTCATGCAAAAAATATGCCTGTAGCAGCTTTGAAGCCCACATGAAACAATATAAAGTAATATTGCTGAAAGGAAATTCAGATGTTTCAACCTACTTCTTAATTGCTTCATTAACATAGGGTACCGGTGGCTGAACAGGCAAGGAAGCTGGACCATCCACTGTTCGGGAGAGAGTTGGAGAGGATGGTGCTGAACCAACACTACCACTTATACTGCTTCGCCGCTCAGCACTTCCACCAGCACTGCTACTTCCAGGGAGAGGCAAGTCCTACAAGAATAGAATTAAGAAAATTAATGTTGGTTTGAAGGAGAAGCCTTTTTTTTTCAAGAAAGGTAGATGAAAAAGTGGGTATGTGCGTTATTTAATATTACATTCATGCCAGATCCTTATACTTGAAAACATCTAATTTAAACTGCAATCTACTTCTAAATAAAATGAAAAAATATAGGTTTTGATGTTCAGAAAACCATTTCTCACCAAGATAGAGTTCCACAAGCACTAGATAATCTCAAAGATAAATTGGGGTTAGAACTCTAACCAGACTTACTGGGGGGAAAAGCTGTATTTCCCCATCCAATTGCTATATGCCCAATTTTGGCGATGAAAACTTCCTCATGTCAGGCCCATCTTTGGCCATTCAAAGATCACCATAATGACAGCACTGACCTACTCACTTCTGCAGACTGACCTGTCCACCAATTCTTAATTCACAGAGCATAGGTGTTAAAGCTAAAAAAGACATAGTCCAGAGAGAGAGAGAGGGAGAGAGGCTTGAGACCACCTCAAAGAGATAAGGATTTTCAAACTTCAAAACCTACATGGATATTAGAAACAAACCACACAGAACACAAAAAGTACGTGAAAATACTAAAACGTGATACAAAGTAACAATATCATGACAGGTAGCTTATTTTATATTTAGGGTGAAGCTCATATTACCTCTCATGACGATGTTAATTTGTATCACATAGTGTTTTCCCTTCCTTTTTATGTACTGTGGTTTGTTTCTACTTTACATGTTACTTGCATTCTACACTTTATATCCAAGTTTTGTGATGTAGATTTTCTCTCTTTTTATTTAGATTCCTGATGATATCTCTGTGAAGGCAAAAGCATGATTCAAATAAAATGGATAATTGTGGACAACTGGTGTTTGAGCACCCACCTTATGGTAGAACAACAGTGAGAAAATTAGAGAACATAAAAGAGATTAATAACTAAATATGGAGTTCGCTAGTTATTAACAGACTGCTGCTGTGGCCACCCCTTTCGGGAGTTCCAACTGGAAGAGGAATCAGATATCAATATTTTTTATCTCCATACATATTTGCCATTTCCCGCATTAGCAAGGTAGCACTAAGAACAGAGGCCTGAGCCTCAAAAGAAATATCCTCAATAAATATATATATATATATATATATATATATATATATATATATATATATATATATATAGCGTCTGGGGTAAACCATGGAAAGTTTTGTGAGGCCTGGATGTGGAAAGGGAGCTGTGGTTTCAGTGCTTTATACATGACAGCTAGAGACTGAGTGTGAATGAATGTGGCCTGGAGAAGGCACATGATAGAGTTGATAGAGATTCTTTGTGGAAAGTCTTAAGAATATAACGGTACGGGAGGTAAGCTGTTACAAGCAGTAAGAAGTTTTTATCAAGGGTGTAAGGCATGTGTACGAGTAGGGAGAGAGGAGAGTGACTGATTCTCGGAGTGGATTTAGCAGCGGATGGAACCATGGAAGCGGAAGTGAATCTTAGGGTGGGGGAGGGGGCGAAAATTCTGGGAGAGTTGAAGAATGTGTGGACGTCAAGAACATTATCTCGGAAAGCAAAAATGGGTATGTTTGAAGGAATAGTGGTTCCAACAATCTCATATGGTTGCAAGGCGTGGGCTATGGATAGAGTTGTGCGAAGGAAGGTGGATGTGCTGGAAATGAGATGTTTTAGGACAATATGTGGTGTGAGGTGGTTTGATCGAGTAAGTAATAATAGGGTAAGAGAGATGTGTGGTAATAAAAATAGTGTGGTTAGAGAGAGCAGAAGAGGGTGGTTTGAAATAGTTTGGTCACATGGAGAGAATGAGTGAGGAAAGATTGACAAAGAGGATATATGTGTCAGAGGTGGAGGGAACAAGGAGAAGTGGGAGACCAAATTGGAGGTGGAAAGATGGAGTGAAGAAGATTTTGAGTGATCGGGGCCTGAACATGCAGGAGGGAGAAAGGCGTGCAAGGAATAGAGTGAATTGGAACGATGTGGTATACTGGGGTCGACGTGCTGTCAATGGATTGAACCAGGGCATGTGAAGCGTCTGGGGTCAACCATGGAAAATTCTGTGGGGCCTGGATGTGCAAAGGGAGCTGTGGTTTCGGTGCATTATTGCATGACAGCTAGAGACTGAGTGTGAACGAATGTGGCCTTTGTTGTCTTTTCCTAGCGCTACCTCGCACACATGAGGGGGGAGGGGGTTGTTATTTCATGTGTGGCGAGGTGGCAATGGGAATGAATAAGGGCAGACAGTATGAATTATGTACATATGTATATATGTATATGTCTGTGTGTGTATATAGATGTATACGTTGAGATGTGTAGGTATGTATATTTACATGTGTGGACGTGTATGCATATACATGTGTATGTGGGTGGGTTGGACCATTCTTTCATCTGTTTCCTTGCGCTACCTCGCTAACACGGGAGACAGTGACAAAGCAAAATAAATAAAATAAATAAATGAATAAATAAAATATATGTATATATATATATATATATATATATATATATATATATATATATATATATATATATATATATATATTTTCTCCATTCAAACTCACCTCCCAATTGACTTGACCCTCAACCCTACTGTACCTAATAACCTTGCTCTTATTCACATTTACTCTTAACTTTCTTCTTCCACACACTTTACCAAACTCAGTCACCAGCTTCTGCAGTTTCACACATGAATCAGCCACCAGCGCTGTGTCATCAGCGAACAGCAACTGACTCACTTCCCAAGCTCTCTCATCCCCAACAGACTTCATACTTGCCCCTCTTTCCAAAACTCTTGCATTTACCTCCCTAACAACCCCATCCATAAACAAATTAAACAACCATGGAGACATCACACACCCCTGCCGCAAACCTACATTCACTGAGAACCAATCACTTTCCTCTCTTCCTACACGTACACATGCCTTACATCCTCGATAGAAACTTTTCACTGCTTCTAACAACTTTCCTCCCACACCATATATTCTTAATACCTTCCACAGAGCATCTCTATCAACTCTATCATATGCCTTCTCCAGATCCATAAATGCTACATACAAATCCATTTGCTTTTCTAAGTATTTCTCACATACATTCTTCAAAGCAAACACCTGATCCACACATCCTCTACCACTTCTGAAACCACACTGCTCTTCCCCCCCCAAAAAAAAATATATATATATATATATTTTTTTTTATACTTTGTCGCTGTCTCCCGCGTTTGCGAGGTAGCGCAAGGAAACAGACGAAAGAAATGGCCCAACCCCCCCCCATACACATGTATATACATACGTCCACACACGCAAATATACATACCTACACAGCTTTCCATGGTTTACCCCAGACGCTTCACATGCCTTGATTCAATCCACTGACAACACGTCAACCCCGGTATACCACATCGCTCCAATTCACTCTATTCCTTGCCCTCCTTTCACCCTCCTGCATGTTCAGGCCCCGATCACACAAAATCTTTTTCACTCCATCTTTCCACCTCCAATTTGGTCTCCCTCTTCTCCTCGTTCCCTCCACCTCCGACACATATATCCTCTTGGTCAATCTTTCCTCACTCATTCTCTCCATGTGCCCAAACCACTTCAAAAACACCCTCTTCTGCTCTCTCAACCACGCTCTTTTTATTTCCACACATCTCTCTTACCCTTACGTTACTCACTCGATCAAACCACCTCACACCACACATTGTCCTCAAACATCTCATTTCCAGCACATCCATCCTCCTGCGCACAACTCTATCCATAGCCCACGCCTCACAACCATACAACATTGTTGGAACCACTATTCCTTCAAACATACCCATTTTTGCTTTCCGAGATAATGTTCTCGACTTCCACACATTCTTCAAGGCCCCCAGAATTTTCGCCCCCTCCCCCACCCTATGATCCACTTCCGCTTCCATGGTTCCATCCGCTGCCAGATCCACTCCCAGATATCTAAAACACTTCACTTCCTCCAGTTTTTCTCCATTCAAACTCACCTCCCAATTTACTTGACCCTCAACCCTACTGTACCTAATAACCTTGCTCTTATTCACATTTACTCTTAACTTTCTTCTTTCACACACTTTACCAAACTCAGTCACCAGCTTCTGCAGTTTCTCACATGAATCAGCCACCAGCGCTGTATCATCAGCGAACAACAACTGACTCACTTCCCAAGCTCTCTCATTCCCAACAGACTTCATACTTGCCCCTCTTTCCAAAACTCTTGCATTTACCTCCCTAACAACCCCATCCATAAACAAATATATATATATATATATATATATATATATATATATATATATATATATATATATTTCTTTCTTTCATACTATTCGCCATTTCCCGCATTAGCGAGGTAGCGTTAAGAACAGAGGACTGGGCCTTTTTTGGAATATCCTCACCTGGCCCCCTCTGTTCCTTCTTTTGGAAAATTAAAAAAAAAAAAACGAGAGGGGAGGATTTCCAGCCCCCCGCTCCCTCCCCTTTTAGTCGCCTTCTACGACACGCAGGGAATACGTGGTAAGTATTCTTAATCCCCTATCCCCGGGGATAATATATTTTTTTTTTTTTTTTATACTTTGTCGCTGTCTCCCGCGTTTGCGAGGTAGCGCAAGGAAACAGACGAAAGAAATGGCCCAACCCCCCCCCCATACACATGTACATACACACGTCCACACACGCAAATATACATACCTACACAGCTTTCCATGGTTTACCCCAGACGCTTCACATGCCCCTGACTCAATCCACTGACAGCACGTCAACCCCTGTATACCACATCGCTCCAATTCACTCTATTCCTTGCCCTCCTTTCACCCTCCTGCATGTTCAGGCCCCAATCACACAAAATCTTTTTCACTCCATCTTTCCACCTCCAATTTGGTCTCCCTCTTCTCCTCGTTCCCTCCACCTCCGACACATATATCCTCTTGGTCAATCTTTCCTCACTCATTCTCTCCATGTGCCCAAACCATTTCAAAACACCCTCTTCTGCTCTCTCAACCACGCTCTTTTTATTTCCACACATCTCTCTTACCCTTACGTTACTTACTCGATCAAACCACCTCACACCACACATTTTCCTCAAACATCTCATTTCCAGCACGTCCATCCTCCTGCGCACAACTCTATCCATAGCCCACGCCTCGCAACCATACAACATTGTTGGAACCACTATTCCTTCAAACATACCCATTTTTGCTTTCCGAGATAATGTTCTCGACTTCCACACATTTTTCAAGGCTCCCAAAATTTTCGCCCCCTCCCCCACCCTATGATCCACTTCCGCTTCCATGGTTCCATCCGCTGACAGATCCACTCCCAGATATATATTTTTTTTTTCATACTATTCGCTATTTCCCGCGATAGCGAGGTAGCGTTAAGAACAGAGGACTGGGCCTTTGAGGGAATATCCTCACCTGGACCTCTTCTCTGTTCCTTCTTTTGGGAAAATAAAAAAAAAAAAAAAAAAAAAAAAAAAAAAAAACGAGAGGGGAGGATTTCCAGCCCCCCGCTCCCTTCCCTTTTAATCGCCTTCTATGACACGCAGGGAATACGTGGGAAGTATTCTTTCTCCCCTATCCCCAGGGAATATATATATATATATATATATATATATATATATATATATATATATATATATATATATATATATATATCTCCAATATATATATATATATATATATCATAGGGTGGGGGAGGGGGCGAAAATCCTGGGGGCCTTGAAGAATGTGTGGAAGTCGAGAACATTATCTCGGAAAGCAAAAATGGGTATGTTTGAAGGAATAGTGGTTCCAACAATGCTGTATGGTTGCGAGGCGTGGGCTATGGATAGAGTTGTGCGCAGGAGGATGGATGTGCTGGAAATGAGATGTTTGAGGACAATGTGTGGTGTGAGGTGGTTTGATCGAGTGAGTAACGTAAGGGTAAGAGAGATGTGTGGAAATAAAAAGAGCGTGGTTGAGAGAGCAGAAGAGGGTGTTTTGAAGTGGTTTGGGCACATGGAGAGGATGAGTGAGGAAAGATTGACCAAGAGGATATATGTGTCAGAGGTGGAGGGAACAAGGAGAAGAGGGAGACCAAATTGGAGGTGGAAAGATGGAGTGAAAAAGATTTTGTGTGATTGGGGCCTGAACATGCAGGAGGGTGAAAGGAGGGCAAGGAATAGAGTGAATTGGAGCGATGTGGTATACCGGGGTTGACGTGCTGTCAGTGGATTGAATCAGGGCATGTGAAGCGTTTGGGGTAAACCATGGAGAGCTGTGTAGGTATGTATATTTGCGTGTGTGGACATATGTATATACATGTGTATGGGGGGGGGGGGCATTTCTTTCGTCTGTTTCCTTGTGCTACCTCGCAAACGCGGGAGACAGCGACAAAGTATAAAAAAAAAAAAAAAAAAAAAAAAAAAAAAAATATATATATATATATATATATATATATATATATATATATATATATATATATATATATATATATATATATATATCTTACTTTCAAACTATTTGCCATTTCCCATGTTAGCGAGGTAGCATTAAGAACAGAGGACTGGGCCTTTGAGGGAATATCCTCACCTGGCCCCTTTCTCTGTTCCTTCTTTTGGAAAATTAGAAAAAAAATATGAGAGGGGAGGATTTCCAGCCCCCCACTCCCTCCCCTTTTAGTCGCCTCGTACGACACGCAGGGATTACATGGAAAATACTCTTTCTCCCCTATCCCCAATTAACTTGACCCTCAACCCTACTGTACCTAATAACCTCACATTTACTCTCAGCTTTCTTTCACACACTTTACCAAACTTAGTCACCAGCTTCTGCAGTTTCTCACAAGAATATATATATATATATATATATATATATATATATATATATATATATATATATATATATATATATATATATACCCCTGGGGATGGGGGAGAAAGAATACTTTTCATGTATTCCCTGTGTGTCATAGAAGGCAACTAAAAGGGGGAGGGAGCGGGGGGCTGGAAATCCTCCCTTCTCATTTTTTTTTAATTTTCCAAAAGATGGAACAGAGAAGGGGGCCAGTTGAGGATATTCCCTCAAAGGCCCAGTCCTCTGTTCTTAACACTACCTCACTAACGCGGGAAATGGTGACTAGTGTGAAAGAAAGAAAAAGACATATATATATTTTGCTTTGTCACTGTCTCCCGCATTAGCGAGGTAGCACAAGGAAAAAGACCAAAGAATGGCCCAACCTACCCATATACACATATACATAAATCTCCACATATGCACATATACATACATATACATTTCAAAATATATATATACACAGACATATACAAATATACACATGTACATATTAATACTTGCTGCCTTTATCCATTCCCATCACCACCCCACCAAACGAGATGGCACCCCCTTCCCCCACACACGTGCAAGGTAAGAGCTAGGAAAAAACAACAAAGGCCACATTTGTTCACACTCAGTCTCTAGCTATCATGTGTAATGCACCAAAACTGCAGCTCCCTTTCCTAATCCAGGCCCCACAAAACTTTCCATGGTTTACCCCATTCGATTCACCTGCCCTAGTTCAATCCACTGACAGCACGTCGACCCTGGTATACCACACTGTTCCAATTCACTCTATTCCCTGCACGCCATACACACTCAAATACATACATATACATATACATATATACACATATACATATTCATACTTGAATTCATCCACTCCTGGTGCTACCCCACCATCTGCTTCAGCAAGGGAGGACCAGGAAGACAGAAAAAAAAAGGCCACATTTGTTCACACTGTCTTTAGCTGTCATGTGCAATGCACTGAAACCAAAGCTCCCTAACCACATCCAGGCCCCACAGACCTTTCAATGGTTTACCTCATACATTTCACATGCCCTGGCTCAGTCCACTGACAGCACGTCGACTCTGGTATACCATATCATTCCAATTAATTCTATTTCACTCTTTTTTTCGCTCCATCCTTCCACCTCCAATTTGGTCTCCCACTTCTTGTTTCCCACACCTCTGACACATATATCCTCTTTGTCAACCTTTTCTCACTCATTCTCTCCACATGTCCAAACCATTTCAACACACCCTCTTCTGCTCTCTCACCCATACTCTTTCTATTTCCACACATCTCTGTTACCCTTTCATTACTTACTCGATCATACTACCTCACACCAAATATTGTCCTCAAACATTTCATTTCCAACACATCCACCCTCCTCATAACCACATAACACTGGTGAAACTACTATTCCTTCAAACATACCCATTCTTGCTCTTCGAGATAACATTTTCTCCTCACACACATTCTTCATCACTCCCATAACCTTTGCCCCTACCCCCAACCTATGACTCACTTACACTTCCATGGTTCCATTCACTGCTAAGTCCACTCCCAGATATTCAAAACACTTCACTTTCTCCAATTTTTTCACCTTTATAACTTCCATCCCAACTAACTTGTCCCCAACCCTGCTTAACCTAATAACCTTGCTTTTATTCAGTTTTACTCTCAATTTTCTCCTTTACACACTCTTCCAAACTCAGTGCCAACTTCTGCAGTTTCTCACTCAAATCAGTCACCAGTGCTGTATCATCGGCAAACAACATGTGACACTTCCCAGGCCCTCTCATCCCCAACAGACTACATACTCACCCCTCTTTCCAAAACTCTTACATTTACCTCCCTAACCACCCAATCGATAAACAAATTAAGCAACCATGATGACATCCCAACCCTCGCTGAGAATCAATCACTCTCCTCTCTCCCTACTCGTACACATGCCTTACACCCTTGATAAAAACTTCTTACTGCTTGTAGCAGCTTACCTCCCATACCGTTATATTCTTAAGACTTTCCACAGAGAATCTCTATCAACTCAATCATATGCCTTCTCCAGATCCATAAATGCCACATACAAATTCATCAGTTTTTCTAAGTAATTCTCACACACACTTCTTAAACCACACTGCTCCTCCCCAATCTGATGCTCAATACATGCCTTCACCCTCTCAATCAATATCCTCCCATACAATTTTCAACCCCTAGGGTTGACTGCGGACCAACTGCTGCAACCAGGATTCAAATCTATGCATTCGATCCAGGGCGACCCTTGAATGCTAATGGTCAGGATCACTAACCGCTACACCATGTACGTCGTCCTTACACGCTGTGCACCATAACCTCAATATCTGTTAAAGAAAAGGGTACTGATCCACAGTAACATGGAAAAAGGCTGGTCATAAACAGAGGGCAGGTAGAAAACAACTGTTAAGCCTGCCAATCATGTGAATTCTGTGCTGCCATATGGGTCAGTCCACAGGAGCAAGTAGGGTTGTGATGTTATCACTGGTGGCCTCTAATTGGACAAAGGTAGGCCCCCCCAAAAAAGGAGCAAGTGGTTGCTATTGCAGGTGGGAGGACAGCTACTGAAGGGGTAACCAGTTTTTCCCCAACAGTATGTCAATGGAATAGAAGGTTCTAACCTGGATTTATCATACAAAATATCTCATGCTAGTGGGATACGCTACAGAAGAGAAAAAATAAAGAGGAAGAGCTGCATTTAAAATCAACATTAACTGTACCAGTATACAGGTATCAGCAAGCTTGATTATCATATGGCAACCTCATTCTCAAGTTTTTCACATCATACACCAGTTGCTGTATCAACATAGGACATGCTTATTACTATAATTGCAAAAGCTGTAGTCTTAAAAGTAAACATGCATCCACTTAATATATTTTGTGGTAATATGGATTAAAGACATGCATAAGAAGCTGCATAAAAAACTGGTTGCCTTAAAAGAACCTAGTATATGATATGGAAAGTGGAAGTGTGATTGTTTTTTTCTTTTTCTACAAAATACAATGTAATGCTGATATGGTCCTCAAGAATGTCATGCTCCATCAGTTTCTCGTACTACATGTACATAATTTGGAGTATAGTACTTCTAAAAGACATAAATTTGCATCCAATTAATATGTACATTATGTTTTTTCAACCTAAGTTTTGTCACTGAAAATTAAGCATCAGAAAGCCGGGAATTCAAAACTATATAAGGATCTGCCAGTATGGTAACAAAAGCTTGCTTCTGTCTTAAGAATTTCCATTAAGCTTAGCCTCTTTAGTTGTACCTGAGACAGGATGTGATCACTTCCTGTGTGCTCTTCATGCTCTGTTACCTGAATACGCTTAACGATGTGTTCTGAGATGTTAAACTGTAAAGAAAGTGTTTCTTTACTAAGTCTCCCCTCTAATAAGTATAACACTTCTAATGAATTCATTATCACAACCTTAGTTTCATTTTTACTTCATTTCAACACCTTATCACTCATTTATATGAATGTAAATGATAAATGCAAGTACTGTTACACAATGAAATTTTCCCAATCAAGAAAATACCTAACATTTCCCTCTACAGATTTCACAATTTGGCAAGATAACATAAAAAAAATGCTTGACTGCTTCCCTACTTACCTCCCTTATTTATATATCTACTGAGGCAATCTTCTTTCTATGTACTCACTTTTCCACATCACTGAGTTATGAGGACTTAGCTCTGCTGAGCCTTTCAGTTACATAGGTAAACCAGAGGCCAAACATCCAAACAGTACAAATAACACTGGTATCACCATCTCCATACGGTAATTTACTAATCAATAACCACTTATGAATCACTTAACAAATCACATTACAGTATACTCCATGAAAGGCTATGAGATTTCAGAAACCTGTTTTAGGATCTTTCCCATTCCAGTTTTCAAAACTGAGCTGTCCAAAATTTTCTTCACATTAACGTGAAGCCATTCCCATTCAAACAGGTATTGGAAGGTTTTAAATCTCATCTTTTTTCCTTCTAAAATGTTGTCTAATTATCACTATTTGGCTCATTACTCCTGTATTATGTGCCATTGCCCCAATCATTTATGAACTGGGAAAACTTTAGGGTGTAAGGAGATTCAGTCTCTCAGGACAGTAAGCTAAGACCAAGGCTCATCTCCACCTGTCAGGCACTGAAAGGTATTTTTTAAAATCTGAGATTTAGAACAATCCTGCTCATCAAACCTGCCCTTGTGTGCTTCATATCTCACTTAGTACTTATACTTATCCTTTGACTCCTCCTCCTACCATTTTTTTTACTCTAAAGCACAGGTAGTTGAAGTTACGACACTTATTTTCTCCATCCGTCTGTGCCATCTAATCAGTCCTTGTTCTGCCATGTTAGTTGCTCAAGATGTAACCTCACATCCTATTTGTACTTCCTTGTTTCCTATTCTGGTCACTCATACTTCAAGAGATGCTTTGCTAAACATCGAGTTTAAACTTGTCAAAGTTTTATTCCAAGCCCATATCTGGCTAGCATTATTTGGGCTGCTGGTTATAAATCTATTCCATGCCCATATTCAACTTTCTTCAGCAACATGCACAATACGTTCACATGCCAGGACTACCAACAGTTTTCTAACTTTGATGTTCTGTTGAAGCTATAAATGCTTCCTCAAACAACCAAATAATTGTTTCTGCTCCCTAGTATATCAGTATACGTGAACACTCTAAATCAGTTTAATCTATAAAAGTGCACAACTGCAAAACCTTTTGATTCCTACAAAAAAAAGGAAAAACGTGGAATATAAATCTTGATTTGGTTTATGACTATAGAGGACGGTACGTTTAGAATACACCACATATATCTATATATCTTAAATACACTAGCACTAAAATAGGTATTTCATATATGCCCTTAATTAGAATTTCTTTTCATGGCTTGAAATCAAATATCTTGACAAGTTTAATTTGAAACAGGCATAGGAATTACCGTAAGTCTGGAGAGAATAGAGCGTGGTAAAGATATGCTCTCATCATCATCCTCACGAGGAGATAATGCTTGTGGAGTTAACATCTGGACTGGAATATTTGAGAAATGCTCTGTTGGGATACGCATCTGGAACATACGTGGTGATACATATTGTATTATAATGAATACAATCAATGATATAAAAATAAATAAATAAACAACACATTACTTTTATATTCATTTGTGTAGTTTTTCTTTCAATTGGCAGGGAATTTCAACTTCTGACATACATGTCATAGCGATAGGCAATGCGTAAAATACAGCACAGAGGCACTAGTCAACTGGGAATTTGATAAAAAAAAAAAAAAAAGTCCCAAGCAATGCAAAGTCCTCCTGTACTGGGTATAAACATTTACTGATTTGTAGCTAAGATTCCTAAACATATTTTGCTGTGCAATAAATGAAAATCATACCTTTGTGACACACTTTTTACAGACTGTTCTCCTGCAAAGTCTGCAGTTTGTACCCCTTGGACCGAAAAACCCAAACCTGGTCTTCATACACAGGAAACATATCTTGCCCTTGGCCATATCTTCTTTTATAGTTAGATCGAGAGGAAGAGCCTCTAGGTCAGCTTTAGTCAATACATTTCGTATGTGTACAACTTCCTCAAGGGTAAGGGCCAAGCAGTCCAATCGTGAAGAAAAATGAGCCTGTAATTATATTATTCATTAAACAAATTAATAATGAACAGTAAATTAACAAATCATTACAGAATAGATAGAGGTTCTATGCATAATGCATGTTAATCATCTTTCATATAGCAAAGATTGCAATAAAAATAGCACTGTAAAGAACTTACTTTCTATAATTACATATCTTGGAAAGTGAGCACACTAGCAACTTAGACTTGTATGATCAAAGGTGGAGTGCCACTCCAATGATGTATAGCTAATGGGAGTTTCAGGACAGGTAGGGGATGTGTGTATCAGATTTTTGTGGTGAAAATGACTGCGGAAAAGTATCTACCAAAAGATAAGTTGTATGCAGCTTTTACGGATCTGGAGAAAGCATTTGACGGAGTCGAGTGAAATGCTATATGGTAAGTGTTAAGTATTTATGAGGTGGGGAACATGTGTTGGATGGTGTAGAAATTCTATAGAGTAAAAAATGCATGTATAAGAGTGCATGGAGAGTTGAACAAAAATTTCAGTACACATATGGGTGTGAGACAGGGCTGTGTGATGTCACTGTGGCTTTTTAACATATATGGATGGAGTGACAAGAGAGGTGAAAGGAACTAGGGAAAGAAGGTGTGGCGGTGTGGAGATGGTGTGCGGTGAGGTGTGGTGGCTAGTGACAAGCTTATCTGTGGATGACACTATGTTGTTTGCTGAGAGTGAAGAAAAGGTGCAGAAAGTTTTTATGATGTATGTAAGTGTAGGTGATTGAAGACAAATGCAAGTAAAAGAAAAGTACTAATGAGTTTTGAAAGGAAACAGAGTGAAATTATAGGTTTTGCAAGGAGAATGACGTGAAGAGGTGTGAAAAGTTAAGTATTTAAGAGCTAACTTGGCTAAGTTTGGTGACATGGAAGTAGAGATAACATAGAGGGCAATATAGGGTAAAAGAGTCAGTGGGTCTCCTAATATAAAAATGAAAGGCAGAGGTGTAAATATGGGAGTGAAGAAAGTATTGAGGGACAGCAGAATGCCCTTAACCCTGACCTATGAAGCCGAAACATGAACATGAAATGAACCACAGAGGCCAAAAATTCAGATTATGGACGTGAGCTATCTGAGAGAAGCAAGGAATAAAGAAAGAAATGAGAGGGTGTATGGGAGATGTGGTATGACATGAAATGCTAAGGGAATGAATTGTGGAGTTTTAGAGTGGGTGAAACATCCTTTGAGGTGGTTTTGGCATTTGGAAAGAATGCCAGATGGGGAGTTTACAAGGAGGGAGTAAAAGGTTTGAGTAAGAGAAAGGCCACCTGTGACATGGGAGACAGAGTGGAAGTATACTGGAGGGAGAGAAATGGTGGAAGGTGTGGAATTGTGTATGCAAGGAAGGTCTGTAAGGACAGAAATAAGTGGAGACACTTTTGCTGTGGCCAGAGGGAATGGGCATGAGAGATATAGGAAGATAGACAGTGATACCTAACAGTCATCAGATCCTTGTTAACCAATGTTACCAATAACCTTCAAACTGGAAGCTGAGCTAACTAAAATGCATAATTTTTGTCATACACTGGCTTAATCATCAGCTAACCACTTAGCAGCAGTTGAGGGCAAAAAATCATCTACCTATGTCATCCATAACAATGTAAATGTTTATTTGAACGATACAGTGTCAACAGGAATAAGTGGGTTGCCAAAATGTGTATGAAAGCCAATACAAATTATTCTTTTCTACTGTCAAAGGGATATAAAGGTATTCTTCAAACACAAGCACACACACACACACACAAGTACAAAGGTCTCCAATATGTACTGTCCTCTGGTAATTTCAAATAAAATCTGGGATTTTAATACTTTCATAAATGAAAACTGTAAAGTATTCTTGTAAAGCTTATAAATATATTCAACCAATATAAATAAAACTTACAGAGGACAAAAAATCTCGTTGTATCTGAGAAGAAGATGGGATAAAATCTTGATGTGCTGGGGAGCCAGGAGCAGATGGATTTCTTGACTGTGGCAGAGAAGAAGGTGGAGTGATGGAGGAGGAGGAATTTTGTGTGAGTGAAGGGGTCTCACAGAGTGTAATTGAATGACGACGCTCAGGAGTTCCAGTATTGCCATATTTTGCCAGGTCAAATGCTGAGGGAAAATACAATATCAAACCTACTACAAGTTTGTACAATAGGTGAATATAATGTGCCAGATGTGCAGTATTAAAGATTGCAAATTTAATCAGATTTAATACAGGTCACTAAAAAACACATCATACACAAGAAAATATCTTTAAAAGAAATGCAGCTAATTGTATGAAATAAAATGTAGTCTTATACTTACCCATACGTGACCATGGTGAGGTGGGAGGTGACTGTGGGGTTTGTGGTGTAGGACTTCGTGCTGTACCTATAACTGAAGTCTGACCCAATCGTGGACTGGATGGGGGAATATCACTTAAATCATCTTCTTCCTCGTCCTAAAACATACAGTAATAATGAATTCTCTGGGAGCTCTGAAATAAACTGCATAATCTTGTTTCAGTAAGTTGGCATTTCCTGTGTAAGATAATGAAGTTCTATTCATCAAAGTACAGAACAGTCTATTAATTAAATAATCAAATACAGCAAAGCATTTGCTGTAGTTAAAAGACAATACAATGCTTAAACTCATTGAAATTACTGTAACAGTTGGTACTTCTGTGATTCAATCTCTGTACAAAATTCACCACTACCTGGCTAGATTACAACCTTGCATTTTTTCCTTTTTAAGAACTGTTTTCTAAGTGACCAAGGACTGAAAAGATGTCTTTTTACCTGACACATCATTAAAGATTTTAGTTACAGGGATATTCCAAGGGGACCTTATCTTCAAGAGAAAGAGAATATCCAAAGTCACAAAGAGGATCTTTATTCCATATGTTCTGATGTATTTTCATGTCATCATCAGAGCTATAGAAGGTGTGCTGAAATGCCTTGGATATATGGAATGAATGAATGAAGAGAGTTTGACAAAGGGGATATACGATTCAGAAGTAGGGGGACAAGAAGGGAGACCAAATTAGAGATAGAAGGATGGAGTAAAAAGATTTTTGAGTAATCGGGTCCAATGCAGGACAGTAAAAGACAAGCACGGTACAGAGTGAGCTGGAATCAAGTGGTATACAGGGGGGCGGCATGCTATAAATGGGCTGAACCAAGGCATGTCAAGCAGCCGCAGGAAATCACGTGGGGCTTTGTGGATGGGGAAGTGGTTTTGGTGCACTGCACGTGACATCTAGAGAATAGATGTGAGCGAATGTTGCCTTTTCTTCATCTGTTTTTGGCGCTAACTTGCTAATGCTGGAAACTGCTAAAGAGTGTGGTAGAAAAAAAAATTGATGTTCAGTATGCAGTAAGAGGTACAAAGGCGAAGACTTACATCAGCAGAAATATTAAACCTCGGGGCCTGGATGAGTTTCCGTTGGGGCTTTGGTGTTTGATTTAGCACCATTGGCGACCGTGACGTCTCCACCACTGTAAGAGAAGACATCAATGAATCTGAAATATTTATCTATATTTAGTATGCTTAATCGCTGTTTCCCGCGTCAGCGAGGTAGCACAAGGAAACAAGACGAAGAATGGCCCAACTGCTCATATACACATATATATAGAAACGCCCATACATACACATACATTTCAACGTATACATACATATACATACACAGACATGTACATATATACACATATACATATTCACACTTACTGCCTTCATCCCTTTCCATCGCCACCCCGCCACACAGGAAACACCCTTCCCCCTCCAGCGAGGTCGCGCCACGAAAAGACAAAAAGGCCACATTCGTTCACACTCACTAAGTGTGAGTGTGAATCTTAAATACAGGGCAATATATATTTTAATGAGCAAACTAACAAAAGGGAAAATTGAAGTTTTCAATAAAATTCTTACTCATTACAAATGTCACCGATGATAACCAAGATTGTAGTGTATATCACAGCAATCTGGTCTTATCGGAAAGATGATTTTAAATGAACGCAGCAGGCAGCCTGGGCAGATGTGGAGGTAGGCCAGTTTCTTTCTTTATTAGGAAAGCAAAACATATCCTACTGATTCACCTGCCTCAAGCAAACAAGCCAACTTGTGCCAGTTAGGGTAAATATAAGATAAGGATGAAGGAAGAGGTCGAAGTCTGGCAGGCGAAAATACTAGTCCTAAACATTATAAACTGCGCAAACACTTGTAACCTGGAAAACATTTTTTGTACCTGCAAGCATTGAAATATCACTATATAAACTTTATAAAATCGTCACTTTATGTTAGTAAATAGTGAAGTCTGCGAAGTAATAGGGAATTCGACTTGTAAGAATGGCTAAAGGTTAGACGAAGTGGTGTATGCCTGCCAGGGGATCCGTTCATGTACGGATGATGGACTGACTCTATCCCTATCATGTGCACCATCTCTCTCTCTCTCTCTCTCTCTCTCTCTCTCTCTCTCTCTCTCTCATATATATATATATATATATATATATATATATATATATATATATATATATATATATATATATATATATATATATATATATATATATATATATATATATATATATATATTCCTATGAGTCCACGGGGAAAATGAAACACGATATGTTCCCACGTGCACTTTCGTGTAATAATGGCATCATCAGGGGAGATTCAAGAACGAAATATAAGTCGGCTGATATACAACGAAGAGAAGTCGTTAAGTCGCCATTTGGTAAACACTTGATTGTCCAAGACAGACAACGAGCGTATCATAATCTTATTATGTGGACAAGAAGGGGAATGGTTTACAAATTTTAACAACAATAAAGCTACCGTTGTCTGTCTTGGACAATCACGCGTTTACCAAATGGCGTCCTAGCTATGTCTCTTCGTTGTTTATCAGATGACTTATATTTCTTTCTTGTATCTCCCATGATGATGTGATTATTACACGAAAATGCACTTGGGAACTTATCGTGTTTCATTTTCCCCGTGGACTCATAGGAATATACTTGATCACGCACAAAATTGTGATCCTTTCCAATATATATATATATATATATATATATATATATATATATATATATATATATATATATATATATATCTGAGGATAGGGGAGATAGAATACTTCCTACGCATTCCCCACGTGTCGTTGAAGGCGACTAAAAGGGACGGAAGCGGGGGGGCCAGAAACCCTCCCCTCGTATTTAAACTTTCTAAAATGGGAAACAGAAGGAGTCACGCGGGGAGTGCTCATCCTCCTCGAAGGCTCAGATTGGGGTGTCTAAGTGTGTGTGAATGTAACCAAGATGAGAAAAAAGGGGAGATAGGTAGTATGTTTGAGGAAAGAAACCTGGATGTTTTGGCTCTGAGTGAAACGAAGCTTAAGGGAAAAGGGGAAGAGTGGTTTGGGAATGTTTTGGGAGTAAAGCCAACGACTGAGTGTGAACGAATGGGGCCTTTGTTGTCTTCCTAGCGCTACCTCGCACACATGAGGGGGGAGGGTGTTGTTATTCCATGTGTGCAGGGTGGCGATGGGAATGAATAAAGGCAGACAGCATGAATTATGTACATGGGTATATATATATATTCAAACTCAAACTATTCGCCATTTCCCGCATTAGCGAGGTAGCGTTAAGAACAGAGGACTGGGCCTTGAGGGAATACCCTCACCTGGCCCAATTCTCTGTTCCTTCTTTTGGAAAATTAAAAAAAAAAAACGAGAGGGGAGGATTTCCAGCCCCCCGCTCCCTCCCCTTTTAGTCGCCTTCTACAACACGCAGGGAATACGTGGGAAGTATTCTTTCTCCCCTATCCCCAGGGATAATATATATATATATATATATATATATATATATATATATATATATATATATATATATATATATGTATATTTTGAGATGTATAGGTATGTATATGTGCTGTGTGTGGACGCGTGTATATACATGTGTATGTGGGTGGGTTGGGCCATTCTTTCGTCTGTTTCCTTGCGCTACCTCGCTAACGCGGGAGACAGCGACAAAGCAAAATACATATATATATATATATATATATATATATATATATATATATATATATATATATATATATATATATATAATTTCATCGTCACTGTGTGCCCTTATTTACAGTTGTTTCTTATCTTCACCCCCTTTATTTTCTTCATCGCTGGTGTTGCTCTCAATGAATTGTACTTCCACTGTCACTTTAAACTGCTCTCTCTCTCTCTCTCTCTCTCTCTCTCTCTCTCTCTCTCTCTCTCTCTCTCTCTCTCTCTCTCTCTCTCTCTCTTCCGCAACACCTTATTTCACCAATTAATCTCTCCACAAGGATTCCCGGTGTCGCCACAATCTAATCTTTTACCCCACTCACGTTGCAGCCAATCCTAACCACACCATGCCACTCCTCCTTCCTCGATCACCTAATCTCTGGTGTTACTCCCAAGCCTAACACATACTCTCCTCCAATCTTCCTACCTCAACTTTCAAATAAAACACACAACCCCATCACCTGCCTCATGAATCTACTGTGTCGCCTACCCGATGCAAATATCTTTCGCTTGGGGGATGAAGAACCTTCTCTCCCTCAACTTCATCTCTTCAATTCTCTTCGTACAATTAAAGATATTACTTTCTCGCTGAATGGAATCCTTGGCGCGGTAGTTCACTAGAGGTCGTACTGAAGACTGAGTGGTGTGTTAGGTAGTACCAATGATGCAGAATATAGAGTACTACCACAGTGGTCACCAGTGCTGGTTGTAACTAAGGCAAGATGGGAGAAGTCTTCTTCTCCTGTATGTGCGGAGGATATAGGGTGGGGAAGGAAAGAATATTCTTACCTACCTCCCTCTCTCTGGCGTGTGAACACATCGCAACTCCTTTATTATTTTTTTTTTTTCATTCTTCAGAAACAGATCATGGAAAAACCAAGCAGTGAGTAGTGCCTTGCCTAGGCTATGGTGATGGTTAGAACGTGATCATGATGGCGGGAGGGGATAAATGTTGGGGGCACAGGTACATAATAATAAACGAGATGCCATCAGGGCCCCTGAGAAGAATTCTATCCCTTCTCCATTCGTCATCCAGGTTTTATCCACCATGGTTTTATGCCATAAGCTGTAAGGCCAAAAAAAAAAAAAAGGGTATGGAAGATGAGGGAGAGGGGGGAGGAATGGAGCCACAGCTCTGTTGATTTTCTGCATTTTCTTAGATCCCAGGAAATTACCGGGGCCCCTTTTGAGCCCCCGGGCCCGGGTACGACGTCGTACTCCACGCAACCCCCTCTCAAGAGTCCCTGGCTCAGGCCACAGTGGGTACCCGGCTCCTCGGGCATGATCTCTCACCGACACCCGGGGGATGACACGAACCAGAAACAGCGAAGACACGCGCGCACGTTTTTTTGCATACGTATAACATCGAATCTTCACTGTTCACAGCCTTACTATCATATGTCCAATTTTCAACACTAATGGGACACCTTACACGGCAGTAACTATCAGATGGAGGTTATTGTGAGAGGCGTAACGGAGACCGTGTGAAAGTATTGATGAAATACAGTACGTGAACTTTCCCTCTGTTGTAAATGTCCCTCATGGAAGTTTGACCTGTGACAGTTTAGAGGATAAGGTCACAACAGCTGGGTTCTATATAACAACCCAACCAATCAACAATGCACGCGTTGCCTTATCAACATAGCCCACACTGGGTGCTCGGCAAGCAACTGCTTATACCAGTGTTTACTGCAAGCAGATGTCGGTAGGCCAGAGTTGATAGTTTGCTCAGGTTGTGATCAAAGTCATGGCAGTTTTCCTGACGATAATTGAGAGGAGAGGTTTGCAAGGAGTGCTCGCCCGCCGATGCTACACGCGGGTGTGAAAGCCACAGAATCGGGGATCGAAGGCAGGTACTCACGATCCTCTCCGCCTACCCAGACACCTTATATTTGCCCATAATTGTCAATGATTCACTTTCACGCCCCCCCCCCCCCCATACCCCACACCTGTTGATGAGCTTCACCGTGGAAGGGGAAAACTCCCGAGCATTAGCAACACCTCTTTGTGTGGGTGGGAGGCGAGGAACCGCCCGCCTACCTCCACCTTTAACCTTTCCCGAGAGACCAGCCGCGTCGGGCTATGGAGGAGAGGTCGACCTCCCTACTGCTGCTGCTGCGCCACCGCCTGCAGCGAGGTGTCAGCACTCGCATCATGACTACCATATCACTACTGACACCTCTACATCCTGGCCAGCACCTCTACATCAGATGGGGGGGGGGGGGGTCACAGGTTCGCCCTCCCTATACTGTTGGCTAAACTGTGACAGTTTGAAAGTCAGTGGCACTCCTATCTTTGTCCTTCCTATGCTACACTCTCTCTCTCTCTCTCTCTCTCTCTCTCTCTCTCTCTCTCTCTCTCTCTCTCACACGTGGGCGCGCTTGAAAACTCCAGGCGTGACACAGGGCGTGATGCGTGACTGCCCCCCCCCCCCCCCCGGACAAGGACCAGCATCACAACACGTTTCCCGTACGCTGCACATTCTATCCCACGACCAGCTCAGCTCCTCTGTCTCCAGCACAGCTCCTCGCACGTACTGCTTTCGCTCGGGGACGTCCTTGAGACTTTCCAGAGGGACAGCCACTCACACGAGCATGTCCCCCAGAGTCCAGGCAGACCACAAGCAATCGAAGACGCGCTCCAAAGTCGACACGAAGAACAGAGGCTAACATCTCCCTTGAGTCACTCTCTTATTGTGAGCATTAAAGGGGGGACGCATCTAAGGGAGATATACCGGTCGACGTTGCTCGCTATGTAACCCAAACAAGACCATAATGTACGACGTCGTCACTTTGTCCTGCGTGTAGTGGTGATGCTGGGAATACGACCCCTCGACCCTCATAACTGAGGTTGTTCATTAACGAGGGGAAGCTGTTACCACTTCCAGGGTCGGGAATGGCCCCCAGGGAACACCCCCAGGCCCTCGCTGCATAGTTTACCGATCCCTGTAGAACTCTCGACACTAATGAAATGTTAAGGGTTCCCTTGATGGGGGTCGGGCGACTGCAGCACATACAAAGTTACAGGTATGTCTCCAGTCGTCTTCCGGAAGGTGTATTCCCTTATGTCTCTCTCTCTCTCTCTCTCTCTCTCTCTCTCTCTCTCTCTCTCTCTCTCTGGCATAGGCTCCGTGCTGACGCTGGTGACTAGCGGTACTCAGAACGGGAAAGGTGGGCACCCGATCGTGATGAGGACCCATCCACTCCTCCTATCCATACCCGGTCAATGTCTGCTCTAGGCGGACAACCCTGATAACCTTCAGTCTTGTGACCTTCACCGGACAATACCTCCTGACCCTCAACCTTTAACCTCTCTACCTTGGTCAGCCTTACCCTCCCTCCCTCCCACGAGCACCGCCGTACGATCCGTGGGGACACCCCCCCCCCCCGTGCGGCCACCATCAGATTAACAACCTTCCCCTTGACCGTCGTCAACCTCCTCCAACCGACCACGTTACATCCACGTATGATATTTTCCTGCCATCGTCGCCCAGTGTAAGAGTGGTTAATGTCAGGAAGGTGGAGGAGGAGTGGGGGTACCTGAAGGGTGGAGGAGGAGTGGATGTACCTGAAGGGTAGAGGAGGAGTGGAGGTACCTGAAGGGTGGAGGAGGAGTGGAGGTACCTGAAGGGTGGAGGAGGAGTGGAGGTACCTGAAGGGTGGAGGAGGAGTGGAGGTACCTGAAGGGTGGAGGAGTGGAGATACCTGAAGGGCGGAGGAGGAGTGGAGGTACCTGAAGGGCGGAGGAGGAGTGGAGGTACCTGAAGGGTGGAGGAGGAGTGGAGGTACCTGAAGGGTGGAGGAGGAGTGGAGATACCTGAAGGGTGGAGGAGGAGTGGAAGTACCTGAGGAAGAGGCTCTCCACTAGGCCCTTACAACTAGGTCACGCGGGCCACCGTCCAGCCTCCTCACCACATATTTCCCGTTCCAGAATTTACGCGCCAAGGAACCATCATAAAGATGGCCACTGATCCTGCAGGTATTAAGCTGCATGCGACGAGGGCCTTGCGGTGGGGGAGAGAGAGAGAGGGAGGGAGTGGTACAAGGAGGGAGCAAATGAGACCAGTGTCACAACTTAGGCCGGGGAGAGAAAGTCCGTTAGGCAACTGCTGGATGTGTGTTCATTGGTTTGTTTTGTGGGAGAGGACGGCTGACGTGAGAAACACTAAGTATAAAGTCCAAGTGTAGCTGACAGTAGGAGTAGGGGATACCTGGGGTGTATGGCCGGAGTATGTGCTACACTGTCATCACCCATGACTACATATCACATCCACCATTACTCGTCACGTCACTTATCTACACCACCGTTTTCCACACCTACATGAACAACAGTGGCACTCCATCACTACCCCTCCAAGCACCACCAGCTTCCATCACTTCCTCGCAAGACCTAAGCCTACATCCCCTTTACCAGTCTCACACTACATACACTGTATTCGTCTATCTACATATCTTGAAGATATACGAACTTTTCCTAACTTTAACCCCATCCCTTCTTCCTAAGAAACTCAGGAACCACCTAATTTAGGTTGAACAATGACTTCGTTAATAGTCTTCCCTCATGTTACCTTCACTGGCAACAAAAAATGGGAATTTTTACCATGTAAACATAAATTTAGAAAACGAGGCTCGCCTACAAGCTGTAATGAACCCTTCGTCCCTCGACAGTCAGTCTGCATCATCCATAAGGAAAGATGCACACGAAAATTTGGGCCTCAAATGGCGGATGACGGCATTTCGCCCACTGGTGCCATCTCGAGAGCAAAGACCCTATGGTGAGGTCAACGGGGTGTGTGTGTGTGTGTGTGTGTGTGTGTGTGTGTGTTGTGCAGGAGTGAGTGGCGGTGTTAGTGTAGAGGGTGAGTGGCAGTGGTGCTCTTGGGATGAACTGTGGTGGTGTGGAGTGGAGGAATAATTGTTCATGTAGCCGGGTACACCACCAATCAACTCTCCACAATACATGTAGTAAGCTTGCTACGGGCTGGAAACGTGGTCAGTGCAGTACGTGCCCTCAAGCATGCTCACACCCGCAACAAGCAGACAAGACCCTCCAGTCAATCGTGAGGGAACAACAAGTCCCTCGCCTCCCAACACTAAACGAGAAACATTAGCCTAATTCCAAACGGGGGTGAGTGGGTGGTGACGACGGTGGCCACCGTAACAAGTCCTCCGTCACCGGCGGGCAAACGGCACGACCTGAAGCAATGTGACAACAGAGCCCAGAGGCTCCTCGCCTCGCGTCACCACAATGTCGAACAGCTGCATTCACCACACGTAATACCGTCATTATCACCAACTCCTTTACTTCTTCTTTGTTACACAAATATAGAGAGCCTTCATAGTGAAAGGAAATCAAAAAGGAGCGAAGAGTACGAGTCACCATACCACTAGAGAACATACTGTACACAAAGGATAACGTCTGTATGAAGTTCCTCCAGCAGTCAGCGGGGGTTGTGGCTCGAGCGACGTAGTAACCCCATCACAACATGTACTACAGCAGTGTACCATCCTGCTACCACACGTTCCTCGCCCGTCTCGTACAACGCCTGGGATCTTGTGGTGTGTACACTTTGCTGGGTGTAGAGCTAGAGTACACCACCTGGGATCTTGTGGTGTGTACACTTAGCTGGGTGTAGGGCTAAGGGATGTGGGGAAGAGGTAGTACCCCTGAATGGCGGCTGAGTTCCCCTGGTCGAGTGAGGGCATTAGGAGTTACCCCCGGGGATCAATACTGTGCCTATAGCTGTATTACCCACCACCACCACCGTCTACCACACCCCACCCTTCCACCACACTCCTACACCAGCTGCGTTACCCATCACCACCTCCACCGTCTACCACACCCCACCCTTCCACCACACTCCTACACCAGCTGCGTTACCCATCACCACTTCCACCGTCTACCACACCCCACCCTTCCACCACACTCCTACACCAGCTGCGTTACCCATCACCACCTCCACCGTCTACCACACCTCAACCCGACCACCACACTCCTACACCAGCTGTGTTACCCATCACCACCTCCACCGTCTACCACACTTCAACCCGACCTCCACACTACTCCATCAAAAATATCAGGTCGTGCAACACAAACACCATAAATCCTCCAGCTAGATAATACACCTCCCCGACACCCCTGGGACACTGGTTACACATATATGAAACCTCGTCCGTCTACACCTACACTTACCAGCTGGATTAATATCAATACACCCATCTCCAACCCCACAATATCCAAGAACGCACCCCCCCCCGAAGACCTACACCTTCACCCAACAGTACACGTAGGATGCACTCTTGCAGCGGTGAGTGAGCGACACCCCGGCCTAGAACACTCTCGCCATCCAGTAAAAACGGGCGGATGTGTACAGCCAGGCCGCTCGTACACTCACACACGGGAACACAATATACCGGGCAGGTGGCCACTTTCACTACGGTGCGGGAATCGAGTCACTCCAAGTGTGGGATTTCATAACACACTCCCCACGCGTCGTCCTAGGGGGGGGGATCCTTCACGGGTCATTACTGGTGCAGGATTCCAGCCCCGTCCCCCAGGAGGAAGGCAGGCCTGGCCCCCTTTCCTTACTAACGACCAGCAATCACTCCCCTGCTCACTGACCCACCTGCAGGACGGTTTCCAAAGTCGGTTACTTAATCGCTTGGCTCACACTGGGTAACTGACCCACTTCAGCAAGACAATAAAGAAAACACTAGTGGCGGACTGTGTGCGAACTCTGAGTATGAGCTATTCTACGTACAGTAATCCCAGGAAGAGTACGGTAGTGACGGACGCAGAGCTCACAATGGTGTGGTGTACCTGCTATGGTCATCATTTAGGTGAGGAGGGTGCACGTTAGATCACACTATCTTGAATACAATGATTCCGTCTCTGCCACACACACACATAAGCATACACACGCGACCCTCAGTGGTGTAGTGGTCAGCGATACTGACCACGAGTCATCTCGGGCTCGCACAGGGGTCTGGCCTGCCTGGGTTCGAATCCTGGTCGAGGCAGTCGGCCCACAGCCAATCCCAGCTCTTCTTCCTTCCCTCGGGGGTTGGTGGATACATGGGTACCTAACTTAGGCTGATGTGTGTGGCTGTGTATATACACGTAAAAGTACAGACGTGGTACATAAGCACGGTCAAGAGACGGGGCAACACCAGTGTACAAAACACCTCTCCATGTAACAAACACAAGGTAATCAAGCACACAAATACAGTACGACAAACGCCAATATAAGTCACCGTGGCCTTAGGGCCACACACACACACACACACACACACACACACACACACAACACTCTACGTCGCGCAGAACACAGCCAGTTCTATGACCTTACAAGTCTTTAAAGCCCATTCAAGGTGTCCTAGCGATGATGGAGGCCACGTTGGAGAACACTGGGGTCTAGTGATGAAGGAGGAGGAGGATGGTAAAATAATGGTGGAGAAGGTGATGGGAGATGTAGTGGTGGAGGATGGTGGTGAGTGGTGATTGTGGGGAAGGGAGGAACACCCCCCAACCGGTTTTTAATCTCTCTCTCTCTCTCTCTCTCTCTCTCTCTCTCTCTCTCTCTCTCTCTCTCTCTCTCTCTCTCTCTCTCTCTTCTTTTCATCCACTTCCGCATTCCTTAACTTTCTCTCTCTCTCCCATCAACACCATCCCTTCCAAATCAGAATCCCTAATCATCTTCTCTTTTGCTTTCACTGTTCGTTTAACATGTAGATCACAGGGCAATTCTCCCACCTCTCACCCCAACCTCTCACCCCCCCCCCCTTCCCCGCCTCACCACCCGGGGGACACCGCTGGCGAGGGAGGGGGGATGTATAACGGTGGGTCGGCCCCCTGGGGGAAGACATCCACCCGTAATGTTGTCAATTTGTCCAAGGTGAGGCACCAGGCAGCCGGACGTGTGTCACCCCCGGCTGGTGACGGTAAATCCTCAGTTTTACGTAAGGATGTCATAACTTAAGAGAAAAGAATCGAGTCGTTTATCCTAAAAACAAAATACCATAATTTTCTAACAAGATTACAGGAGAACAGAACAGACTCGTGCAAGAGGATAATACCACACTGCACTTCTACGAAGATTGATATCACGAGAAAACATGTTGTCTTCCCTCACACTAGGTCCACAGTAACGCTGACCCCGGGTCAAGGGTTCCCGCCCGTCAACGCCATGCCAGACAGACACCTCCATCACTCTATGCAAATTCCACCAGTTCCCCCTAACCCTCTGATACGCCATGTCCGTCCACGGGCACTGGGGGCTCCAGGGACACCCTTCCAGGCTATAACCCTTCCAGGCTACAGCTCCACCCTTCTAGGCTGCAAGGCCACCCTTCCAGGTTCCAGCACCGCTCTTCCAGGCTCCAAGGGCCACCCTTCTAAGCTCCAACACCAGCCTTCCAGGCTCCAGAGCCACAATTGCCGGCTCCAGGCTCGCCCTTCCTAGCTCTCACACCACACTTCCAGGCTCCAACGCAACCCTTTCTGGCTCCTGCGGTCGCACACCATAACAACAATAGACCAGAGCAATCAAAGGGGCTCCAGCCACTTGCCCCTACCTGTATGGTCTTCGCCACAATTGAATCTATTAACCCAAGTGCCTCGCGGTGCCAGCGTTGACCATAACTGGCCAACATCTAACGCACTATACACACAGCAAACACAAACGAAATGCCCCACTGTAACCTTCACATGCGTCAGACCCCATGAATTTAACAGGGGTTCACTGACACCCAGAGGTAAATAAAAAGGCCATTGATAACATCGACATTCACAACGAATAATGTTCTATAGTTTATCCTTGGTGTAAGGCGGGAAGACGACTCTTTAAATACGACGGTACGGCCCTTAAGCACAACAGAGTGGCCCTTGAGCTCGACGGTACGGCCCTTGAGTACGACAGCGTGACCCTGACGTATGATGGACACATGAGTCTCGAATCCGAGAACCTTCAAAAAAAAACAAATATATAACGAAGTATGTACAGCCAACGCTCGGGTCATGGATGGATATGTTCTCATTACGCCTTTTATGACGCTGTATATATCTTTTCATGATTATGAGGATGGGGAATTCCATTTTCCTCCCGTTGTAAAGAAAACGGACAATGCAGTTCGTTTCAGTAGAATGGCAGGACGCTTCTTGAATTATTCTGGCTGGACGAAATTTAAAGCCACCTTGGTTCCAGAAGGCTCCAGCGTCCTGGAAGGTCCCAAGGTAACACTACCCCTGTATGTTCCCGCCTCCCATAGCGTTCCAAGCTTTTCCAGAAGGTTCCAGCGCTTCTGGATCCATGTAGTGGTACATCTCGTGTTCCAGTTGTGGAACCTTTGAAATAAACCGACACGAGCAGCTGGCTTACCTGGGCATGACAACACTCACCTGGCTCCTGCCTTTACCCCTAGTGCCTTACTCGCGCCCGCCCACACACCTGAGGGGTCCACCCGCCCACACACCCGGCTCACCCTCAGCGCCACGCCCACGTACTGATCCCCAGGTGTTTGAAGATGCACCTCCCACCACCACCATCCCATGTCCCAGGTAGTGTGAGTCCCAGGTACGCCTGGAAAACCCACGCGAGTGATTTATGGTAATGGAGTCATGGGAGGGCGGGGGTAATGGCAAGCACCAAGAGGCATGGCAGAGTAAGGAAGGGGAAATAAGAATGTGGGGCAAAACGACGATAATAAACACGATGTGGGCAGGAGAGTGGCGGGTGTGTGTGTGTGGGGTCGGCTACCCCGGTCTGGTCGTCATTACCCCCCCACCACCGCACGTTGTGGCAGAGCCTCACTAATAATGGCAGAAGCTGAAGATCACGAGAGCCCCATGTTGCCCGGCGTAGGGCACGGGCCGTGCAGGAACAGTGTGTTCCCTGGGGGCTGCCCACACATGACACAACTCAAGAAGTCACAGCAGAAGGACGGGGAGGAGACGGGGAATCTTTTCGCCCCCTTCGTTGAAGCCCTGGATAAAGCACCCTTAACCAGCGAAAGCAAGGCGAGAAGAGCTGGTTGTGGCGACTGTCGCGCTGGTATGATGCTCCGGCCTTTCGGTCAAGGGTTTACCACACCCACCTTTCCCTGCCGTGCTCCCTCTGAACACAATGTGTCGCCTCCTGTGATACACACGCTGCCACAAGTCTCCCACACACAGCTCGTTACCTCACCACCTACATGGCCATCACCGGCCGGGCAACGCCGTCCGTCTCACTCACAACGACTCATGCTCACCTCAGCGTCCCTTTCCCTAACACGAGGTGAAATAATTTACTCGTCTCACTGAGAAAAACCCAACAACGTAGCAGAGCTTCATTATATACTATATGTTATATATTATATACTATATATCATATATTATATACTCTAAAGCACAGAGCTGCGGGAGACTGAAACTGACTCCACCTTCCTCGTCACAGTGAACATATGGCACCAATTACACCAGAGATCTCCTGTACACGTACTGCTCTCAATCTGTCGCCACAATGGTAGGGAGTCCCTCCCGGCTGGTACACACTACAAAAACAGCCACAACTTAACTTTGTAAACCTTATCAATATTCAGCATAGTGCCACCCCGACGTCTGTGCATACATACACTCCCTTTACCATCCTAACCTTTTTATAGCCCATTGTGTGCATCCCTGTTGCATATTCCAAGCATTTGGCTTTAGTTAATTCGGTATCCAGTTATCTATTAATAAGTGACCCGCAACAATTCTAACCTTCGAAAGACAATGGACAATTTATCACCAGCTGTTCAATTAAACGTATTAAAAAGGATATACCCGTGTGTTATACTGGCCCGCTGGATGGCAAGACAGGAAGACTAGGGCACAACATGTCTTAAAGAGATAAATCTCTTCAAGATGCTTTACGTTCTCCCTCCACCACCGGGAGATAGAGCTTACCACCCTATGGTCTCTCTACCACCACCAGAGGCGGCTACCAGCGTTCAGTCTCCCTCCACCACCAGGAGAGATGGCGACCAGTGTTCAGTCTCCCTCCACCACCAGGAGAGATGGCGACCAGTGTTCAGTCTCCCTCTACCGCCGGGAGAGATGGCGACCAGTGTTCAGTCTCCCTCCACCACCAGGAGAGATGGCGACCAGTGTTCAGTCTCCCTCCACCACCGGAAGAGATGGCGACCAGTGTTCAGTCTCCCTCCACCACCAGGAGAGATGGCGACCAGTGTTCAGTCGCCCTCTACCGCCGGGAGAGATGGCGACCAGTGTTCAGTCTCCCTCCACCACCAGGAGAGATGGCGACCAGTGTTCAGTCTCTACCCACCACCAGGCTACCACTGTAAAATATCTCCACAACCTAAGGGCCTCTCCAGCAGCCCTGTCATTGTAGGCAGCCTCTCCACAACCCTACAGAGAATGTGCCATTGTCAGCCTCTCTCCTCCACCAATCATCACCCACCACAGGTCACGGACCACACAACGTGTTACCTGTTTACATAGAAAGCCAAACAAAAATACAACAATGAGACCAAAGCCATATATATATATATATATATATATATATATATATATATATATATATATATATATATATATATATATATACTGTGACCCGGAAAACGCCTCCTGCTTGGCCTTTAAACCTAACCCAAGCATCGGGTTAAAGACGACGTCCCGACACGCCTCAAGCGTCGGTACCGTCATGGTCAGAGGAGGGAGTTACCAGACGACCAGCTTGACCCAACTGCATTCACCTGTGTTCCAGTGTACTTGTAGACCGTCTGGTGATAGGCCAGTACGGCATGACTGTACAGTCTGTGCGATACTCTGTCTTAAGGTTACCACACCACCACTTACCACCATTAGCGTCGCCAGTGGCCAGTTCTATTCACAACCACTAAACTTCGCCGAGAAAAACAGAAACGTACAGATTTCGAACACATTTTGACAGGGAATGACCGAGAAACGCAAGATTTCAAGTGATCAATATTTACAGTAAAAATATCACAAGAATTCGAGTTGACTTTGTTGTGATAAAAATGATCATTGTTAGTGTTCCCTGAGGCTTGAGTTGCACAAGGAGACACTCTGGCATTAAGAAGACATGAAAATGGTTATAAATATGAAGCTTTTCTGAAGCGAAGGTCGGCTGGTGTGTGAAGAGGTTCTTGAAGCACAAAGAGGGGTGACTGCTCCACATGGACACTTCTCCCTCACCCTGGAGGCTCAGTTAGTGTTCTCCCTCCCCTTTGGAGGTTCGATTAATAATGTCAGCCTCATCGTCTGTCCCCGTAATACCCCAGGCAAAACGAACGTCTCGAATACGTAAAACCTCAACATCGGCGCACAATGGTGGGCCACAAGATCAACCGAATGAACTTAAAGAAGTTTGGAACTGTCGTGTTGAGTCGAGCCAACGGTGACGAATCATGACTGGACGCTTGTGTTTACACGTCTCCCGCCAGCGGCTGGGAGGGAAAGTGTCGGGGTGGAGGGAGGCTATCGTTCCCCAGCAGAGTGAGTGAGGAAGGAGTACACCTGACACCCAGTAAACCCAGACTGTGGCAGACATGAACCTGCCACCACGAGCACAACTCTACTCCATCTGGTCGTTACGAGCAATTCCAGCCTCCAGATATTTCCAAGAACAGAAGAATTTGACGTCATTTTCTTCGTGAGGAATTACACAAAATAATGAAAGACGTAAAGAATGAAACTTTAAACCTTACAATAAAACACGAGAAATCCAAAGGAAGTGTGACTGCGTGGCTTATAACGGTTGTACCTGTTAGTACAACCCTGGCTGGCTGGCTGGTACTGTTGGCCCAGCCTGTGACCAGGTTGTAGTCACAACCGCGAGCGAGTTATCGTCACCACCAATGTCGATGCCCGTGACCCAAAATACCTGAGGCCCTCTGTGGCGATCGGTTGCCCACGGGACAAAGACGTCCACAAGGCGGGTAAATACCAAGGCAAGACTGAGCCGGTGCAGGCACGCGAGACGACCGCGGAAGAACCTTCAAACATTTCATCAAACATCGACAACAACTACAACAATACAACTACGAAATCAGACGCGCCATCTGATTACTCTTATATGTCCGTGTTGGTCGTGTACTCGTGCCACATGTGGATGATAAGATAACGCTACGGGAGGGAGAGCGTCTGTCCTTGCTACTGCCGGAGGAGGGGGAAGAGTGAAACAACGACAACAGAAAAACGGCGAGTCTGGCTGCGTCGGTGAGTCGTGGAGGCCGCACGCGACAGGAGCTTTACTGTCCTCCTACACGCAACGCACGCGACACGAGTCTCAAATGGACGGCAAGTGGCCAGAGGTGTTCTGTATCATTTAAAGAGGATATATACCAACACTCGCCGTGTACACATGAGTGTCGCAACCACGTCAGAAGGCGGGGTGTCTCTCTCTCCCAACCAACATGGTAAACACGGTTGTCTGACCAAACTATAAGGTGGGAGGCATGACTGTCTGTCCTGACCAAGCAGGGTCGTCGGTGAACACCTTTAAGCAATTACAACCCCCCGAAGTTGTAATGCTGCAAGAGGGATCGTCATTACAATCTCGTGGGCTATTTTCGGAAATACTGCCCAATGAGATGTTTAAATGCTTTAAATCTGAGATACTGGAAATCTTATCTCAAAACTACCTCTACATCTTCTGTAAGACCGAACGTTTGGTACAGTCCACATATAAATGTCACCAGGGATCCACCTTCCACTGCTGAGAGACAGACCAACAGCACCACCACCTTCCACACGAACAGTTAACTGACTCTGACTAACCGTGTACGGCAGACTTTCCTTACGTCCCTGACAGGGAAGCGTTCCTATCTGAGGTGATTTCTTTCTCTGAAATCAATCACGTAGGAGGCCAGTCTGACGGGCTACTGGAGGCATCAATACTGAGCCGATGGCGAGTTTAGCGTTACCAGACTTCATCACTAGCCTGACATGCCATTACTAGCTCCCAGCTACTACCCCCATCACCCTGTTCCCGCACCTTTAACTCCTGAATAAATTATAGGGTTCAACGAACATGATAATGGCGGACGACGTGAAAAAAATCTGAAAACATCCGCGTCTAATTCAGTAGGACGAGGATTGGTGTGGGAGATAATGTGTTACACGGGAGCAGGGCGTCTCTCCCTCACCATGGGAACCTGCCACCCACAATAATCATCTCCCAGGTAACTTTCCCCGTCAGATGAGCTGTTAAGTTGGTGCTAACACACACACACACACACACACACACACACACACACACACACCACTCCCAGCTGACGTCACTGCTGGCGCGAGGGAGGCTACTGGTCCTCATGTGTACTCTGGAGACCCTCGCTACAATTACACACCCAACCCATACACCTAGCCACACCTACTCCCTACACCAGACCTAGCCACACCTACACCAGACCTAGCCACACCTACACTCGCGCTGCAGCTCACCATCTCCTCACCTGACGCGGGGGGCGGGAGGCAGCACAACACCGCCAGCATGTCACCACATCACACGGCCTACTGGGTCCACATTCCAACAGCTGGCACGGTGGATTCATATTGGTGTCCCAGGTCTGCACACTCGATACACAGGCCTGTACACCCACGATACAAAGGTCTGTACACCCTGAATACACTAAAGGATACATACGTATTGAAATGATGAAAGGCGTATATGCGAGGGAAGCCTGAGGAGCGAGTGTACAGTTACAATGAGAACTGGAACTAGGAGCGCGAGGGCTTCTATTGTCTGTGGAGGATGCACTCTCGGCACAATACCCCCCCCCCCCTCCCCCGCCACCACCACCACCAGGACACCGAGTCTAATGGTCATTACGAGACAGGTGGGCCGCCCACCAGCCGGCCTGCCTCCCACCACCATCAGGAAGACCATGGCGTTGGGGGGGAAAAGGTAATTCCCTCGTCATCTGGCTGGTGTCACATTCACTCACGTCACTCGCAACACTCTTACACCGCTGGAATCAGCCTCACCTCCTGCTGACCGTGGTACCCAGCTGAGCACACTAGGTGGTGGTGGTGGTGGGCAGTCCAGGCAGGGAGGGGTCACCATACTGACCCCCAGGCGCTAAGTTTAGCACAGGGCCAGCGGCACTGTCGTCTGGCACCGTCCTGGGGGGAACTCCCCCCTCCCCAGTCCCCTGCTCTCTCTCTCTCTCTCTCTCTCTCTCTCTCTCTCTCTCTCTCTCTCTCTCTCTCTCTCTCTCTCTCTGGGAGAGTACGGCTCCTGGGAGAGGGGCGGGAGGGTGGGTGAGAGGGCGGTGCATGAGAATGGCACTCTCACACAGGAGGCTGCGGAGGCGTCCCAAAGGATTTGCATAACGTGCCGCCCACACCTGCAGCATGGCCAGGTGTGTCGACCAGCTCCAGCCACACACCTGGCTCAGCATCCCACCACGGTACACCACACCAGGACGCCTCGCTGTCTCCACTACCACACCGCACCTCCATTATACAACACCAACGTTCACTCATGCGACACCAGAATCATTTCATAACACCATCACAACACCCGTGTTTCTCCAGGTATGTCTGGTGGACGACGCTACCAACCCAGACCAGGGTCCTCATAAGGCAGCAATATAACCCCTGTGACCTCAGGTCAAGACCACCATCGCCTTGACCTCGCACGAGGGGAGAGGTTCTCAGGTCAAGACTACCAACTCCATGACCTCGCCGGCGGGGTGTTTCTCAGGTGACGTCAGGTCAAGGAACCAACACCCTGACCCCAGTGGCGGGAGGGTCTTAGGTAACGTGGGTCGACCAGTGGTGGCGGCGGGTACCGTGGCTGGCTCAGGCCGGGTGAGTGTGCGAGACCCGACCAGTCCGGGGCAGCAGGTAAGCTCCACGAGGAAACTTGGTCAGCATGCCAACCAGTGAGAGAGAGAGAGAGAGAGAGAGAGAGAGAGAGAGAGAGAGAGAGAGAGAGAGAGAGAGAGAGAGAGAGAGTTCAATCATTACATGTGACAAGGGACGAGGTGCCCTGCGGGGGGGAGGGGCGGCACTGATTAAATAACCTCCTATATTGTCCCGCCGTTATCACCCTGATGTATACCTCCCCACCACACACCTTCCCTCTCTCACCTCCCGCACTCACCACACTCAAATCTCGCCGCCCGCACTCAACACACACTCGTCATACCACCTTCATAAAAAAAAAATTCGCATGTCATCACTAAACACTGAATATTTTACATCGTCTCAATCTTAACTCTTGGAAGAGAGAGAGAGAGAGAGAGAGAGAGAGAGAGAGAGAGAGAGAGAGAGAGAGAGAGAGAGAGAGAGAGAGAGAGAGAGAGAGAGAGAGAGAGAGAGAGAGCAGGAGAGATACGTGTAAGGTCATGGTGAGATATGATCTCTCGTTACTCACATACACATCACCTACTTCAATCTACGTCATATAAAACATTATACATACCTACTAACTTACGTCAAGTGATTCTCCACCATACATATACTACGTTTACCAGAAATATAAGACCTGAGTTACAGCGTTATGGTTCTAGAGGCCTTACAAAGTCTTTCCGTCATGGAAGAGAGAAGAGTGAGAGGTGACCTGATCACAACCTTTAAGTTCTTAAACCAGGCTGATGACGTCGACAGTTATCGATCACAAAGCCAGGCTGGACAAGGATCAGCCGAGGCTTCGTATCAGAATGCGACATAAAACAAAATCCTCACATAGGAATGAGCTGCAACATTTAATTAAAACCAGAGGTAGAAAAACGAAGTTATCCCAAATTATTTTAAAATCATTTAATAACACAATAGTTCGTGTCCGCCTTAGTTTTTTTCTCAGTTACATTTTTCATCTACTTTTGGATCTGAACATTTTCTTGAGGTAATGCCTCAAACATTCTCACATTTGCAGTGGTTTTATGAAAGGAATTCCGTCAATATTTACACTGTCACAGTCATTATGACCCAGGGAGATATCTCTTTAACTTTCGACATAAATTACAATCACGGAACGTAACCGGCATTTGTTTTCTCGAATTTTGTTATCGAAGAGTAACATGTCAGTTTCTGCTTTATGGTTAACGAGACGGCAAGAGCACCTGAATGCTTTGACACTCCCAGATACGATACATTATAAGGGATCATGTACTGACCAATACCAAAGGAGGATTGACAGCTTGGTTGGCTGGGGGACGACAGCCGCGCCAAGGGAGCCCACTTGAGCCAGCCCGTGTGTGATTCATGGTCAGCAAATCTAACCACTACAATACGGAACCAAGAACTCTAACCTTCCACCGCTGAACTACAGCAAGACAACCCGTGTCGTAGCCCATGAAGGTCATATCTACGAGAAGTCTTTATGTGAAATGGCATTGACTTCTTTGTCCACCACAGCTCCCTCTCCCAGCGGCGGAGTGGTGTCCGCTGCTTAATGAATCACTGAGCGTCACGTGAACGTAGCTGGTGTAATGTTGTCCGGGTGTCATGATGAGGAGGCAGGCAGGTGTGTCCATGATGCTGGCCGTGTGACTCACCACAGAGGCACAAGAGAAATAACTAACCCACCGGGAACAAAGCCGTCCACCAACACACACACACAAACCTATTCTCAAGTCAACAACTTTTATATATATAATTTTCTTTCCGGCTTCCTTGTGCTATTACTGGAATGAGTTTCACTTGCCTTTGAACTTTATATATATATATATATATATATATATATATATATATATATATATATATATATATATATATATATATATATATATGTGTGTGTGTGTGTGTGTGTGTGTGTGTGTTACCACCTAATGTATGAACGTTTTAGTCTTACTGATATCAAAGTGACTTGCAAAGGACCTTCGAGATCTGTGTTTATGACATTAAAATAGTCGAAGTTCCCATAAAACAGCTCAAGTCCCTGACTCCCTCATGCAAGACGCAGCTGTACACCTCGGGTAATAATAAACAATCTACACTCATCCTCTGGATGTCAAAATAATGAGGCAAAATCGGGGATCTGAAGAGTGCATCAAATATGTTTCTCGTCATCTTAGAGATACGCTTGACACCGACCATGTCACGTGACACCAGTGACGACCGAGACCCGTGGGGAAGCTTAAGCCGGAGTGGACGGAAGCAGCAGCTGGAAGGGAAGACGGAGGGGACGGGGGACAGTCCTAGGCGTCCTGATAACACTCCGGGTATGTTACCTGAGGAACAGAAGCTGACGGTAGTGTGAGCAGGAGACTCGATCAGCAGGAGGGAGAGGGACGCACCCGCCAACACTATCTTTTTATCAGTCACGTGCTGTTATGACTAACTCCCTCCCTGCCCACAACTGTACCTCTCCGTCCCGCGCACAACAAAGCTATTGCACCATCCTCGCCACAGAAAACTCCTGTCAAACGAGAATCCTCGTACCAGTGCCTCACTTCGGCATCACAGCCACCACCGTCACATCCTGCCACCTGAGATGCCTCGTCCTAGGGATGCAGTTCGGTACCATGACCACATTCGAACCCATCCCATCCCGCACACACCATTACAGGAACAGCCCCTTCCCATCCTACGCACGCTACTACAGGAACAGCCACATCCCATCCCACTGTAAACATCGTTGATAATAAGTAGGCTGCCGCCCTAGGGTTTGTGTAAAGACTCTCTATTGATTTCACTTTTTTTGTGGCCACAATGTCCACATCATATATTTTCCTTACATATTTTCAGCATCTGGATGATATTAATTCAATTAATCGTTAGTCAGTAGTACTTTTGTTATTAATAAAGTTACACAAAGTTCGCATGGAGTCCATATCTCCAGCCCATCACAGCTGCTACCAACAAACTCCGGCCGGGGTCGGCCATCAGGGACACGGGGTGGTGCAGGGTCGACCAATGAGGCTGTGTGACGGTCAGGGCCGGGGACGAGGTGGTTCAGGGCAGTGTGACGGTCAGGACCGGGGACACGGGCTGACCATAAGCCGAGACGGCCCTTAGGCGGTGTCCCGCTGACCCCGTCTCGCAACGCAACCCTCTGCCCAACACCTGCAACACCAAAACTTCCCGGCCACCACAACACCCGTGGGTGTCACCTTAACCAAGACCACAGTAAGTGTCCAGCACTGGGTAAATGAGACATCTGTCCACAGGTGTCTGTGACGCACCGTTACGCAGGCCGGAAAAAATAAGGCATGTCGGGGAAAGTCGGCCACGCTCTGGCTAGCCCCCTTGAGCATGGCGGTAGAACACCTTGAGCACCACCCTCGAGGACGACGGTTCGACCCCTCGAACACGACATTACGACCCCTGAGGACGACGGGTGTAAGTCTGGCCTGACTCAAGTTGAGGGTATCATATCGACACGCCGCCACCCGAAGAGCGTTTACTTACGACACTCTGCTCTCAGTCACCACAAGCGATCCAAACATCACACCGATGAGTGTGTCATGTGATGCGTTCCTGACGACCCTCCCCGGCCGCCACTGCTGGTCATACCGTTAAGTGTCATTCCTGACGTGCCTCCAACCTGCTCCTCCACCCACCCACCCACACCCCCACCCTAACCTGCCCAGGTGATCCTACTCTCAGCAGACCGGTCGAGTTGACCCCACCCCCTCCTCCTGTGCCGACCTGGTGCCCGGGCGACCAGACCCGGGCGGGAAGCACAACTTTATGCTGGTCTCCGTCGCACCCACCCTTCCCTCTTGACGACCTTCCCCCCCCCCCCAACCCCACGTCTAAATCCCCTTCCAAGTGTTACACATCGAGACACAAAGGTGGTGCTCTGTGCACACCCCGGTACTGCTATTAAATACCAACGTGTCATAATGTAGGGTAAGGGAGGTTTACAATCGTGGGGGGGGGGGGGCATCTCTTAAACACCGTCTACTATCATACAACGTCCTTAAATCTTAGCATGACTCTGCATTTATCCTCGGCTCTCTCATACTTAGTGTACTTATTCACGTCTTTCTTAACTTCCTCGTTTAATTTCAGGTTAAGTCCTCTGGATCTTCTATCTCTCCATCTCGCAAAGAACTGGTCATTCTCTACGTCATCAATCAGTTGTAAAGAGTTAAAGGTTATGATCATGGTAGCTCCTCACTCTTCTCTCTTCCCAAGTGGGCAAATTTAACGCTTCTAGCCTTTCCCTTTAACTCCTTACTCTTCTCTCTTTCAAGGTGGGCAAATCTAAGACTTCTGGCCTTTCCCTTTAACTCTGTTCTCTTAAGTCAGGCACTGTCTTTGTTCCTCTCCTTTGGACCTTCTCCATTAAACGCTCTTTGTGTTTGGTCAGGTGCGGTGACCAAATATTAGAAAAATATTATAGTTTTAGTCTTATGTAGCTTTCTGAATACGTCCTCGTCCATGAACCTGAATGCTATTCTAATATATGCTAACAGACAGCAGTCTGGTGTCATTAAGATCTCTGCGAGATGGTAATCATATCTAGGTCTTCTTTAACTGTGAGTCATTACAATTGTTCGGGTCGACCTGCAACAACCGTGGACCAGACCAAGTCTGAAGTCTGTCAAGGTCCCCTTGTATGGTGATGCAATCCCTCACGCTTTTCACCCTGATGGTGCGGTCTCTGAACCCCGGCGTTGCTGTGTCTACACCCTGATGTTGCTGTGTCTACACCCTAGCACCGCTGTGTCTACACCCTGATGCTGCTGTCTACACCGTAGTGCCGCTGTCTAACACCCTAACATTGCTGTCTACACCCTAGTGCCGCTGTCTACACCCTAATGTAGCTGTCTGCACCCTAGTGTCGCTGTGTCTACACCCTAGTGCTACTGCATCTACACTCCGGGGAGGTGTGTCTACACCCCGGGGAAGTGTGTATGGGGCACCTGTACCAAAGGACGAGTGAAGCCTGGAATGAGGTAGTGTCAGGCTGGGATGTGGGTCAGTAGCCAGGGTCCACACCACACCTGGGGCGAGGCACCAGCAGGGCAACAGTGGGGGAGGAACCTCACTTGGCCTCAACATCTTACCTGTGGTCACCATGGTGTTGTCCCGTCTGGGGTCGCGCACCACCTCCACCAACATGTTGACACGTTGCTCTGCCTGGAGGCAGGCCCCAGCCTCGCTCACTGACACCAGACCAACGCTCTCACTGTACGAGTCCAGCAGCCGCACCTCCCACTGTCTCCCAGGCACCGGGAGAGGCGGTGTGTGTGTCGCGACCGTGGGTGTGCGACTGAGGGATCCCGGGTAAGCCAGCCACCGCTTCTGCTACTACTTTCACGGGTCTCCTCCACCACCACTACCACCACCACCATCAGCGGCGGCAGGCATGCGCCGCCCCCCCCCAACACCTGCCCACGCTTACCGCCTGAGCCTAGACACCTAATACCTGGTTAATCTGCAATACATTCCCAGGTTGTCGCCCCTCCTTTGCATTAATCACACCAGACGGCATCATGTCCCCCAGTGGCCTCCTGAACACCTCCCACGAATAGCCAACTCCTGTCTTTCCCCGGTTAAGGTCTTCCCTCAACCCCGACCAACTGGTGTTCCTCAAACTTCTGCCTCGTTCCTGGTTCCCCTGGGGACTGGAGTCACCAGCAAGAGGTGCTAATATAGCAGGTGACACCAGCTACTCGTCCGTGACGGGCGCCGCCCTTCACCCGTGACGCCTGGCACGTGACCCCCCTACCGCTGAAACCGTGACCAACCAAGATAATTCGATATGAGCTTCCCCATCATCCAGACCCCGCCACTGGAGGGGGTTATGTCATCTCCCTTGGCTCCTACATTAGGCCGCCCGTTGCACTCATGTCACGCTATTAGCCTCGTTCTTCAAGCGGCACGTAATAACGCTTCATGTATTAGTCCCTTGAGTACGACGGCACGACCCTCGGCTGCCATGTTCCACGTGAAGACACTGACGGGGACGTGGCCGTTCTCAATGAGGGAGCGGCACCCCTCCCGCCTGGTGTTTCACCACGTTCGTCACCCACAGTTTTACCCCGAGCAAATGGCAATTTAGCGCGGCGGTCCGGGTGGAAAAACGCAGCCTGGGTAGAAAACTGCGAGGCACTCCCGAAGATTGCTTTACACATTCGGGTCCAGACTGTGCTAGACAACATGGCGCGATACGGGTTCCTTCCAGAGCTGTACGTTCACAAAACAGACCGTCCCAGCAGGGCTGAAACCCCTTTACGGACCCGACACTTTATTACAATCGTCTTCCGGCAGGTAAAGCAGAAGCACCACGCCTCCGGGAGACCCACACTCAGGATATGTTGACACACATCACTTGACGCGATGACACACCCAGGAGACCAGTGTCACTCCACACCACAACCACATGAACCATCATCAACCACATAAACCATCATCAACCACATGAACCACCATCAACCACACTGAACCATCATCAACCACACTGGACCATCATCAACCACATGAACCACACCATAGATACATTACGAGTGTATAAGCATTGTGAGTCTCTACAACCAGTTTCTCGTGATCCTTCGCAATGTATAATGATCTTCATCAGCCGTGCAATGTGGGTCAGTGATAATTACCATAATGTCATCTGTTCCGGACACACAGTGGTGGTGGCATTATCCTGGGAGGACCAGAGCTCAGCAAACAGTGGAGGGGGGTTGTCTGTCTTACGTCATTTATTAATATCAAATTCACATCATTCATCTACAGAAACAAACACAACAAAAAAGTGTCTGGACTTATGGACATCCCATCTATACCCTATGTTCCCAGATATGATCATTACAGTATATTTCGTATCAAGGTTTCCCTTAATACGAAAACTAAACACTCATTACAAAGACGAATATCATGATGAGTGGCTGGTCCCATGATACTGGTGATGCACGGACAGATAACAGGAGAGGAGGCAGACTCTCACCATGTGTCGCACACCCTGGCACCCTCGCCAGCGTCTGCACACACGCCAGAAACGCTAGTCAGTGGCACTTCAACCCTGCAGCACCGTGGGCAGGGCCCTCTCAGGTGACCTCCTCGAGCGGGGTCACACTACTCCACTTGGCCTCACTTTCCCTCGCGCCGGCAGCAGCCCCTCCCGGCAATTACAAGAGACGGCTTCCTGTAACTTAACACTTCACGTGGGACACGAGACGTAGTACATGGAGGCCGCTTCCTCCCTCCTTTAAATTAGACTAAGCCGTCCTGGGCGGCCATAGCTGGCTTGAGTGACCGAAGGAGATATACCTCGTCAGGAGGGCGGGGTGCTCTCCGACGCCAGGCTAGGGCGACACAGGGATCCATCCCCCAATAAACCATCGTCAGACAGCATCACAGAGATCGCTCCTACATGTCTGTGTTCCTTCTGTTAACTCCAAACTTCTGGGTCATCACAGTGTTTCGTGGTGGGAGGTTCATACGCTAAACACATCACCAGGTCGACGTTTAAGCTTCGATACCGGCGTCGCACGACAGTCGCCCTCGCTCACACTTAACGTCAACGAGCCCACAGCGACATACGAAACGCGCATCCTCACCTGAAGGTCCCGAGAATGACGACCACTTGCCCGGCGGGGCGGGGCCAGCCTCGACATACATCACCGGGACGTTATAACAGTACCTGCCTGCCTCATCCATAATCTGCCGCTCATTACTGCGATGTAATTAGCATCACGGTAAAGACCTTCATCAAGGCGCTAGAGGACTCTCACTCGTGACTCTCATGTTTTTTTTTTTTCCTGGGATAGATTAGCATATAGTAGAGGCAACGTACGGGGGAACAACTTCAGATGTTATTAATAAAAGAGAAGACTCGTACATATACCTAACGTCGGCCAGCACGATCCAAAAATATACGTATAATCTACTTTTGAAGCGGATGGAGGGTCCCGAAAAATCTACCAAGCCAGGACGACGTAGAGCAGGAACGTGGGGGTGGGAGTTGTACTCTCTCTCTCTCTCTCTCTCTCTCTCTCTCTCTCTCTCTCTCTCTCTCTCTCTCTCTCTCTCTCGCCAGTTCAGCCCGCCCACTCGGAGCTCATCGTGACATTTCAAACTTTCGAGAGAGTTCGTCCTAACGAGCCATAGGGAAACTGTGGGGTTATGCCCACACCCTCCCTCTCCTTTGTCTGTCTTATGTGTCTGTGTGTCTGTCTATGAACCCTAAACGCTAACCTTGTTTCATGGCATCACCTCGTCGTGTGCAGTCATATATAGACTCTCTCTCTCTCTCTCTCTCTCTCTCTCTCTCTCTCTCTCTCTCTCTCTCTCTCTCTCTCGTCACAACGCCTCCCTCGCGTCACGGAAGACGTCAACAATACAACAGTGACGCAGTTCTCGCCCGTCAGTGGTGTGGGAGGCGGCTGGCGCGGCGCGGCGTGAGGGACGGAGATAACCCACCTCACAATTCCTCCTTCAGCAGCCTCGGGGATACCCTGGGACTGGGATGTGGGCTGCAGGATACCTTCTGTCCTGACACTGGAAGGAGGTGAGTGTGGGTGGTTATGGCAGGGGTGGTCATCCGAGGAGAACACTCCCCCTTCAACTACCAAGATCTCCATATGGCTCCGGCGACCCACTTGAAGGCTCCCACGTACGCTCTGGCCAGGTAAGTCCTTCACTCCAGGCTGACCACAAACACACTCCACCAACCATCATCCCGTTCAAAACTTTCCAACACCAGAAAACCTTCAGTCCCCGCTGGTGTTCCGGGACCCCTAACCATAGTGACACGACAGGTCTTGTGAACCCGTGATGCCATCATTTCTTGTCGTGCCAGTAAAAAAAAAAAATAAATAAAAAATAAAATAAATGTACTATTTCCATCACCTTCCCGGCTACCTTGGAGGCGACCCCAGAAAGCAAAGGTTCCGAAATCATGTTCAAGATTTATGTTGTCTTCGCCGTCGACGTCTGCAAGCCGGTCATGGTGCGTCTGTCCCAGATACACCAACACGAGCCAACAGTATATTAATCCCAGCCCGACAGATGTGGGACTCTCACAACTATCGCACACTCGAAATTGGCTCCTATTGGGCGGACATCTCTCACCACCAAGTCCTCCTCCTCTCACTCTTGTCAACTTTAACTCTCTCTCTCTCTCTCTCTCTCTCTCTCTCTCTCTCTCTCTCTCTCTCTCTCTCTCTCTCTCTCTCCTCCCGAGGGGCAACTCCTGTGCTCTTCACAGCGCTGAGCATCAGCTCTCAGCAGCAGGGAGGCTGAGGCAACGCCAGGACAGCCTCCGGCGCTGGCACACTGAAGGACTCCCGCTGGTCGAGAACCCTTGTGTTTCATGTATACAACATGAGGTGGCGCGGGTGAGGGCTTCCTCTCCAACACTGTAGGATTTTCTCTTCCTCGTCCTGGTTCGTAAGATCCTCTGGTGGGAAAAGCGGAGGATACCAGCAACAAGATGGTGAGACATCTTCCACAACCAGAGCAACGCCAGCCAACACAGCACCTACCACCAGCCAACACAGCACCTACCACCAGCTAACACAGCAAGCTACCACCAGCCAACACAGCACCTACCACCAGCTAACACAGCAAGCTACCACCAGCCAACACAGCACCTACCACCAGCCAACACAGCACCTCCACTGTATAGCCACATGACACGGACGATCACATCCATTACTTCATAATTGTGATTCACAATCTCGTCCAACCAGAGCAGTATTACCTGCAACAACTTCCCACCACACTCACACTTTAGTATATACACTACTGATAACAACTGGATACGGACTGATCACTAATGCAAGGCACCGCAGCCGAGTAGTTAATATATAATGTGAATGTAAACACTGCAGCCAGACAAACAGAATGCCATCAACAGTGGCATGGATCAACATGAGAAATACTGATACACAATCACTGTAGTAATATAGTCCCAAAATCATGTCAAAGTCCATCATCCTCAGGTACATCCGGTGGAATCCCGAAGCCCTACACACACACACAGGGTATCAGGTCCTTCATAAACAAGGCAAGATGCTAAACAAAAACAAGATACAAGGACCTCAATAAACATGGTACCAGGTCCTTCATAAACAAGGTACGAGGATAAGCAAGATGCCAGGTCTTGCGGACACAAGGCACCAGCTTCACTATAACAAACATACACAATAGCTACCATGTACACCTTCCGGTCAGCGAGCCACCACCAGCAGCAGCAGCAGCAGTCAAGCAGGAAACAACCCTACTTTATCTTACGCTCCAGTTACACACTACCACAAAATTGCTACTCTAGATGACGAAGCCATTCCTACACGCAACATCCAGCTACAACACAACCCTCCTACAACACGCACCAGCCCAGACATGCACGGTGGAGTGAGCGAATACCTGCTCACGCACCCTCCAAAACACACGAGGAAGACATACCAGTGCGTGTGATTATCTATCCATGTATACTGGGCGGGAGTTTAACATTGGTGGGGCCTCACCTCTGACCCTATGATGTAGTGTCCTCTTCAATAACTCATGATTCACTCACTCCCCGTGTTACAGTCGTCCTTGACTCTACTACACGGCCACTCTACCGCCTCCCTACACTTCCTACTGTGCTTTGCAGTGTATCAGTTCCTCCTACACGTCAACTCATCTATCACCTTCAGTTCCTCTTGCACGTCAACTCATCTATCACCTTCAGTTCCTCCTGCACGTCAATCATGTCTCCTTGTATGTTTTTCTTCCTTCCCACGACGTGGGCAAATCTATGGCTTCACGTCTCTGCCTGTTGCTGAGTTCCCTCACTTCTGGTAGCACAGGCTGCTGCCCTTCGCCCAACTCTCTGTACCGGATCTATACGCCTCAGGTGGCGTGGGTTAAACAGGTGACGTGTACCCTAACATAATCCATCATACCGTGAACGTAATTCTGAGCATCTGTCTTCCTCGTAGTGACCAGGCAAGTGTCACACTCTCAGTATACAGTTCACTCACTCCCCGTGAACTGTAACTTCCTGGTGACAGACGGTGTACTGTCTTGACCCCTCATGCGTACTGTGCTCACCCCTACTGTGTACTGTCTTGACTCCTACTGTGTACTGAGTTTACCTCTTCATGGTACTTTGGTTACCTCTCGTGGGTACTAAGTTAAACTCTACTGGATACTTTGTTTAACTTCTAATGGGTGCTCTGTTGACCCTTAATGGGTACTATGCTGAGCTCCTACCGAGCACTATGCTGCCTCCCTAATGGGAATCAAGACGACTCCATAACACCCCGCCTCACGGGGAGACTCCTATAATCTGTTCCCTGGAGTCTGGTATGTCTGGCGTCCAGCAGTGTTGCTCTATCCTCACCTCCCTGCTGGTGGGGACACACGAACCTCATCAACCATGTACCCGGCAGGCGCTGCTCTCCCTGCAGGAGGTCGCAATTCTCAATAGTCTTTATCGCCCTCATATAAAAGTCCAGCACCACCCGCAGAGACTCATTCCGCAATGACTTGAATCTTCCCGGCCAGTCACTGCCACAGGTGAAGAAGAGCAGTGCCCCAAGGAATGGCTGGGAACACAGCAGTGTAAACGGGAAAGGCTGGAATACAGCAGAGTCCTCGGGAAAGGCTGTAATACAGCAGTGTCCCCGGGAAAGGCTGGAATACATGTATTGGTTCATAATGATAACTTCATCATCCGCCGTAATGGCCATGAGTGCCACATGAGACCCGACCACTAGCACCCTCACCACCCGCCGCTAATCCGATTCTCACCCCTCTTACTGTCGCCTCTCCCGTCCGACACCCTCCCACGCACCACTCACCCAAGCTACGTGCCTCCTATCCTCTTCCCTGTACTCTCCCACACTCCCCAGGTTCCACAAGGATCCCTACGTCACCTGCCTCACCACACCATCCACTAGCTGTTCCAGGTGACTGGCGTGTGGATCTGCCCCTCCACCCACGATCCTCTCCTCTTCCCACAACAGCCTCAGACACTCCCCACCTTTACAAAACTTCCATAAATCATCTTTAACTTTTCACCTTGTAACCCAAGTCCTTGTGTTGACGGTGACACATCCCAAGTACAACAGGTGGAAGAAATCTTCTCCCGGGAAAGCAGACCTACAGTGTCCCTAGAAACCAACTGAGAACCAAATATAACCCAAGATTCCCCAGGGTGACCAACGAAAATCCAGGCTGACCCACGCTACTCCGGGCTAACACGAGGCACGTCTCGCCGATCCGTAGTTCTCACAAACAACCAAAAACGACCCCAAACATCCTCGTACGACCTGCGATATGATGCGAACCGATGACCCAGATTAACTTACGGTGGTCCAGAGCCGATCGCTTTATGATCTTTACTAGAGACGTTACAGAGCCAACTAACTAGTGACAAATGTATCATAATGATAACACCTCCGCGCCCCACCTATATTTATCAGTTGTCAATCTATGTGGTGAATCTTTATTTCTGTAATATTAGCCAACACTTGACTCTGATACTATCTTAATTTTCTCCTAAAACTATCACAAACCTACACTTCCTTTTCCTCTTCATTACCTGACGCATTTTCACTTGGTCAAACAACTAATCCACTCACCTGAAACAATCAAAATTTTAAGGTGCCCTTACTACGTTACCTGTGTAAAGCACAGGTAATTACTTGCAATTTGGAATAATACTTATGAAATAGTTTGTCCTCACACAAGAGATGGGGGTGAGAAAGAAAACGGCAGAGGGAGGGAGAGAAAGGGAAGCGCTTGGGGAGTACTCAAGAAAAGATGTTCAGCTCCTGGTTCTACCAACCATCGGCGGAAAATGCTGCTCCTTCCTAATGTGACACTGTCTTGCACATACATACATATAAACACACATACATACAGAGAGAGAGAGAGAGAGAGAGGGGGGGGGGTTCTCCAACCTCTGTGTACTGGCTCAATTGCCCATTGCTCTTTACTAATTACAAAAAACTGCGTTCTCATTAGGGAGGGCTGCGACACCTAGCTGTGATTATGGCAGGAGCCTGAGTTTAGCAAACACACCGCCAGCCTGATACACAGGCATGGGGAGGTGTTGTGGATGGTTAGGGGTGTGGGGGGGGGATAGCTTCGAGAGTGGTTAAACATAGGATGGGAAGAGAGATGTGGGGAATCGGAAGATGTAGGTGGTTTTCATAAAACTCAGTACTTCGTCTCCATTCCACATTATTTTTACTCTTTTCAGGTTTGTGCAGCAAAGAATACCTTTTTGGGTATCATTTCAGTTTGTGCCACTAAAAGTTTTTTGAGCAAGTTGCATGTAAGTACTCTGATTGATCACTATAACTAGCAATGACTCATACAAACAAAACTGTTTTCTCCAATATCACATCCATATACCATAAACAATTTCTATACTCAGAAGTGAAGATAAGAATAAGAAATGATGAAGATAAAAGGGATTAAGTTATATCTATGACTGCCCTCCTTTCTATACTCCTAAGGAGGAACAATTATATGAGAGTAGATTAAGTGGGTACAATAAAGAATTACTGTACTGGCAGCTATTAAGAAAAAGTCTGGTACTAATAAATCATTATGGTGCAGCACTTTCTGTGTAAATTGGTCATGATCACTTTGTCCTGGTTTTACATATACTGAACTGAAGAGTATATTGTCTCTAACATGGGTAAAGGAGCACAACTCAAAAACATGGAAGTCAAAATAGCATAAAACTATTGTTAAAAGCCAATCATAATGCACTTATGGGTGAAAGTGTGGAATTATAAGATACAGTGAACAATTTTCATGAGTAAAGAAAGAAAAGGAAACAAGCTGAATGCTAACGAAACTATAGCGATGAGATGCAGTGGTAGGTATGGCTGAATGGCGACATGGAGTATTATGAATTTCAAACACTGTGAGTGTAACAAAGAAAAAACATTGGAATGTATACTCAGGCATAAGAAAGAGTGATGAAATGTAAGCAAGGTGATTAAAAGCAACAAGTATTGCAGGTTTTACTCACCATTTTCCCCTATGATGTGTGATTGTAAGCAAAGTTTGCAATCAGTCCAAAACAACAACAAAAAGAACAAATAAATGCATTCACAATACAATATCAGCAAATGTTATACTGATATAATACATAACTTAATCTTGCTAATATGCTCTTTTTATCAAATGCTGAAGTGTGCAAGCAAAAGCTAACAGTTAAATGGCATCCCTCAATACTTAACCACATATCTTATGAGGCAAGGTGGACTGATTCAGTTCAGGATTGTTTTTAGCATAATATTAACATGCTCTTAAACATGATATGTCTTGAATGACTCAAGCTCAGTTTCAAGTTATTTACAAGCAGTTATCATCATACATTTATCAAAATTTTAACCTACAAATAGCATGATGAGGCTACTTTACATTACCTCTCCTGTTCACATCTTTTTATGAACCATGCATTTTTTCAAAGTATGAAAAATTTGGATTTTCAATAAATTACAGAAAAACTATATATTTTACAGAGAAAATTGTGATTATGTGAAATAAAAACTACAGGAAACCCCCCTCCCTTCTTGTATTTCCTAAAAGATAAAAAGTTTATATCAGAGCACAACATGAAAGTATATACCAACTGGGAGACAGGTAAAATGCCTCAAAGTATGAAAGACATTCTTCCAAAAGCACTTCATACCAGGACTTCTTACAATATTCCTGGATTCCCTTGATGAGAAACATCTTTCACATAATGAGGAATAGGAACTGGAGGGTTGGAAAGCATACGATTCTCTAATCAAGGGTTTAATAGTCATTCAAGTTTGACTATCACTAGAAAATCAAAATTTCCCTGAAAAGCTCTGGATTTCATCCAAACAACTAAAAGAGAAAATCTTCAACATACCAAGGTGAAGCACAGGAGCCAAAAATCCTTGAAATTTTGAAAAGGCTCTAATTCAACCATTGAAATCAACACCACTGAACACTGTTTATTGGCATCCTGTTCCCTCAAAATTTTGCATGCTTCCTTACAGTCACCCAAGTGATTCTAACTAAGAACCCAAGAAGCTAATAGTGGAAGCAGTTGAGAGCTTTCTCTCTGCACAGGAAAAGAAGAAAATAATGTCATTTTCAGTTTCTTGTACAGCTCTTTGTTCCTTGTGCCTTTATTCATTGTAATAAGACTTTTTGAATAATTATAATTAAATTTTCCAGCCTTTAACTTATCTGGAAAGAAAACTTGTGACATCTGAGGACTAAGTAATTTCATTTGCCAACACTGGGCTTGACATTCTTGATGGTCATCTTTTTCTAATGATTGTTTCTTCAGTCAGTGAGTTGAACATGTATTGTGCTAAGGGGCTACAAAATGGGGAGTGTGAAGCCCTGAGCTTTGAATTAAGCACGTACATTGAAGCATAGAACAGCATCTAAATATTAAGAGTCAGCACAGTATTAAGAGTCAGCACAGAGACTTTCTGTTCCTATGTAACATAATTAAGAAGTAAACTCACTTCAATATGAATCATGCACATACTGCCAGTCCCATGAACTATTGATCCCAGCCATTAAGTTGTCTTTGGCTTTGTCATTCTCCCTTCATGCCTACATACATCCACAAAATATACAGCTGTAACAAGTTTTCTGCCTGAGCATAAAAATCAACAAAGCACCTAAAAAATCCTAATCATTACAGTCAATGAGTTCGATATACAATCCTATACAAAACATGATATTTTACACACAAACTTTTCACTGTCACTTCACAACCACTTCCTCCACGACCAAATGAACATCACATTATCAAATTGGTCAAATGGGAGTTGAGCTGCTGCTAAATGTCACTTTCACTTCAGAAGATGAAGGAGACAAGGCTAAGCATCATCACAATCAGCCTAATTATTAAAATATGCATTGTATTCTTTAGGATTCTATCAATCACAAGTATTCACACACTGAGACCTAGATGTATAAGTGAATTGAAGTCTTTTTCTTTCCCCATGCTGCCCCTTTTAAAGGCTAGAAGTTAATACATAGCAATATCTATATGCTAATTTCATCTGTTAATTGCACAGATAACAGAGGGCTACTTTATGTTGTTTTTAGCTAAAGTATAGCTGAAAACAAAAGTTGGACTGGATTTTTTAAATAAAATATCCTTAGCTTGCTATAAAGCTCAGAAATTAATTGCTAAGAATTTCACACTAAAACAACAGTTTCTTTTGTGACGTTTATCAGTAATTCAAATTCTCTTTCAGTATCTTGACAAAAATAGGAAGAAACTAACAGGAAGGGAATAGATCAGTCTTTCTCTGAGAAATTTTTTCAGTGATTGCATTGTTCATCTAAATTAAACCAAAAAAATTTACTTAACTCATTATATCTAATGTGATACTGTAACCTAATACATTTGAAGTATCTACTTTAAATGAAAATGAAAATGAAAATGAAAATTTACTGAGGCCCTGTGTAAATAAAAAGCAAAAGCCTCTGGGAAGAAATTAGTATGTTTTTTCAAAAAGAGCTTGGTTGCTAAGACAAGGTAACACTGAGTGAATGAGACTAAAGACAAAATTTTGAGTACTTACTGGACATAGGGCGTGCACGCATGGGAGTATTGACATGCTTTAGGTTGTGGTCCTTCCGAATGCTCTCCATTAACAGTTCCATTGGTGATGAGATCTTACGTGGTGGTGGAAGCAGCTTTCGTTCTGATGCCTACAAAAGGAAACAACGATGTGATGAGAACTTGCAGTAACCAGTATCAGCAGAACAGCATCATTTTAGTAGTTATCTTTTAAATGTCCAAAACTATATCTAACACATTGTTTACATGTGGCAAAATATTTCTCAAAAAATCTGCTTAATTTACAGTTCTATGTATTCCAACAAAAGATTCCCAACACCAGAGGAAATTCTCACTTTCAATTCAACTATCACAAACATATAAGACTAGCCACTTGGTTCCAGTACGGAAAAATTTTAGTTAATGAAAAGCAATGAGCTTCCTTGTCCATCACTTATGAGAACTGATACAACTTAAGGGTGAGGTATTAGAGGTATTACAATGAACTAATACAAAGTAACATGGGGGCAACAAAAGAGACACATTAGCTTTCTCTGTTATATCAACTACTCTGCTGGGGTAGCATCCTCTTGTGTAAAAAGAGTTAGATATGAGAAATCTAAGAGGGTTGGCTGAAATGGGTTAGACACAATCAGAGAACAAACGAGGAAAGGATGACTATACATTTTTGAAGTGGAAGGAACAACAAAATGGGGGAACTAAGAAGGAAGTGGAAGGTCAGAGTTAGATGCTTTGAAATAAATTTCTTTTATCAAACTTTCATGTACATCAATTTTGAACTTAAATTTCAGGATGGAATCTCAAATTACATTTAGTCCTAAGAATTTAATGTTACCCAGAATAATTATGGCCTTACTTTCAACTGATGGTATCTACATGAACAGAAACTGTGGTCAGCTGTCAGTACCATCTATGGGTATATTCTTGATTATATTAAAGCAAAAATTCATGTTTTCTGTTGAAATCTTCATAAAGTCTTTCATTCATAAAAGATTCTTTTAACAGTTGCAGGTACAATAGTCCACGTATCAAATGATATTCAGTAATGAGATAATAAATTTTTTTCTTCAAACATGAAACCTATATGAATACTGACACTAAACTCTACAACATGCTCTCGCAGAATCTTTAATTCAGTTACACTCCTATAAAGCATCTTGTGACAAAAACTTTCTACCCCCCTTCCTTTTTGACCATCTTTTCAAAGACGTTCTTCCCAATTGTCTGAATCATTTAAAGATACCATCTCTGCTATAGAAACAGTACCTAATATCATCGTTTGTCATCATCGTTTGTCATCATTCCCCTATGCTCAAAAAAAAAATCAATTCATGTCAATAACAATACATGAATAAACTTGACTGTTAAATATCACCATATAGAACTAAAACAATGATGGGCTTATAAAATTCTAACCTAAGGAAGACCTTCTGATAATCTTGTTTAGCCATACCATCCATCAAAAAATTCAATCTACTGTTCCTTCAATTCCATGTATGGAATCTTAAGTTAATTTTCATCACTCCAACAATCATATCAGACCTAAATATCTCTTTTGAAATTATTCTTCTGTCCCCAATTTTTTTCTAAAGCAATGAGCTTCATAAAAATCTTAGCAATTATAAATAATTATTCTATTAGATCTTTTGAATACAAAAAAAAAAGCTTAAAATCTTTATCACAAGGTCACTGGAGACATACCTTTCTGAGCGGTGGACGTGACCTGATGAAGTCAAGGATGATAGTATGGGCATCTTTCTTGACACGTGGAGGTATGTCCCCATTCACCATAACCTTGTTCAGTGTGTATCTGTGGGACGGAACACAGGTTCTATTTAGACACTATCAGTAAATCATCATACTTTCTGTTCAATACAAAAGAAGTGCCAGCAGAATAATTCTAAATATTAAAAGCGATTATAATAAATGATAAATTTTTAATGAAATGTACGAATGATGCATGTAATTACTATTTACAATGTAAAAAATCATGTTGACACCTCCATTATGTTCATTATGAATGAATATTTTCTCTAAACAAATACACTTTTCCCCTGTGAATACAAACTAAAAATCTAAAATATCAGTATATGTATGGATACCATATACAAATTGCAAGATTTTACATTCCCATTCAAACTTATTCAAGAAGGCTAAAATCATCACTGAACAGTGTATAGTACAGATGTAATATATGTATATTAAAAAAGGTAAGAAAAATAGTTTAATCTATAAGCCAAATGCATAGCGTAACATCTATCATTAATGTGTGAGCAGCTGTTACAGCAGCACAACAACAGTAAAAGTACAAGATAATGAGCATGACAGGCTTCCCCACAACAACAGTAAAGTACAAGGTAATGAGCATGACAGGCTTCCAACATATTTAGCTGTTCTGTTTACAACTACAAAACTTCATTTTTACAGGCGGGATAGCATTCTAAAGCTGAACGAATTGCTATTTGTATATAATTCTTTATCTTTAATCGTCTCACATACTGAAAATTTACATTAAAAATCAATAAAACACAAAATATAAACCAACTCAAATCTTTCCTATCTCCTGGACTTCATAACTTTGTACTGAGAAATCAAGGTCACCAATCAATCATTTCTATTAATCTCTAAGGACTCAGAGGTAGACACTCTTAAACAGAAACTGACAAATATATAACCTATTACAGTAATAAAAGCAAAACACGCAAAAGAGGCTCAATAACACAGAAGTACTTGCTCTGAGACAGCCATACCTGCGGGATCTGATATCATCCATAAGCATTTCATATGGTGTGAGGGCATACTCAATAGGTCCACGTGCGTATTCTAATTTCTTCAGTTTTACCCCATGTCGCAATTCTCGCATCACCTGCATCCATAATCGGGCCTAGAAAAAAAAAAAAGCCATTCTGCATTTAACAATTATGTAAGTAAAAAATATTCCAATACTCCAGTGACAATAAAAGGTAAAACAGCACAGAAAATGTCCTTACAGCTTCTGTTAACGCAACCGAAAATGGAGCTTTTCACGCTCCTTATGATAGAATATTAGTAAACCTTATATGACGTAGCTTTCATTCGCTGATTATAACAAAACTTAAGTCACTATTCATTTAACAAGATCAAACATCCTATATAATTACTGAGACAATAACATGTTTTCATATGAAACACCAGAGGTATCAAAGCCAGAAATTACATAAATCAAATCAAATAAGCAAAATCCAGGTTCATGAACATGTTATAATCTTATGATGGTATATATATTCATATCTATCTATCTATCTATCTATATATATATATATATATATATATATATATATATATATATATATATATATATATATATATATATATAAGCACTCATATCAACGCTTCGTCAAATGCTACCTTACCATCATCATTACTATTACCAACATACTTTCACACCAAAGGAAGGAATTATGTCGCACTTGCTCATCCTCGAAGCATGACATTCACATATCCTTGTCCCTCCCCCGACCTTTTCGTATATCATATGCTCCACCTCTCATCATTTATGTCAAAGAAGTTTTACCAAAACTGCATACATTTTTTAAAAAGTACCGGAAACATTTTCCCAAACTGAAAGATTTGCTTTAAATACGGAAAGGATGGGATGTGGGGGAGGCTCTCCATACCAATCTTCCACTACCAACTTTTCCAGTGGCAAAATAATGGAGGAGTATTCCAACGCTGCGTGACAAATCCAGTTCCTATGAAGCACTGTATTAACTACAACGAATTCCAAGGCCATTTTTGTGTCCCTTCATGTTGCATCTTCCTCATTCATATTAATCAACTAATATATATAATAGTCTGGTATATAATTCCATCAGTTTATTTAGAGAATTCAATACCAATTTCTCTCCCCGCATGACATGTCATCTTGCATACGTTATATTCAGGTTCATGATAAAACTAAAGAATTTGCTATTTACTGTCAAGACATGTAAGCTACGCTTCACCTCAGTGATCTTTGTATACAATGGGGAAGAATTTTCAACCCGGGGAAATGAGCCTTTCTTTTACTCTGCTGGGACTCGTTTATATAACTTTAAACCATTATCGTGGCTAATGTGCCATCCCACCAGAGCAAGACATCAAATCCCACTAAAAGCAATTAAGATAAGGTTTCGTTTATCAGCTGTAATACCTTCCAGCGATGGTGTCATTGTCATTCTAAGAGGAAAATTAAGGAAGCCGGACGTCATGTCGAGGCTGGATATGTCAATGGACGCTATGAAAGCAACACTGGAGTCGGCGCGCCAACCCCACATAACTACCTTCATTTAAACCGCCGCCCAGGGAAAGACCACCGGGTGAAAAGAGTATTACGGGAGCGCGGGTTAAACAGAGAGGCCTCGCCGGGCGAGGCGTGAGAGAGGATCAATGGCCACCGCCGCCGCCACTTCCAACTACCAACGTCACTAGGACGATTCCACGTCTTTCCTCACTGTCGCCTACATGTGTTCTAATACTGATTTTCCCTCAGATAGATAATAAACAGACAACACCACAGTTAACTACTTCTAATGAACATAAAGCCACAACCTTTCTAAAAATACGGCAAATTTTATCAGCAGAAAACTGATGGTATCTTCCTTTACTCCCACTCACACAACCGTCACCATGGAAACCATGACGACAAACCCCACCAGCCAATCAGCTTACGTCCTGCTTGTGAACGTAGAATTCTGGCCAATCATGTGCCAGCTTCCGAGTGACGTAATGTACCTCTTATCGCTTCTAATCGTCAACTCGCTGGATTATTTATAGATAGTATTATATCACTATAAAACACTCAATGGACCCAAACACTTAGATAAAGCGTGCTAAGTAATTCAACACACTGCTAAGAAAACTGCTGCATCTAGCACGGAATGAGCTTAGCAATACAAAGGAAATTATGTCGCTGTATCTTTTTTTTATTTACATACCTGTAATACAATAATGGTTAGGTTATGGAACAGTATACACGCGAGTGTGAGTGGCTTTATTCCTTCACATGCACATTGTAGGCTGCAACACTCAAAACACGCTTCGCTGGGAACCGCCATGCACTGAGCTCTTCGTAAAGAGTACAAGATTATGCAGCGTCAACTGTACCTGTCAGGCCTGACAATAATGCCTTAGATTTTATTTCATACAGTGAATCTGGTCCAGCGAAGTAGGCAAAACAAAGAAACACCTATTCGAATTCTCCATAACATTCTTATATCTTACAGAAGATGATTGGCCCAGAGGCTCAATTACTTGAAGCAAAAAGAAAAACTAATTAGAGAACCTTTGATCGTGCAGCTGATGAGTTTACAAGTGGACTATATTTAGTGCACCACTGCCGTAGTTTCTTTGTTACGACACGTATTGTTCACTTCTCCCATCACACTCCAACTTTAATTGCTTCCACAGAGGCCTCACGCTTCACTAGTCCACTCCCTAATCAACTATATATCTATATATCTTATATATATATATCAAGATAAATATTCTAAGGGTAAATATATTTACTACGTGCTATAAGTTTAAGGACGACAAGTCCAAATCTCAATCATTTCGTCTCCAGCGCTTCTTGCCAATTAGTAGCAGTGAACAGAGGTAATATTAATAGTGAGAGCGCAGGCATAATATACTGTAACTGGAAATACAAGTAATGTTGCATCCGCCGCTATGCACCATTACGATAATGATGGTACAAGTTCCGCGTCCGTCCAACCCGTTAGTGAAACAAGACCTTGGTTGCGGCATATCGTTAACCTGTACAACACGTAAGGCTTTCCTTACATTGTCCTGGTCTGTTTTAAGTTCAAAATATGACCTTAATGCACACTGTTTTCCGTATACCCTCCTTCATATAAAAGAAACGATTCGAAAGTACATGTAAAAGTTTTTATAAAACGCAGCTTTAACCAAACATGTCTTTAAGACAAACTATTTTGTCTCAAAAAATATATACATAAATTGCGGTGTCACCACATCTGTGTTGCGCATACTGCCCGAGGCCTGACTGTCGACACACAGGTTTGAAAACCAGAGTTTGTATGGAATACTGATGGTTTCTGAAAGTTATATTTAAAGGAACCCGTAGCTTCCTCTTCACAAGAAATAATTAAGTCTAATTACGATGAAATCTCAACTTTACTGGTTTCACACAGACAGCAAATTCAATAACGCTAAAGGTTTCTTACAAATAAATAAACCCTTTAAGGATGACGATACGACATTTAAGCAGAACAACACGACCTTTAGGTATTATGGCCTGCCCTTTGACCTGACGGTATTAGGTAAGTGAAAGACCAGGCCGCCATACCCAAGAGTTGTACCGTCCTACTGGAAATCAACTTACGACAGGAAAGAAACAAATACGATACAAAGAATATCTTACCCAATCTTCACATTGTAGTTCCTGTAGGTCGTGTTCGGAGCTGAGCAGATCTGACGACGTGGTGACGAACTTGTTGCCCAAAGCGACCTTCTGCAGGAAGGAGGCCAGGTCTATGGCCTCGGCCACAAGGGCTCGGATCACTGCCCGGTAGTGCTCACACACTCCAGCTTCCAGCCCACCATTGGTAAGACGACTCTCGCATACCTGATGGATAATGCATTTCCACTAGAATGTAACCAAAATGTTGAAAAATTATCTAAACTGATATCTGGGATTTGAAACTTTATTGAACTGTTTACACCTGATGAAACGGACTGTCTCCGCGAAACATGTGAATCGTGTATTAAAATATCAATAAAGATTCACTTCATTGGTATTTTAAAATACGCAATCCACGTTTCGCGGAGCCAATCCGGCAAATCAGGTGTAAACAGTGCAACTACTCTTCTTAAGTTTTCTTGTCTTGATAAATCTTTTATTATGATTTGGCTGATAATAGGTTGTGCTTTAAAGTTACTTAGGGATATATTAAACATATTAAATATTAGCAACTGAGACGGACTCAGTGATATTACGGGTGTTAGGAGTATATCACTTGAATGACTAAGATAACAGCATCTCTTTTGTTTTACCTGTCAGGCCAATATATACATCTTTACATGCCTTACAATTAACAACGTAAACGCTCACAATTTTCTGATAATCTGGCCTACTGCTAACTAAGGTCGTACAGATAGGACAGTGTTATTGTACTGGAAGGTAACATTAAAAGCAGTTATTTAGTACCTGTCTTACATAAGCTAAGTTGGGAGAATACCAAAACACCAGACATCTAGATCTATCATCCTTTTCAACAATTTGTGTTACTAGATCATAAAATGTCTTCGTACTACAGGAAGAACAGAAAACGAATAATGTCGGGTGTTTACCTGGAGAGCGTCGGCCATGGTGAAGTTAGCGCTCCTGTCCAGCTCATCCTCGGAGTCTCCCGAGTCCCTCTCGATGCCCTCATCGTCAGTCTCTCCACGCTCACATTCTGCCGGGGACACAGTTATCACACGTCATGATTCCCATTACCGTTATCTGACACCCGACTTCTCTAGATCTTCGATTTATCGCAGTACTTTGTGGTGAAGTCCGACTAGTTCCCAGTAACCGGTCTTGTTTACATCACGGTTATCCCGACTGCACCGCTTATGTTTACTTATAAACTCATTCACATGCTGAATATCGCCTTGAAGCACCTTTTAATTCCATCTAGATAATCGCCATTGCCACTACAAAGTAGAAAAGCAACACATGGCCACAGCTGCACGATGCACACATCCAGCCTCAGCCATTACTCTGCGTTCGTAACCACACAAGTTTCACATTCACAAGTGCTTACAGCGCGGTGAAATCTCTAACTAAATTATCATATGGTAAAAGGAAAACAGCACAATATAAATATATAACGTAAACTATAACTCGTTTTTATGTAAAATACACTATATAATCGTTAGAGGAACCATGAATACCTTGCGGGCTGGATTAGCAGAGTATTGAAGACTGTATACAGGAAATAAGTTACAAACGCGACAAGATACCATACACTGTCAGATTATATACTTATGCCATCCAATAAGTAGAATGTAAAATCAATTACGCGTAATGGCTGTTTCGAGTCCTTATCTACTAGAACATTTTTCAATCCTGGTAAAAGATCTGCTTCTATATGGTTCTTCAATTATTATTATAAGCCTAATTAAGATCCAACTTGACAGGTGCAGAGGGTCCAGTTGTCCATTTAATTTGGTATATGTTACCAAGTTCGTCAAACGCGTGGAGCCTAGCTGGTCAGGTTGAGGGAGCCAGCCGGTCACGCATACAATTACTGGTGATTCAAATGTTGCTTGTTCATATTATCAAATGAATGGCCATCACATGTGACTCTAAGACATCCTCAATATTGTACATTTCGTCAACAATTCTCTGTTTGAGACTGAATGTCCTCCAGTCTTTACGTCATCCCAAGACGCTTTACATCTGATTCACAGTTCATAGCTGTAACTGTAAAGTATTATATTGCGTGTTGGTACACTATAAATGAAATACATAAACTTAATCTAACAATAACGACAAGAGCATTAATCTTCCTGCCTGTTCTAAAGATAAAATGCTGGAAAAATGTAGACATCGATGAACATAACAATAAACATATCAACTAACAATAATAATAACTGCAACTAGCACAAGACAGAACATGCTTATGACATTCTCTTCATGGCTTTAACAGTGCAGGTAGATGGCACAAGGCACAGAACAAAGTGGACATTGCTTTTTTCTGCTACGAGCAATCAGTAATTTATATAAATAAAAACTATCTGCAGCCTTGTCCTCCCCGTAACGCTGTATTGGAGCAGTACAGCTGTAACGGTATTCTTGTGGGTACATTGTCGGGTGTGTGGGTATTCCTTACCTGTAAACATAATGTAACCCAACGAAAATTTTAGTTTTACGCTGACTATATCAAATAGCACGAAAGCTCTTTTTACTTTTTTTCAGCATACATCGAAAAAATCCAAAATCATCCGTTCTATACGTGCCCCCATACCTGGCTTCTCACGGTGGATGACGAGTACTACATAACGGGAGGAAAAATAAGAAATGCAAAATTAATGGGCGTTCCTCCCACAACTCCATCACTACAGCTACAACTGTGCTCCTACACCACTATTCCCTCACCAGCACTTATCATGATTTCCCACAACACATCCATCATTCTCTTACAACTGTTACTACAGCACTCTCCCATTATCACAATTCCCCTTACTTAAATCATTATACCATTACAAACGACTACCCCCATTCCATTACATCCACATCACCTCCTACATTAATACTACCCGCAGTGACATGGTGGGAGTGGGGGAAGTGTTCTGTAGAACCCCCATGCAAGTAATGGAAGAAGCGGTTTTTAATGTAATTAACGACCATTACAGCTGGCGTTCCCATGTTCGTTGAAGACGACCACTAACTAACCACTCCGTCACCTCTGTGGTCTCTGAACTACGTAACTACAAGGCTGTTTACGACTGATTATCATGGCTAATGTCACTAACAATCGTAGCTTCCATCTCAGTGTTTCTACTGGCCTGTAAATGATCATTAATGGCAGTCTTACATAAACAAGTGATAAATTAAGATTAGTATATTAGTATATCATCCTTGACAACCAGAGCACGAAGGTGTGATCACTGACCACGACGGTGTGACCCGTGAACACGACGATATGACCCTTGTGTAAGGTAGATTGGCCTTTGACCTGACCCGCAAGGGGCATGTCAAACATAATAGCATCATACCCAAGGATCGGACCGTTAGGCTCAAGGGTCGTACCGTCATGCTTAAAAAGGCTATACGGTCGTGCTCAGTATCGCACGGTCGTGCTCAGGGGCATGGGTCAAGCACACTAGGGGGCTACAATACATAACAGCAAAACATGTCAGTTAGTGGTATTGCGAGCTGCTTCACTATACGAGGCAACATGCCATGCAGTACGCCAACAAACATGACCAACACAAGAGTAACATAGTGTTTCGTCGTTCATAACACAAGGGAGTTGGATCACAACACCTGCAGGAGACAGGTACTCAAGGGAAGAGCTACCCCACTACCGCCTGCCACGTCACATACATCTGTAGTTACATTCATAACAGTACAGGGAGGTCAAACGCTCCTACCGAAGAGGTAAGGTAAGTCGGGTGTGTTTTGTGAGGTCGTGGGTGAAGTTCTCCAAGCAAATCATGTGATTTTAAAATCACGTTAGATTAAATATTAACCATAATAAGTGAGTACATTCGCGGACACAAGTCCCGGTCAAGGCCAGTGATCTGAAGACCCGTCACACGCCTGATGGGAGCTGTACCCAGCCGTCTGTCTCTCTGCCTGTCCACACAGACGGCTCCATACAACTAAGACCAGGTGTGTTCCTGGACTTCCGTCCGCAAGCGCACATCTACAATCTACCAAACACGCCCCCATCATGCACACAGAAAGAAAATGGGAGGCAGGCAGGCACAACTCATGCTCATTACGGTTCCTCACAGGGATAACTAAACACATGACAGGGAGGGGAAGATAAAATCTACTGATGTTCTACCCACGAGACAACGTGTGGGCAGGTCCAGCATATAGGTCATCACGACCTGCATAACCCGTGGATCGAAGCCAAGCCAACCAGGGCACTGCCTCACTGCTCTCCCGGCCACTGCTGACCCACCATGCAACACCAGGACACAACAAGATGCAGCCGACCACCACACGTTTAACGTGGCACTCGGGGAGTCGTGCCTCTGGGAGAGCAGCCCCACATCCAGACACGGGCCAGGAGGGGAGATGGAAGACCGGGGGGCGTGGATGTGGAGGAGTCTCCCCAGCGTCCGGCATACGTCACTAAGACACGGTCCCTGATCGCTACTGACGCACCAGACATCTGGCCATAATGCGTGGCCTGACGGAGACCCCGATCTCAAGGGAGGCATCCTCGTAATGGTTCAGAGAAACTACAGCAGAAGGTCACGGTGCAGGAGGAACCTTGGTTATATGGGGGCCGCCACACTTGGAGGACCTGATGTGGGTGGACAGACCACGGAGGACGAGATGTGAATATTAAGAGAAGAGATTTCCTTATCTGGAGGAAGCCCCGACGTATCCAAATACCGGAAAATCTTGGAAAAAATAATTGTCTACAAAATCTACAAAAGTCTTGGGAAAAGATTTAAAAAAAAAATAGTAAGCAAAAGACGGATGAAAGAGGAATCACAACTCTATGAAAATACAAAAAGTGCCGATGATGAGACTGGTTCATCTCTAGATGTAATGTATTCTGTAAACTGGAATATAACAGTAACGTAAAAATAATACGACACAGAAATATGAAACATCCATATAAACGTCACTACTCAAGAAAAAATAAGCTTCAAAATTCTGGGGAATTAAGTGAAAGTGCAGGAATGGGCCAACGTTTCATGAGGCGGTTGACTGACCAGGCCAACTACAGGAGACGAGGAGGAGAAACTGCTACCTACATGAGGTGCTGCACGCGAAAAGGGCAGGACTGCACGCAGGGAGGCAGGGGCTGCACGATGAGAGGGAACCGCACGGGAAATGAATGGGGACTTCACGCCAGGAGACGAGGCGGGTAGAAATGAGTCATGTCCTACACTAGTGATGAGGCGGGTGTGTGGGCGGCCCGCTAGGCGAGCTGGATACCACTATAGGAACAAGTTGCACACAGAGGAGAGGAGGGAGCGGTAGCAGGCGGCCACGGGAGGCACGGCAGGCCTGCCCTAGTGGCCCAACATGCGGCCTACCTGGACGCTTGAGCGAGGCGCAGCATCGGCGGCGGGTGACGCGACCAGCTGGGCTTCCTGAGCAGCGTGGCAGGGGTGGGACAAGGTGAGACAACTCTACCACTCCACACTCCACTCCGTCTTGCCACACTTCCACACCACAATGCCACTCCACACTCCACTCCGTCTTGCCACACTTCCACACCACAATGCCACTCCACTCCGTCTTGCCACACTTCCACGCCACAATGCCACTACACACTCGTCTGCCACACACTTCCACACCACAATGCCACTACACACTCGTCTGCCACACACTTCCACACCACAATGCCACTACACACTCGTCTGCCACACTGTACACCCACACCCTTCCTCTCCACACTCCGCCAGCCACTCTCCACACCTCACTGTCTCTCCCGCTCCACAACCACACTCTTTTCCAAAACACACAACCACACCACACTGCCACTGTATAACCATAACCCACACACTGCCTGTACAATACCACAGCATACCCACCTTTACAACTCCTTAAAACCATTTTTACATGACTGGAACACATTACAACGCAAACATCCCAACCACAGGCATCCTGACATCCACGGAACACAAATATCCTCACAACAACACAGCCTTATAGAGCAAACACATTCACCGTACAAAACTTTACAATCCTCGTAACAACACAAACACCCTTGCAACACATCAACACAACCTCATCCACCCACAAGACTCACACTTCAGCACTGGCCGGACACACAACATGCTCTACCCTATAAACTACCAGCAGAGAGAGGCAAGATTAGCGCTATCTACTTAGTGTCACTGGACTGTCATACTCTTAGAGACAAGTCAATTATCGCACTCAAGACAAAATAATAACAAACTTGACATATTCTTAATCTACTTAATGAAACATATTATTACTTAACACACAAGTAAAATATGACTTAAGGTATACAAGTGAAATAGATTTAGGATGAGAAATATACCAGATAATAGTTTCCAATATACAAGGCAATGCTATAGGCAATGCTATTCACATCAGCAACACTAGATGTCATCTTGTTAACACATGACCGTCCTTCAGATCACGATGATGAAAATATATATGAAACATGAACTGATATACACCATACACGGTACACAGACCTTCATGATCTCTTGAAAGACACTGTACCGACGGTACACACACGTACCATGTACCACACCAAGTGCCATGGGCAGCTACAGTGGTACCAATACTACGAGGCACTCATCATTTCATAAATAAAACAGGGAAATATACATATATGTATGTATGTATATATATATATATATATATATATATATATATATATATATATATATATATATATATATATATATATATATATATATATATCGTCAGCAGTCAAATAAAACTTGACATTCACGCGGCTGATGTAAAGATATCTTTTATATATTAGTTTTATAAACTGGTTTTACCGACCAAGACTAACAAGCTCCTAAGGTCACTTGAGGGTAACCAATGTAATCTGAACATGAGACTCACTCAGATAGAAACAATTAAAGCCATGGTTGCGCAGGACGCGAGTGTTTTGTAACAATTCTCAAATTATGTCTTCATTTGCATACTAGTTCCACCTACCTCTGCCCGGATGCCACAGGTTTGTCCTGAGGGTAACAGTACCCCTTTATCTACCAACAGTTCACGTATATCCACTTTCAAATCACACACCAAGTTCCTGTTACGAGTGCTATAGCTGCTGGAGCTCATCATCTAAGACATAACAGCCTCGTAAATCAAGAGAGAAATAACTTCGGGTCAGTAGGAAGGTTAAGAGAGGGTGCCTTGGTAACGCAATTCCCAGAGTTAAATGACAAGACTGACTCCTGTCATACTGATCATGACATACTGTTTGCACTGACTCTGGCAAGGCCTCTGATACTGTTACTTACACACGACTCATCATAAACCTGCAATCACCTGAGATACAGACAGACTCTCTATAGTGGACAGTGTCTGTCCAACCAGCGAGTTGTTGTTGTTCTTACTGCTGGCTGGATGTCTTCTGAGATACCTTTCTCGAGTGGCGTTCCGACTGGGTCCATACTGGGGCCGAACCTGTTTCTCCTGTGAGCTAATGACATACCAGAACGGGTTGGCTCTACTCTTAAGATGTCTGCGGATGATAACGAGCTGTACAGGGAGATAAACACCACTGATAGTCACTTGTAACAAGACCATGTGAATAGTCTTGCTATTTGCCCGAAAAACTGGTTGACGAATCCAGAGGAGACGCAAGTGACTGCTCTCAGAGTCCGTAAGTCTCAAGAATTTATTATTCACTCAGCGGTGTGGCCTCTAAGGTCAGACCGCTGAGAGAATATATAATATAAACCCGACACATTGGCGGATGCCCTGAGCAATACGTGTGGCTTGAATGAACTTACCAAGAGCGTTCACTGAGACATTGGGACATTCGTCTCAAGAACGCTATGATCTGGTTCCCACATTCCTCGTGCAATCAGAACATCTAACTGCCATATTAAACCATCACAAACCAACGATACGCGAATGTGACTTGTGTGAAGGATAATGGCCACCACACCACAGGGATACAATCAGTACGAGGAGCATGCCAAGCTCCAGATAACGTTCAACGAAGGTGCCGCAGTTAGACACACAGTTAGAATGGAAGTGAACGAGTATACACACACACACACACACACACACACACACACACACACACAGATACATAAACACCCGGACAACTTCACACGGGTGTGACTGTCTGAAAGCGAATATGTATGTATGTATGTATACATGAGGGATTATGGAGTAACAACATGATCCGTTAATATTAGTATTTCTCTGTGGTAAGGGCCAGCACTGCCACACTCACCACCACAACCCTCCTACCACCACACACACACATTACCACAACCCTCCTCCCACCACACACACATCACCACAACCCTCCTCCCACCACACACACATCACCACAACCCTCCTACCACCACACACACATTACCACAACCCTCCTCCCACCACACACACATCACCACAACCCTCCTCCCACCACACACACATCACCACAACCCTCCTCCCACCACACACACATCACCACAACCCTCCTCCCACCACACACACATCACCACAACCCTCCTACCACCACACACACATCACCACAACCCTGGCCCCGCAACATTCCCACCACACTATCAACTCTCAACATCATTTTCACTCCACCGAAGATACCGCAGGAGCGTCTGGACCACAAGTAATACATATATAAACACATGATGCGATAAGGACATATCTCGCCGGCACAAGTGTTCCTGTTCTTCATACATACAGCAGCAGGAAAGAAGCTGTCACCTCCTCACACAGCAGCGGTACAGAACCTTACCATCTCACGCTCTACATGTAAGAGCCAGCGTTAAACTGTACCATTAACTGGAGTTAACCAGGAATTTACACCTGGAGGCTACAAGACTAACTACAAGTCACGGAAGAATTTCTCCAAAATTCTTCCAACTCCGGCATGAATCATTCAGACATCTTACCACTCTCTATTACAGTGGTGCTGGAGCAAAGTAATATAATAGATACACATCCACAACCATAAATAATATATACAGTGGGAATCCCTGGGAGGTGGAATTGTTTTCTTGGTTGTGACGTACAGTGTGGGGTGTTGGGGAAGCAGGTGTGTATGGTAGGTTATCGTGGAGGGGTTAGGGTCCCAATACATCTGAGGTCCCCACCACAGCTAAGGTCCGTACCACAGAGCAGCCCTTGTGTTATCCACCGCCACACACCAGGGGAACTCTTCTATGACCACCACCTCAGCTCCACGACCTTCACTACCCACACATTAAACAGTTCAGCTCATGGTTCAGCTCGCCAGACACGACTCATGCCCCCAGGGGTTACGAGGCTGACCCATATGGTTCGCCAGCCTTGGCTGACTTACCCATGACCCCCCACAGTGACGATCCTGGGACCCCATTAGCTCCTGTGACCCCATTAGCAGAACAAATGGCACAACTTTCGCCAATGGAACCAAAAGGTTCTTTCTTATAATCGTGTACACCCCAGGACGACCCTCTGTACACCCCAGGATGACCCTCTGTACACCCCAGGACCACGGAGTCTCTCGGGCAACACGACCAGGTGCGACACTCTGGCCACCTGGTCGACGACAACGACCGTCTAATACGAGGGAGACGAGGAACTCCCACTGTGTCCTCATGGGTGTGTGGGACGACGAGCGGGGCGAGGAACCCCCCTTCCTCTCTCTCTCTCTCTCTCTCTCTCTCTCTCTCTCTCTCTCTCTCTCTCTCTCTCTCTCTCTCTCACCCCTCGTGAGGAGGTGACCGCCTGGCTCCCCTGAGAAAGCGCGTGCGGTGTCAATACCTACTACGAGACGCTCCGCGATCCCTCCCCCACTAATTACACAGGGCACAGTGGGGATTACTGCAGGGGCTCGAGCCAAGCTGTCGACCGCTGCGTGACTGGACTACTCAGGGCTCATCTTCCCCGGGTCCTTCTGCCGTCTTGCTGCAGCTTCCCTGCCGCCAGCTGTCTTCCCCAAGCCGCTCTGCTGCCTCAGCCTTCGCTAAAACCTCCGGCTCTCGGGAGCTTCAGCAAACACGACCCACTTTTGAACTCCAGGCACCGACGGCCGGTGGCGGCGCGAGGTCACGTCCAGGAACTGGAGGAATGCTACACACTTGCTCCACAACTTGGAGGTCGTCAGGACCTTCAGAGACGAGATGAACCTCACACCAAACTGTGACTTGTGTCGGGCGAACTTGTCATGCGTCGCGAACTCAATATCTTACGTTGGGGTCACGTTAAGACGATGACCCGGAGCACGATACTCCCCTCCCTCCCCTCGTCCTTCATAATATCTGCTTTTAATATCTGTAATGTTCTCCGGCGTCATGCACTCCACCGCATTCTTTCAGTGGAGAAAAAAAGAGAAATCAAAAACTACTATAGCCTGAAAACCTCCACCTATAAACCTTTCGTGTTCTCATCCTGACATCTACACACCCTATCTACACTACTACACCCGTGCCACACACACACACACACACACACACACACACACACGATTACTCAAGACTCTCACGTTCCTCCCAGCCCAACAAACCCCTGCCACGCCAGCACCCAACCATCATCAACATTCCTTCCTTCCTTCCTTCCACACATGGAACACCCTTCATCAACACTCCCACGCCGACCATAGATAAACACCTCCCCAGCAGGAGCGGTGGCCACGGGGCTGCCACAGCAGCATCCCCATGTCAACAGCCATACATCCCCGACCAGACCTCAGCAAGGGGGAGGCACCAACACTCCCACACCGGAGTACCCCGATAACGACACACACACACACACACACACACACACACACACACACGCGCGCGCGCGCGCCTCCTGGTAGGGAGAGGCACCGCACCAACACTTGCTGTCATCTGAAGCAGCGGTCGGCAGCATTAAAGGTGACCTCCAACACTCCTCAACTCCTTCTCCACACTCACCTGTTCTCCCGCAACTCCTCTTTACTCCACCATCACTCCGTCTCCCCCTCTCCACTATCTCTCCCTCTCTCCACCGTCTCTCTCCCTCTCCACCATCTCTCCCCCTCTCCACACCTCACCTTACATCTTCCTCATACCATACGTGGACCCTTTTCCCTTAACCTCACAGTTCAGTCTGCGACCAAGCATCCCTGGTGAGGGCCCGTCCTACCAGGCTGTTTGACGACGCAGGTCTATATTGATCAGCTGTTGTGTAATCCGGCTGGTGCAGTACAACCTGTAGCAAGATGTACAGTTGTCTGGCGAGGAAGTTCCCGCCCGAGTCTTCCTTAAAGCTGCCGGCGGCGGTTTGAGCAGACGTGGACCTGACTCATGCTATTCTCTCACACGTCCAGCAACATCTCCCTGTGCTTCAAAGCACGCCACAGACACATTCCAGCCACTCTGTCTGTATGTATGGGACTACTGTTGTGGATAGAAGAGGCCTTCAGTTATCTTCCTTATGTATTAACTTTGACCTTATCCAAGTACCTGATATGGTAGACAGAGAAGTGTTCCAGCCAGGAATACTATGAACAATATTGTCAGTGTTCTTGAATCTCTCGTTACTTGTGTTCTCATAATCTAACCCATCATCGTCTCGACAGATCCCACAGTTCTTTGGCAGTGGTGTTCAATGATGTTATAAGATCATCATTTCAAAGTCTTCGACGCATTTCTGTCTTCTGATCATTCCAGCTTTTGCTGTCTTGCGTTCCACACACGGCTTACTTTCTTCGTTCCTTCCCAGCAAAGAATTACATCTACTAACCCTACCATAACCGGGGAAAGGTCTCTTTGTCAAATTTCCGTGTACGTAGCCGATGACACTGCCACACTGGCGTCACCATTTCTGTGACAAACGTGTCGACCTGAGCTCCTCTCTCATTTGTCATGAGGCCCAATCCTGGCTATGACGCGCTATCCATCATCACGCACGAGAGCGGATACACTGCCATGTTGTGTGTGGCTCTCAACACACACTAAGTATGACTAACTACGGAAGCTGTGGCTCAGCATCCTTGGGGACAGATGTCTCAACAATGGTCGCACTGCTTGATTATCACACACTCTTGGAACTGTCTATAATCATACACCTGGCCTCTATGGTCTGCCAGTTACTCGCTCTGGCCGCGTGCTATGCGCTATTACTCCAAAGACCGCAATTGCCAAGCGTCTTCGTCATGTCTGTGTAAACAGCATCATCATATTTTTCCCCTGTCCTTAATGTCTTCCAAGATCTTATCACATTGGTCAAGCGGTTGTGAGGCAGGACGGACCAGTTCTCTGTGTGTTGCCTCACATTCTGCAGCTTGTGTCATACTGTGTATCTCGGGTTGTTTTTTTTTCCTCGGTACGACCATCCGCCCGGCCTCTGACCTGACCAATAAGGATCACGTGAGACGACAGGTCGTCATACCCAAGAATCAGCCGTTGTACTCAACAGTCGTACAGATGAAATCAAGGACCACACCTTGTGCTCCGGGGTCGTATCCCTGTGTTCCGGGGGTCGTATCCTTGTGCCCCAGGGTCGTATCCTTGTGCTCCGGGGTCGTATCCTTGTGCTCCGGGGTCGTATCCCTGTGCCCCGGGGTCGTATCTTTGCGCTCCGGGGTCGTATCCTTGTACTCCGAGGTCGTATCCTTGTGCTCCGGGGTCGTATCCTCGTACCCAGGGGTCGAACCTTTCTACTCAAGGGTCGCACGGTCAAGCTCAAGGACCATCCCGTCCATGTCAAGGTCCGGGCTTCCCTTACACCTTTCTCCCACTCGGTAACAAGATCAACCACGACAAAAAGATGTTCTCCTATGTCCCAGGGGCTCCAACCCTGACCTCTCACCTCTCCCTCCCTCCCTCCCTGGGTCCACCCGCGTCCGACCAACCAACATCAATCTCCTCTCACGACCAGAAGGACAACGGGTACACGTATGCTAATCACCCACCGCAGAGGTCGGCAGGTAAAAACCGTCGCTGCCGCCGCCGGAGACAGGACAACACAGGGAGACGGGTGTCGTCCCCCCCAAGCATGGCCTTGTGCTCCAGGGAAAACTTTCACTACACACACACACACACACACACACACACACACACACACGTGCGCGTGCCTCCTACAACAGCCGTGTTACAATTCTTCTGTATTCTGGTACTACCAAAATAATACAGTTCACATAAATATCCAACCAAATTCAAGCTACACTTAAACTTTCTCATCAAAACCTGTATTTTCGCCATCTCTTCGCAACTAAAAGGACCCAATTAAAAGTTTCTATTCAAGCAATGTTGTTCAATGAACAATGTACAAGTAATTTTGCTTTGAGGTAAACAAAGGAGCGGAGGGAACCCGCGCAACAGGAAGACGTCGGGAAGAGGGGAGGGGAGAGAGGCGTGGTTGCCACGGGCAGGGTATAATCAACAGGAGGCACTTACCACACTAAACCTCTGACAACAGAAGCGCAAGTTTTTGTGAGCGAGATAATCCCCGGCAGCAGCAGCAGCAGCAGCAGCAGCATCCGGCGCTATGTTAATCTTAGAGGAGTGGTGGTGTTGGGGGTCACCGCTATGCCATCTACACTCCTCCATCTCCTCCAACACCACAATCCAAACCGCCCGACTACACCATCACCATCATCATCGGGGTCCCTCACCTCAAGCCTCGGGCCTAGCGAGAGGGCTGGTGTAGTTCCCTGTTCGTCTGTGTACATGATGGGTCCAGGAAAATATTTCCTCGGCTTTGCCTTGTCCGAGTGGCACCCGTCTACAGCTGGATGATTAAATTGGGTACGCAATCTGTAGGATGGAGAAAGAGAGAGCGGGATTCGAGCCCAAATCCCCGGACCTGGAGGTCAAGCTCTCCCGCCAACGCAATGATAGATAAGGACCCGTGAAATTCCTAAGAACTGACCAGCGAAATTCCCTCAGTACTTCATCCTTAGCAGGTTACAAAGTTACTCAATGTGTTATCAACAATGGCATTTAAATACGGTACGAAAATAAGTTTTATAACAGGATAAATCCGTCAAAAAAAATAGTTTGAAAATGAAAGTTAGCCACAGAGGAAGTTGACGGTCGCACAGGAGCACAAATTAGTGTACTTTCCCCGAGATGTAACTATGAAAATAACTCAGTTGGTTTGGCGAGTTGTAAGAGTTACGTTTCGGTGTTTGTGAAATGGTTCCAAATGCTGCGTCTTTGGCTCAGCTTCCACGATTCACGACTCCCCTACATTATCATGCCAAGTGCACAACCCTAACATCACATATATAACATACGACGTACTAAGTCGAGAAAATGATACGGGTAAAACTGTTATGAGGTCTGCGGCAGACCTACCTCGGGCGCTCAAATTTTTTTCAAACCTTTTCGTCAACGGTGGACAGAACGGCCACTGACCGCGCCTGGCCAGATTCACACACTCCCGCCTTCATCGATCGTGCCTTTTCAAGTGATACCTTATTGTCCTGTCCGATTCCAGTCTCACAGAGATTTTCTTATACTCTGCATTGGTTCAGAGGTTAAATAAATAGACAGAAGGCACAGAGGTTGGTGGGGGTCCACTGAGATCATTAAATCCAGTGAGGTTTGGCCAGGTCCCTTTTCACGCACGATGCTGAAAGGTTCCGAGGGAAAAAAAAGTTGCCCCCGGCTAGGCGTGGTGATGGATGGCTCAGTCAACATAGCTACCACTACACTCAAGCCTTCCCCCAGCAACCACAGGCCTACGCACACGTGTAAACTGATACATGTACACAGGCACAGATATAAACACAGTTTAAAGAATATACATTCACTTATACAAGACAAACCAAAACCTATCAATACATATACAAACATACATACATAAATACATACATATAGATAAATCGTCTAGGCAGCAGACGTCAGAGTAGAGGGGTTGCGGATATCGGGTTATATGGAGAACATTATGGTATGGCTGTCGGCCGCCATGATGGCTAGGGGCACGTCAACACTGTGGGGCAGCGGCCGGACCCATCGCCTCCCATACACACCCACCCTTCCCACCTCACCACACAAGGACTTTCGATTCTGAGACAAATTTGACTCAGGCTTTATACTAAGAAAGTAAATTATATAATCAATATACATCCGTTCGTAATATGTCTTCTCCATTTCAACTGTTTAAGATCTACTATACTTCATCGTTCTCTAGAGAAATATAGTTATCATAACTCGAATCTTTGAACTGGTAATCACTCTTCTCTACTGGCCACCCAACTATACATCAATATTCCCACTGTCAGAAAAACTGCGATATATATACTATAAAATAATTGAAAATGTAAGACTACTACAATGTTCATCACACTATCAGCAGAACAAGTGAAATGTATCTGGTACAAAATAAATATAACTACGAGTCATATTGTTTAAACAGCATAACATTACGAATCATGTTGTATAAACAAGTATAACATCACAAGTCATGTTGTATAAACAAGTACAACATCACGAGTCATGTATAAACACGTATAACATCACAAGTCATGGTGTATAAACAAGTATAACATCATGAGTCATGTATAAATTCAACACTGAACAGATATTTAGATGAAGCCTCTACGTAGTCACTTTTTCTGAATATATCAAGTGCCCCACTTGAACTCTCCTTTTAAAACATTTCTAAGTACATTTACTATTTCTAGTAGTAGTAGTAGTTATTGTTGGACCACATAATAGTAATGATAATAATGATAATATAATGATAATAATAATAATAACAATACTAATATCCAAATCAAGAACTATAAAAAATCACAATATGATTGATACTAGCAATTATGAGGAAAAACATAAAAAAAAAAAACTCGCTTCACGAATACAAGATATTACCCTTTACTATCCCGTTTTCTGTTAGCGTGTATGAGGAATCCTTCAGGGTAACCTCCCATAAATTTACCTTAACTTTTCTAGGCATGTTAAATCATTTTAGGAGACAATCTTTCTTGGAAAATGGGCCAACAAATCGTTTCAGTTTATTCTTTAAAGGAAAATTCTCGTAATTACATAAAAGAATATAAATCATTGGTCGTAAAACACAAGATCGTGCACGTTGATCTTGTTCAAACTCCTGCACACTATTGTTCACTACTGAACAAAATCGCGAGATTAAATTAATTAATCATATTTTACAGAAACGCACGAAAATCTTTTTCTTTTTTCTCCAGCCAACTGGAGCTGCGGTCAATGGCCAGCAAAGTCTTGCACAAATGTAAATCTATTATTTTCCACTGTTAAATGTCATTTACGTCTGGCTTGCGACTGCACACACCACTGCGATAAACTATGTGGGTCAATCATAGCAGCGTAGTGGTTTGCGTCACAGGGTGGAGTGGACGTGCTTGCACCACCGTCCTCGGGCGTAACACTGCGTCACCTTAACAACAATACCGCAGTATGTCGACAACATTACATCAACAACACTACATCAACAACACTACAAGGCGGTAATCTACATCAAATTCGTCTCGTCATGGGATTAAATCAATCATAAAATGACTACGAGTCTACTTGAATACGAGAGAGAGAGAGAGAGAGAGAGAGAGAGAGAGAGAGAGAGAGAGGAGAGAGAGAGAGAGAGGTTTGGAAGACAGCCAGGTGATGGCTGGAAGATCTGTAGTTAATTCATCCTTGGCATCAGTACGATGGCATTAGCCACTGCCTCAACCACACTCGGCAACCACTGTGGTCACACGCGACTTTCACCGTGGCTGTCACTACCACACAAACAACACTAAATTGTCTGGATATAAACCACAGAGCTGGCAGGTATAGTGTTCACTTAACCCCTTGTGTAAGAGGACGGTACGATCCTTGTGTATGTCGGTACGACCCTTATGTACGACGGTACGATCCTTGTGTACGACGGTACGCCCCTTGTGTACGACGGTGCGACCCTCGAGCACGCCGGTGGCGACCCCTAAGCCTACGACTCCGGTTATGATGCCCTGCCCTTTGACCTGACACTTACGATTCATAACAGAGGCTGGGCAAACACACCCAAGGGTCGTACCGTCGTGCTCAAGGGTCGTACCGTCGTGCTCAAGGGTCGTACCGTCGTGCTCAAGAGTCGTACCGTCGAGGAGGGGTCAGCCCTCTACTTCTAGCCAGTCTAAAAACCACGGCAGTCCACCCGGTCGTCGGACACATCCAAACCACGTCGAAAGGAGGCGAACACGATGGAGGGACTTTATCAATACATTCTAACCCACATCGACACAACTGGGACTGTGTATGATCCCCAAAACACGTCCCATCCCAGACCTTTACCACGGTGTCCCCAGGAAAACTTGACTGTATCAAACACCAGCAGACCTGTAACTTACAGAAGGGCATGTGTAATCCCCACAGCTCCACCTTAACGTAGTCCCAGCCTGAACTATTTTCTTCAGTTCCAGTTCTCATTTTACGACCAGCTGGATCCGGTCATTCTGACTGAAATGTATGCAAAGTTGCGAGGTAAAGAGCAGGACTGTTCTCGTAACAACCTCGCTAATGAGGCTGTTAATGAAGCAGTGACAATAAAGGAACGGCTGAGGGGCGTATACCGTCATCCTTCGGAGAATTCCTTTTCAAGAGTAATACAAAGAAAAAAAGATAACCCTTATTGTATCAACATAGAAAATGAGATGTAGACCTTACAACGGCCAACCCAACCCCGACTCCATCATACAAACAATAGTACGAGCCAGACCTACTTTAACAAAAGCTTACTTAAACAACAGCTGGCCGAGTGACACTCATGGTGAGGGCTTTTGAGCAGCTCAAAAGACATAAGAAATGCAAAAAAAAAAATGACAATAATAATAGACTATGTAAGCTCTTACGAAAGCTGAGCATATTAAACGGCAACGAAACAATGCAAATACAAAACTAGTGATGAAGGAGTAGGAAATCCAGCAGAGGGGAAATATCAGCAAATCTGTAGTTAAGAGAATCCTGTCTGGCCAAACGTAGGATTACGACGCTCGTAACAAATTCTAGAAGCTGGACCTGTAACAGTGTCAAAGGTTGAGCGCTGTTGCCCAGGTCGTAGGCAGAGAGGGCCGTGAATGGACTCCCGTGTCGTTAACGACCTGAACGACCTTACAATAGGGTCGTAACAAACCGTCTGCCTCATTGTACAGTTAAGAGGTTCCCACGACCCGTGTCGAGGTCAGAGACGGGGTCACCAGGGTCGGGACCACGGAACCATAACAAAGGCTTTCCTTCCTTAATGTGAGAGTAAGCCCTCGAGGACGATGGTACGACCCTTTAGCACGACGGGACGACCCTGACTAAGAAAGCACGACCCTTGGGTATGGCAATCTGGAGTTTTACCTGACCTTTATGGGTCGTAGCATCGCGCTGGAAGAGTAAGAAAAAATAATTTAAAATAGATTTCCAGATGGGAAAAAGTTTGAGGATATATGCGTACTGGAGACGTTAGCCAGCGTTGGAGAGAACCAGTGTCGGAGAAGACTAAAGTTAGAGAGGTGAAGCAATGGTGGAGAGAGGAGAGCTGTTGGAGATGGAAGGTATCTGTGTTCACGGAAAAAGGTTAGTGCTGAAGCTGACTTCCCCTGCTGGAGAAATGTAAGTGTTGGAGAGGGATGCTGGTGCTGGAGACAAAGTGGGAGGTGGGCTGTTCTCCAGATCACCACTGCTCTTGAAACAGAGGACATGAACCCTGGAGACCTCCCTACCTGAGAGAGGTCTTACGACACCTGCGACAACCAGCTTCCAACCTGAGGGCTGCTGTAGGGGAAGGGGGTCGTCGTTTTGCCCAGCAGGTTGTCAACACCCAGCAGGTCGTGTGAGCGGGGCTGTTATCAGCAACATCCCTATCTGACACTCCATAAGTCCATGGCCTGCATGGCACCACTCTGGTTTCGAGCATAACACATGCGAATCTTGTCGAGCAAAACTCAAAAAAAGAAAAAAAAAATTCCACCACTCCTGGTCGGCAGCACCGCACCTGGTCAGTAGAACTACACCTAGTTATTTCCTAGACCTGGACAACTCCAAAATACCGGGTCATCGGCACCATCTTACGCCTACCGTGGGCTGGTCTCTGCCCCGGCAGGTGTGTGTGTGGGGGGGGGGAGCCGCCAAGCTTGCTCCTCGCACCGTTACTGGTTCAGTGTTGCTGGCCAGAGCTGGGTAGCCACAGTAGCCCGGCTGCTGGTCCAGTAGACGGCACCATCCACTCCTGAGAACGTCGTCAGCTGGGCCATCAATTCCCCTGTGCCACACGGTGCACAGCGACCCTGAATCTTACTTCAGTTGTGTCACAGAGTCGGTCGGTCGGTCGTATCTCTCAAACCCGTGTCTCATTTCTTGCAGGACGTGTCCCATCGTTTATCATTTTCGCTACTTTAAATGCACTCCACCACTACAACTGTCGCGCCGACGCTCCATGAAACAGCCAGGTTTGTAAGCATCATTCCTCAGGATTCTCTTTCCCATCTAACGTGACCTTCACATCATCCTTGCACACTAGAGGTTGGCTAATTCCTTCGCCATACAAGGTGACGTTACTTGCCAATAACACCTTAAAACAGACTCATTATTTGTTGTTGCAGGTAATTCATTTCCATGTTTTCTTCCTCAAACTGCAGACTTCTTTACTCATAATAATAATAATAATAATAATAATGATAATAATAATAACTATTATTATTATTATTATTATTATTATTATTATTATCATCATAATAGTAAATTATCATTATCATTATTATTACCATCTTATACACAGAGTGCCTTGAATATCGTCAAATATTTGTTCTTCTCTTGTTGTGAAGGTTCGCAAGATCCAGCCGCTTAATCTTCCTTGTTCTGAGGGTTCTCAGCCTCACATCTTCCTCCCAGCGGAAATTGTAGTTTTGTTGTGTTGCCTCCAATGGCGAGGCCGTCTGACGTGATCGCTCACAAGTCATGTATATCTGTTACTCATTAGCAACGGCTTACCTGGCCAGACGCCGGCCAGCACCACAACACGCGTGTCCTGGGGTATAAACAAGATCATAACAGAGTGATGCAACTGGACAACATCATCTGGGGCGGGACCGAGTCCACACAAGTCGTGCAGGTTGTGATGATTCCACGGAGAGATGGGGTGGTCAAGAAGCTGGAGGGCTTGACGAAGCAGGTGGGAGAGAAGCAGAAGTAGAGAGAGGCTGGACCAGACTTGCAGCTGGATCAGTAGTACCTGTGAGCGGAAGTCTCCTCAGGTTACTGCCTTACACATAGCTTGCGGGTAATCAAGAACTTGTTCTCTTATGTTGTTGGGGTCACAAACATGCACGGTTGCCATGACCACACAGAAGGGTCAGCACCCACCATGGTCATCCAACCTCCTCCAATACAGACGGCACCACTGAGCTTTACCCAAGGGTTCCCGGGCCAGACCACCTGGACCTCGAACAGGCCAGCTGGGCCAGGAACCACATTCTCCTCCCGCAGACCCACCAGCCCATGTGTAGCCTCCCTCCAGGCCACTACCACCGTTACCACCGCACTCCACAACCACCAACACACACACAACATCACAACCTGCAACTACACACACCAAGTCACCCACCCACCTACCAGACACTACCACAAATGATACAAACCATCACCACACACAGTACCGTCCAATAACACCCCCCCCCTCCGCCACACAACATCCACCCCTGGGGAGAACAACACAGGCCACAGTCAACATACATCTACACCCTAGCCAGGGAGACCAGCGCCGGGCGCCTCCCTCATCATGCCCCTGCTAAATTCCTAATAAGAACGCCTCCAGTTTACGTTTCTCAAGGTCAACGTTGATCAGTGACATATGGACGTTCCCAGGTGTTGTGATGGTTGTAAAGAGCTGTGGTGATGGTTGTGGACTCCGCTGGCGCTGGGGTTAAGGGTCAAAAGGCGACTGTACCTCCTCAGATCCAGGATTCGTCTCCAGTTTCTTGTGGCTATCAGGGGAAACTTTCGCCTCGTACTCTCACTATTATGTTCGCCAACTTCAAGATGAACCAAGATATCTTACTGCCCTTCTGTTGATATCGTTTACATATGTATGTATGTATGTATGTACGAGAGTATGTATTTATATATGTGAGTGAGGATGAGAACACTATATGTTCATGTTGCTGTGGTTAAGATGACATACGAATCATATCTTGGTTGTTCAGGAAGACGAGGAGTTGAGAGATATGCCCTTCCCTGAGTGGTCGGTCTCTGGAGACCAGTGTAGTGACGGCAGGTGGCTGGCTGCTGGGGCCCTCCAGCAGTATAACATGCTAGTGGTGATGCACCAGTGGCCGGGCGGTCGTGGCTGACCATCTTACCATACAATGCGTCTTACTTCTTGTTGCACACTGCCTGCGTCCCATTTTCTCAACGCCTCGACTTCCTTCACCGCAGCCATGCGTTCCCTCATGGGTTACCCCTTCTACTTAAAGACTGGCTCCTGGTGAAGGGGCACCAGGTCCACTACTAACCCCCCAACCCCCATCCACTAGCCTCTACCCACGTCACCACGAGAGAGACGAGTGCAGACGGAGGAGGTCCTACCCTCAACCCCCGGGTGTGGGAGACGTCCACTGGTCACATATCCCAAGTTTACCGCATCCGCCCACTTCCTCCCTCCCACCCGGCTCACCTCCACTTCCTCGACTAACCCACCCGGTGCAAGGGTCACCCACCTGCCCCGGGAGTGAAGCGTGCACACGCCGGCACTGCTACTACAGGTGTTGCTGGCTGGAGGGAGAGAACAGCTGTGTGAGCGAGCGTGTGTGATCTCAGCCATCAACCCTGACACGTGCGCAGGGGATAATCTGCAGTGGTGGTAAGCGGGTGGCAAGTGGGCGGCGACGCCCCGTCGCTCCTGCCACCCACTCAGCCCCATTAAGCCACACAGGGGGAGGTAGGGGCTGCCAGGGAAGGGGCTGGAAGGGAAGGCTAGACAGAGGGCTGAGAGGGGAGGGGATGGGTGGGCCCCACACACCAACTTCCGCACTAAACGTCCCGGTCAGTAGCTCATTCCCCCACCCTCACCACACACACACTCACTTTCACTCTCACTCCATCCCTGTCCACCTCCTAACTCCATCACTCTCACTCCATCCCTGTCCATCTCCCTCTCCCTATATCCACTCTCCCATTCCCCCAGAGGTGTCACTGTCCACTCTCGCACCTCTGTATTTTCCACTTCAAACCCCGTATGTTTACAGTCACACACCAACGTCCTCAGGTCCCTGTATGCAACACAACTACGGCCGAGTGTTGCATGAACCACTTGTGTCGCCTGCAGTGCGCCACAACCGTCATTAATGTAACACAAGTAGGTGCAGATATCGTCTGCAATATGACTAAATCCTATCCATTAACTTCCGCTGCATAATGCGGAGTTTCCCTCAAGCCCTGACCAAGTTCAATGTCACTTGATAAAGTTTCACATAAGTGTCATATAACTCAGGCAAAATCCAAACTCGAGTTACGGGTCTTATATCATCCAGTTCATCAGGCGCTGCGTACACAACGAACGTGTCCAGTTTTATGAATATTTTGATTCATATCTCACGAGTTGTGACCTGGGTCATGCTGCAGGTCAAACTTTATCTCCCGAACGAGACTTCCGGAAGGGCGAGAAACACGGACAAATCGGACCCCCAGTAGACCATGTTGCCCAGCCCAACATAATAGGGTCAAAGAAAGATAGATATTAACTCCGTCCATCCTCTGACCTATTTTGTGGGTCAGCATAAAAATATCTTTTAAAAAAAAGGGGATAAAAATGGTAAATACAGCATGTAAATTTTCCAGCAGGTTAAAAATGGGACTAAAATTGTACGTATGTAAATTCCTTAGCACCTGCCCCCCCACACTCACGGCCCCACAACTCCCTCCCCTCACTCTGAATACTGACAGGTTGACAGTGACACATGGCCGGGGAAGAGGATACACGAGGAGAGGAAGAATAAAACAGGTGAGTGTTGCATGTCCAGGCATGTGAAGACCAAGCCGGTAGCCATGTTCTGTGGTGACGGTACCCAAGACCACAGCAATACTGACACGGAGGGTGTGAGGTGTGTTCCCGCCATCACTTAACACTCCTGAGTCAGGAGGCTGTGGCACGTGTGTGTGTGTGTGTGTGTGTGTGTGTGTGTGTGTGTCTGGGGGGGAGGGGGGAAGCATGGAGTGCGACACCCCGCGCCCCAGGATGCTCACCTCCCAACTCTCACCCCACCCCGCTCAACACCTGTAACGACCCCAACACACCATTAGCAAAACACACGTTAACACCAGCCCCCACCGCTTCTACACACACACACACACACACACACACACACACACACACATACACACACACACACCTCAACACCTGCCCTGCTCTCCCGAAACATACATCAGGTGTTCCTGTATGTGTACGTATCTCAACTTCCATCACGGTGACATCAACACTGCTCCCCGGGAGCAACGTGCGTACAACTAAGATACACAAATACAACCAAAACCTACCAATAAATCCTGAACGCTCTTCATGGAAAGCTAATCTACATCCAAGGCTGAGAGAGAGAGAAAAAAAAAAGAAAATTGATTTCCATTTGAGTAGATGATGTGAGCTGAGGAGGGGCGGGGGAGGCGTCTGAAGCAGGCTCATACCCAGACCCACAGGTCGCACCACGCATGATGACATCACCCACACACCTCACCAGTAATCTCACGTAATTAGATCAGTCATAACCTAGGTGGCGGTGCTGAGTCAGGGATGAGGTCAGCCATGATCTGTGAGGCTGTGTGAGTCAGGGATGGGGGTCAGCCATGATCTGTGAGGCTGTGTGAGTCAGGGATGGGGGTCAGCCATGACCTGTGAGGCTGTGTGAGTCAGGGATGGGGGTCAGCCATGACCTGTGAGGCTGTGTGAGTCAGGGATGGGGGTCAGCCATGATCTGTGAGGCTGTGTGAGTCAAGGATGGGGGGGGTCAGCCATGATCTGTGAGGCTGTGTGAGTCAGGGATGGGGGGGGCGGGGTCAGCCATATCGGCCATAACCCGTATATAGATTTCCCATCTTAACATTACGGTCACATTCGTCCGATGCTTCTGCAGAGTGTGTGTGGGTCACACCAGGGTTCCGTCTGTCGTGCAACGCCTCACAAGTAACTTTACAGCAGCTTCAGGAAGAGCTCCGGTGACTCTCCACATGACCAGTGTTAACGCTGTGGTCAGCCTGGCTGCTCCCCTACACACACACACACACACACACACACACACACACACACACACACACACACGCCTCACCTTTTGTTACGCGACTTTCTCCCAGCGTCACCACCCTCCACGCCTCCCGCCCCTGATGTGCACACTCCCACTTCACCAAGCCCGTGCCAAGCCCGTGCCACACTTCATCAAGCCCGTGCAACCACTTCACCAAGCCCGTGCCACCACTTCACCAAGTCAGTGCCTTAACGAAGCCAACCCCAAACCTTTTCCAGACACAAAGACAGGCCACTTCACCAAGCCAGCCTCAGTTCTCCCCTTTCCCCTTCCCCCCATCACCCCACTGCCCTCCGTATTCCCTTCATCAGGACGTTTCAACACGTCACTAACTCCCCTTCACCTGACGCAGGGATGTTGTTTACCTTACCACAACACGTCACCAGGCGCAAAGCTTCCCACTCACCACACGTGCACGCTTCACCAACCACCTGGGCCAGGACACCAGCGCCGAGGACTGCTCCTGCTGAGAGAGAGAGAGAGAGAGAGAGAGAGAGAGAGAGAGAGAGAGAGAGAGAGAGAGAGAGAGAGAGAGCACCACTGCCAACAGGGAGACACGCCACCGTTGCATGAAAAGTGAGGAAGGGGGTGAGGGGGGCGAGTGGAGGTCACGGAGGGGAGGGGAGGTAGGGGGGGTCCTTACGAAGGGGTGGTTGGGTGAGGAGGTCTTATATGAAATGGGGGGGAGGGGAGGGGGGGAGATCCAGGCGGAGTTCTTGCAATGGGTGGGTGGGTGGGTGGGTCACCCACTCGTCCTGATGGCCTCAATGCAGAACTGATTCCCTCACTGGCCAGTGTGGCCACAGGGTCGGTGCAGCCGCTACCAACACTGCACAACCATCACAGTTCTGGCAACACTGAATCACCATCATCACCTTACATAACTCTGGCAACACGACACCAGTCTGGCAACAGTGGTCCCATCATCGCCATTCTGGTAACACTACATTCATGGTGAGTATGGTGAGTAAATCATTGCTCACAACACCATAACTCACTAACTCCTCACAACTCATCACTAGGACTAGTGGAGTTTATTTCCTTATATGGAACTATTTTGTTATGGTCTGCTGTACTCATCAAGCAACCTCCATCACTCCCTCCAACCTCCATCACTCCCTCCAACCTCCATCACTCCCTCCAACCTCCATCACTCCCTCCAACCTCCATCACTCCCTCCAACCTCCATCACTTTCCTCCAACGTCCATCACATCCCCTCCATTCTGCATCACTTCCTTCCATCCTCCATCTCTTCCCTCCAACTTCCATCACTCCTCTCCAACCTCCATCACTTTCCTCCAACGTCCATCACATCCCCTCCATTCTGCATCACTTCCCTCCATCCTCCATCTCTTCCCTCCAACTTCCATCACTCCTCTCCAACCTCCATCACTTCCCTCCAACCTCCATCACATCCCCTCCATTCTGCATCACTTCCCTCCATCCTCCATCTCTTCCCTCCAACTTCCATCACTCCTCTCCAACCTCCATCACTTTCCTCCAACGTCCATCACATCCCTCCAACCTCCATCACTTCCCTCCAACCTCCATCACTTCCCTCCAACACACACTATTCCTTCAAAAAAGTTCGTATTAATGAACTAATTACATCACATACATTAACCTACATCAACACTTGTACATGGAACAACGATCAATGCGGAAACTGGTTTTCACACCGACCAGCTGCTGAAGCCATCATTACAACGCACATGGAAGAGAAACCCAACCTACATACATACATACATACATACATACGTACGTACGTACGTTTCATACCAGTGAAAAAAAAATATAGATAAAAAACTGATGGAATGGTTGGGTAGTCGTGATGGTCAATACGAAGACGGACGAGCAGACACAGGACACGCGAGTAATTGGAAATATAATGAGACTTTCTGAGGAGAGAGAGAGAGAGAGAGAGAGAGAGAGAGAGAGAGAGAGAGAGAGAGAGAGAGAGAGAGAGAGAGAGAAGCAGTGGAGTGAATCAGGATGACCTGCAGTGCAGCTTTCCCCCACCAGGTCAGCCGTGAGGTCGAACTGGGTCACTGCCCCTCCCCCACCACCACCACCCCCCCACCCCTCCTCGACCATCGGTAATATGGGGGGGGGGGGTGCACCACCCATGGACGCTCGACCTCCCCTCCCCCCCCTCCCCCCGGCAGAGAGGTCACGACCTCACCAAATACAACACCACTACGTCATCAAACACGACGTTCAGCGTAATAATCACGTCATTGCTTACGTCAGCACGACGTCACTGTAACACCCACGCCAGCGACAACGTCACCAAGTACAGCAGCGCGTAACAAGCACGTCAGTGCGTTACTATGGCAACACTCGGGGTCAACCTACGCACGTCAACACGTCACCCGCCTCACGTTCCTGTACGTCACTGTGTAATGACGTCAAGTGATGTGTGGGCACGTCAGGAGAGGGAGGGGGACGTAACACCAGCTGCAGGAGGGTGAGGGAGGCCTTACACCAGCTGCAGGAGGGTGAGGGAGGCCTTACACCAGCTGCAGGAGGGTGAGGGAGGCCTTACACCAGCTGCAAGAAGGTGAGGGAGGCCTTACACCAGCTGCAGGAGGGTGAGGGAGGCCTTACAGCAGCTGCAGGAGGGTGAGGGAGGCCTTACAGCAGCTGCAGGAGGGTGAGGGAGGCCTTACAGCAGCTGCAGGAGGGTGAGGGAGGCCTTACACCAGCTGCAGAAGGGTGAGGAAGGCCTTACACCAGCTGCAGAAGGGTGAGGGAGGCCTTACACCACCTGCAGGAGGAACTGGGGTGAGGGAGGTGGGGGTTCACACAGGCACTTTCCCCTGGCCACGTCCATTCTGCACTAGAGGGGGTCAAGGGGGCATAACGGCGTACCCCACTTTGCGAAGTGTGGGATGCTGGGTACCAAGAGATACCAAGGGGGGGGGGGGGGTCTTAGTACTGATACCACGGGGGGAGGAGGGGGGGGCTGGGTACCATGACATGCCAAGGGGGACGGGGGGGGGGTGTTCTTAGGCAAGAAAGACATACGTACGACCACACCAGTATGGGTCATCGCCGTGGTGCTGGTGCAGACGCCTGGCGTGTGTGGGGAGGTGCAGCACGGGATGGTGGGGGGGGGGGGGGGGGTGACACCTCAGGGTGTCACGCCATACCCAGGGGGAGAGAGGGGGGGATGCCCCAGGAGGCTAGGCTGGGAGATAAATGACCAGGCTATCAACACTGGAGCTGGACACTGCCTCTCTCTCTCTCTCTCTCTCTCTCTCTCTCTCTCTCTCTCTCTCTCTCTCTCTCTCTCTCTCTCTCTCTCTCCTATCACAAAGGAGAGAAAAAAAACGGGTTGGATAATCGTCACACGTGCTAAGTGGGTAGAGGGTCACCCTCCCGCCCCGCTGTGTGTGTGTGTGTGTGTGTGTGTGTGTGTGTGTGTGTGTGTGTGTGTGTGTGTGTGTGTGTGTGTGTGTGCGTGTGTGCTGAAAGGGGTGTCGTTAGCACCACATCAACCCCTCCACCAATCATCCACCCTCCATTACCACCCCCTCCCAACACCACCCTCGACCACTCTCTCTCTCTCTCTCTCTCTCTCTCTCTCTCTCTCTCTCTCTCTCTCTCTCTCTCTGGGAGATGAAGACGTGGCTTATCATTCGTGAAGGAAAGTTGTCATGATGACCATGTCGAGCGGCGGGTGGGTGATGGTGATGGTAGGATGCCCCCAGCTCTTACCATCACCGTTGCCTGGGTTCAGCATAACCAGCGGAGCAATACCAAACAAATCCATTCCTGCAACAGGTAACCTGGGTGCCGAACAACAGGTGTTCTGTTGACCTGTTTTGCTCCGTCAGTCGCACACATCACACCTTGACAACACCAGGTCGGAAGATCATGTACACCTCTGCACTGTACAGCTGACGTACATCTCATGTACACCTCTGCACTGTACAGCTGACGTACATCATCCATCCATCTTAGGAAATCATCACCGGAGACTTACCTCCACACACCGGGCGCCTCTCGCAAGCCTCCCTCACACACACACACACACACACACACACACACACACACACCCGCTGCACCAGACGCTGTGTTTGTCATTGCTCCTCACCATCACTTTCTTCGTCCGCCCCGCCCGCGGGAGGGCCTGGCCCAGCTGGACCTTCCACAAGGCCACCGGGGCACTACCCCCGGGCTGCTCCCACCGGGGTCCTGGTCACCAGAGGTCAGTACGGCTACACCTGGCAACCTCATATATATGGTAGCAGATGTGGCACTACAGGAGGAGGAGGTGGTGGTGGTGGGTGTGGTGCCAGGGGCCTGGTGGTCTGGCCAGGCTGGAGGGTCACATGATAACATTTGCTTTTACTGCTGTCTCCAGGTACACAAGAACAACGAGAGTGAAACTCTCTCTCTCTCTCTCTCTCTCTCTCTCTCTCTCTCTCTCTCTCTCTCTCTCTCTCTCTCTCTCTCTCTCTCGTGTGTGTGTGTGTGTGTGTGTGTGTGTGTGTGTGTGTGTGTGTGTGTGTGTGTGTGTGTGTGTGTGTGTGCGTCAGTGAAAGTTGAGGTGTGGGAGGGGGAAGGGGAGAGTTGGGCACAATGTTAGGCACCAACCCCCCTCCCCTACCCCCCCTTCATCACAGACCCTCAGTACTTTCTATACCACGTGATTTACACACACACACACACACACACACACACACACACACACACACACACTCAAGCAAATTACTTATTACATGGCGACATCCGGCACGTGTAGGTATACATAAGGTGTAACTACACATATACAAGAGAGAGTGTTGGGGAAGGTGTCATCAGGCCTCTGCTGATGGTGAGGGAGGGTGAGGCCGACACCTTCCCCTGGTCACTTTCTTCCCCCCAGCAACCACTCCTCCGCCGCTACAACTCTTTATCTTACCTGACGTACCCGCCTCCCAGCCCAGAGTCATGCTGACCACCTGGGCACGACGGACGCACGACCCTTGAGCACGTGGGTACGACGCCCCTTGGCCATCAGGGGGGGCTGGCCTTGGACCTGACTTTGTTCTGGTGCAGGTCAGGGGGTCGCGCCATCAGGGTCGTCCCGTCGTGCGCGGGCGTCGTCGTACCTTACCCTCTCTCCTCAACGCCTCCCGAGGAGACCCCTTCATCCCCGACGTCTCCCGGCCCCCACAACACGGCTCTTGCTTCCTGGCAGGAGGACGTGGGCGGGCGGGCGCCCCTGCGGTCGTGGAGGTGGTGGGTGTGTGCAAACACCGGCCGGGCGACGGCATGTGCGCAGCCACACGCCAGCCAGCCAGCGGCCGTGTGGACCGACATAAACGTCTCCTCCACTCCTCTAACTGGTCAACGTTTTCTCCCCGGCCGCCTGCACATATGTCAAGGGTTGGTGGGAGGTGGCGGCGTGTGGGGGTGTACAGAGCCGTGTGTGAGTGTACAGAGGATTGTGGAATTGTACAGAGGCGTGTGGGAGTGTACAGAGGAGTGTGGGATTGTACAGAGGCGTGTGGGAGAGCACAGAGTGTGTTGGAGAGCAGAGAGGGCTGTGGAAGAGAAAACAGGAGTATGGAGATATACAGAGGAGTGTGGGAGTGTACAGAGGAGTGTGGGAGTGTACAGAGGAGTGTGGGATGTACAGAGGAGTGTGGGAGTGTATAGAGGAGTGTGGGAGTGCACAGAGGAGTGTGGGGATGTACAGAGGAGTGTGGGAGTGTACAGAGGAGTGTGGGAGTGTACAGAGGAGTGTGGGAGGGTAGAGGGGAACGTCCGTGTGCATCATCTTGCAGAGGTCTCCGTTCTCAAGGAAAGCCCCCACAAACCCACGCCAACTTAAGCACGTGGGCATGTGCATCTAGCGTGGGAGTGCGTTCGCGCGTGTATGCGTGTGAACTTACCATGCACAGTTGCCTGAGCCATGCACAAGCCTGCATGACGAGCAGTGGCCAGGCACAGCGTACCCCCAACCCAACACACACACCTAAGTAATCACTACCAGGACTGGCACTATACCTGAGATATGTAGATAATTAGGGTAATTCATCAGGCAATTAAGGTCAATTACCCAGCCACAAAGACCGGGTCTCACGCCACTTTTTCTTAGCAAGGGCAACACACAGATGACCCCTCACCCCGTGCCGTTGCACCTCATTTGCATGCACTCTCCACTGATCAAGCTAGGTATTGCTATATTCAACCATGTACGCACCTACTCGAGAACACGTATGTTGACCATGTACAACGTCTCAAAGTGTTCATCAACTTTGGGTGCTGTATGTGTACAGCAATGAAGTGTACCAAGTGTACCAAGTTAGGGCATCATCAACGTACAACAACAGTGTCAGGGTACTCCCAAGTGTGCTACGTACGGCTGCTCTGATGCATAGTTGTACACAAGTATCATCCATATGTGCTGTATCTTGGGTCAGTACATCTGGACAGTGTACTAGAGGTAAAGGCGAAGTGGCATGATTGTACATCAGGTTAAAGACTTATGTGCATCTCATGAAGCTATTTCTGTACACAGATGTTGGTGTCATACGTGGGCAACAGCTGAGTGTCATTTACAGAATGTGTACATATCCCTACATGGTGGAAAAGTTCCTAACTTACTATACAACACCATATACATACGTATACTTATCATACACCACCATGCACACACGTAAACCTACTATACACCACCATGCACACACGTAAACCTACCATACACCACCTTACACACATGTAAACCTACCATACACCACATTACACACATGTAAACGTACCGTATACCACCATACACACATGTAAACTTCATCATATAACACAATACCTGCGTCTCCCTAGTTACACATAGAGTTTACAACCATTATCCTCAGGTCACGTCTACGTCTACCACACTGATCTCTTGTTTCTGATCATTTCCACAGCCTGGAGAGGACCCCCCTGGTCTGCTCTTGTTTGTCATTGTTGGTGTCATAAATCCTTGTAACTCCATCATACACGATGACTGACCACTGCATGTTGGTCAGGTCGGTGCAGAGAGCCGTGAAAACCCTCAGTGGGTTCGTGTAACCCCCAACCTACTCATACTAGAGGTTAGGGTTCACAGAAATGAACCTTTTTATTCGTCACCATCGTCACTGTGGACCCACGCGTGTCGTAAGGTTCACTGAACCTTTTCCTTGAACCTGTACTGACCATTGTCGATCATCTATGGTGACGTAAGTTCCTGGGACGTCTGGTGACTCCACGGGAGTAAATCTCTCACGTCACTTAAGCGCAATAAGTCATTTAATGAACGCCAGCCAAAAGGGGATCTTGTAATGCTATTTCAAAATCCACTTGAGATATGAGAATCGTATAATAATTATTACTTATGTTAAAGAACTCATAAACCACTGAGATTAGTAATATAATCCACTGAGTTAAATGTGAAGTAATACTTCTACTTTGACCTGGTGGTAGATCTAAGCAGACCAATCAAGTAAATAAGTATATAAAAAAAATTCGTTTCACATCATGTATGGCGACCTTCTCAGCCACACAAACACACTTTCACAAATGAAAAACCTGCTCAAAAAAAAAATATCTTGATGAATAATGAAAAAACTCAATAACTTTAATCCAAATTCACTTTCTGTATCTCTGTACGACTGTCTCATGGGAGAGATAGTATCATAAAGAGACTCACAATCACAGAAAGGAACCAAGTTATCTCTCAGCGAGTTAGCGAGACCCAGAGGAGGTACTTGGAGGGGCAATGGACGACTGAGGAGGGGTTGGTGTCTCACCTGCGGAAGTCATGAGGTCGATGAGATGGTTGAGTGAGGGCGAGAGGTCACGTTCCTCCTCACTACCCAGGCTGTAGTCCAGGGCCCGGTACAACACCACCCCCAGCTCCGACACCAGCTGTAAGGGAAAACAAAACAAATGAGTAACGCCATCACAACCTGCACCATAATTTATAAATTATCTTACAACAGGACAAACGTCAGGTCGAAGATATAACTATCGCTTGCTGTGGTGTTACCAATTACCTCTCGTGCACGACGGTACGATCCTTGGGTACGATGACCCTCAAGGGTCGTCCCGTCGTGCTCAAGGGTCGTACCGTCGTACTCAAGGGGTTACAGAACAATGGAGGGGAAATGCATCAGGCCACAGCAACAGTACCTGCTGGAGACCATTGTCATTGATGCCGCCATCAATGGAGACAATCATCATCAATCTCGAGCAGTGAGCCACAGTGAGGAGCGCGTGATGCCTGACGGTGAGGCGCATCAGCCATCATCACCCACACCATTATCATCAACCATCATCATACGTCACTGTCACACACAACCCCAGCACCGCCTCCCTCCCCAGCACCCACCACGCCATCACTGCCATGGCCACCAGTGCCGCCTCCCTCCCCAGCACCCACCACGCCATCACTGCCATGGCCACCAGTGCCGCCTCCCTCCCCAGCACCCACCACGCCATCACTGCCATGACCACCAGTGCCGCCTCCCTCCCCAGCACCCACCACGCCATCACTGCCATGACCACCAGTGCCGCCTCCCTCCCCAGCACCCACCACGCCATCACTGCCATGACCACCAGTGCCGCCTCCCTCCCCAGCACCCACCACGCCATCACTGCCATGACCACCAGTGCCGCCTCCCTCCCCAGCACCCACCACGCCATCACTGCCATGACCACCAGTGCCTGCAGCAGTGCTGGCACTCCTCCAACACAGCCCCCCCCCCCCAACCCTGCTACAACACAGCCACCTTTAACACAGGACATAACACAGCTATGCCTCCCCCCCCCCTCCACTGGGCGACGAAAGACAACCAGCCCGCCCACCTCACACAAGACGAACGCCTGACCTGTGGCTGTCCACATCTGGCACACACCCGACCTACAACCATCCTCAATTGATCCACGAAATAAAAATCACGTATATAAAGCTGTTTATGTATGCAAATTTCTCTGTACCTACACTTAAAGAATACACACATACTCTCTCTCTCTCTCTCTCTCTCTCTCTCTCTCTCTCTCTCTCTCTCTATATATATATATATATATATATATATATATATATATATATATATATATATATGTCTCCATGGTTGTTTAATTTGTTTATGGATGGGGTTGTTAGGGAGGTAAATGCAAGAGTCTTGGAAAGAGGGGCAAGTATGAGGTCTGTTGGGGATGAGAGAGCTTGGGAAGTGAGTCAGTTGTTGTTCGCTGATGATACAGCGCTGGTGGCGGATTCATGTGAGAAACTGCAGAAGCTGGTGACGGAGTTTGGTAAAGTGTGTGGAAGAAGAAAGTTAAGAGTAAATGTGAATAAGAGCAAGGTTATTAGGTACAGTAGGGTTGAGGGTCAAGTCAATTGGGAGGTGAGTTTGAATGGAGAAAAACTGGAGGAAGTGAAGTGTTTTAGATATCTGGGAGTGGATCTGTCAGCGGATGGAACCATGGGAGCGGAAGTGGATCATAGGGTGGGGGAGGGGGCGAAAATTTTGGGAGCCTTGAAGAATGTGTGGAAGTCGAGAACATTATCCCGGAAAGCAAAAATGGTTATGTTTGAAGGAATAGTAGTTCCAACAATGTTGTATGGTTGCGAGGCGTGGGCTATGGATAGAGTTGTGCGCAGGAGGATGGATGTGCTGGAAATGAGATGTTTGAGGACAATGTGTGGTGTGAGGTGGTTTGATCGAGTAAGTAACGTAAGGGTAAGAGAGATGTGTGGAAATAAAAAGAGCGTGGTTGAGAGAGCAGAAGAGGGTGTTTTGAAATGGTTTGGGCACATGGAGAGAATGAGTGAGGAAAGATTGACCAAGAGGATATATGTGTCGGAGGTGGAGGGAACGAGGAGAAGAGGGAGACCAAATTGGAGGTGGAGAGATGGAGTGAAAAGGATTTTGTGTGATCGGGGCCTGAACATGCAGGAGGGTGAAAGGAGGGCAAGGAATAGAGTGAATTGGAGCGATGTGGTATACAGGGGTTGACGTGCTGTCAGTGGATTGAATCAAGGCATGTGAAGCGTCCGGGGTAAACCATGGAAAGCTGTGTAGGTATGTATATTTGCGTGTGTGGACGTGTGTATGTACATGTGTATGGGGAGGGTTGGGCCATTTCTTTCGTCTGTTTCCTTGCGCTACCTCGCAGACGCGGGAGACAGCGACAAAGTATAAAAAAAAAAAAAAAAAAAAAAAAAAAATATATATATATATATATATATATATATATATGTATATATGTGTGTGTGTATGTATATATATATATATATATATATATATATATATATATATATATATATATATATATATATATATGTATATATATATATATATATGTATATGTATATATATATATATATATATAACGTAAGGGTAAGAGAGATGTGTGGAAATAAAAAGAGCGTGGTTGAGAGAGCAGAAGAGGGTGTTTTGAAGTGGTTTGGGCACATGGAGAGAATGAGTGAGGAAAGATTGACCAAGAGGATATATGTGTCGGAGGTGGAGGGAACGAGGAGAAGAGGGAGACCAAATTGGAGGTGGAAAGATGGAGTGAAAAAGATTTTGTGTGATCGGGGCCTGAACATGCAGGAGGGTGAAAGGAGGGCAAGGAATAGAGTGAATTGGAGCGATGTGATATACCGGGGTTAACGTGCTGTCAGTGGATTGAACCAAGGCATGTGAAGCGTCTGGGGTAAACCATGGAAAGCTGTGTAGGTATGTATATTTGCGTGTGTGGACGTATGTATATACATGTGTATGGGGGGGGGAGTTGGGCCATTTCTTTCGTCTGTTTCCTTGCGCTACCTCGCAAACGCGGGAGACAGCGACAAAGTATAATAAAAAAAAATAATATATATATATATATATATATATATATATATATATATATATATATATATATATATGTTGTCATCGTCATAGAACTTAGCAAGTCATCCAGCATTATAATTCAAACATGTATTCTCTCTGAATAACAAGGGATTAAGATGATCTGGCGATACGGTCCAATTACCTATGATTCAACGATGCCATTCGACCGTAAACTCCAGGGCTGGCCCGGGCAGCCATCATAACACCCGGAGATAACCCATCAAGATGGCAGTAAAGTGCCACACTTTCACATGGTGAAAGAAATGGACAGATGAACCTGACAGTCCCGGGTCCCTGTTCTGTCAGATCTCCCGTCCATCTGGCCTGCTGGTGGTGTAGGGGGGTTAGGGCCATCAACCCTACAATCTACCATCAACCCTACAATCTACCATCAACCCTACTATCTACCATCCACTCTACAACTCTACACAATACCAAAATCCTACCTCCCCAGCAATACATCTCTCCTGATCCAAGAGTCTGGCTGTAATCTATAATGATACATTAGGTACTGGCCTCACTACAGTCAAGACTACAACACCTCACCATCCACTACAACCTACAATACAAACGTGCGGGCAAAGTGAAAGCATCTTTTTTTTTTTCCTTTTTCCTTCCAGGACCGTCTCTGGCGAAGCCAGTCCATCACTACCATAAACTCCAACCATCTGGATACAACACAACCTAAAATCATTTATGATAAAAAAAATGACTCAAACACTGTTACCATATATATGTATATGTGTGTAACAACAACAACAATAACAACAACAAAAACAATAATAATAATAATAATAATAATAATAATAATAATAATAATAATAGTGATAACATGGGTTTTACTGAATTGAGTACAGCTAAAGAATTAAAATAGACAGAAGAAAAATAGTTATACAAGAGTGAGTATACATTACAATACATATATCACACGTATATTGTCATATGCATCACCAAATGTTTACAAGAACACACATGCGTCCCCACCCTCAAGGCCTCGACCCGAGGCACGTGTGTGGCTGCTGCTTCCTCGCTTTCTAAGCGGAGACCACCACTCGAGGAGTGACCGTTATGATCCGTACGTACGTACTGCTTCACTCAAACAGCTCAGCTGTGAAAGCCTCTTCTTCCTCACGTCTTGCTTTCTTTTCTTAACATTACTACCTTAGAGTCAGGTCTACACACACCTGCAGAGCTCTTAAAGAGTCAGGTCTGCATACACCTGCAGTGCCCTTAAAGAGTCAGGTCTACACACACCTGCAGAGCCCTTAAAGAGTCAGGTCTACACACACCTGCAGAGCTCTTAAAGAGTCAGGTCTGCACACATCTGCAGAGCCCTGATTTATTTCTACTTTCTTTTTCTTTAACTTTTTACTTTCACCCGAGATGGCCTTTGACTGGGGCATGGTGTGCCCGTGTCATGTTGGGGTACTATTATATATATATATATATATATATATATATATATATATATATATATATATATATATATATATATATATATATATATATAGCAGGACACATTATTTACCAACGTGTGAAAGTTTAGCGTAATACGTAAAACCTGTCATGATACAAAAGTTAAAAACAAAACGAATATGGTTCATCTGGGCCGTACGTTTACCGAAGATTCGTTGTACGGCCGGTTGACTCATGGCCTTGTTGCTCATACGAAGGAGAGAGAGAGATAAAAACACGCTTACAGCTGGCGTATGACGTCATCAGGCTGTGTGTGTGTGTGTGTGTGTGTGTGTGTGTGTGTGTGTACCGGCATCTGAGGAATGTTGTGGTGGGGAAGGTAGTACCTGGGATAGAGAAAGTGGCCGCCTCTCTCTCTCTCTCTCTCTCTCTCTCTCTCTCTCTCTCTCTCTCTCTCTCTCTCTCTCTCTCTCCAGCCAACACCGAGTGAGAGAGCTCTCTTACACCCACCTCACACCACGTGAGTGTTGGTGGGTGTCGCTCACACTGAACACAGTAGCACAAAATACAGAACCACGTGGCAAGCGGTGTAGGCCAGGTGTAGCGGGAGGACAGCGTGGCCACCACGTGTTACAACCATCACCACCGTCACTACAACAACAACATGGGGCAATACGTCACACGTAGCTCCCTCAAACGTCACACCTGGCTCTCCTACCGTCACAGTACACGTCACACTAGGCCCCCCTACATTCACAAGGCAATACGTCACACCAGCCTCCCCTACCGTCACAATACGTCACACCAGCCTCCCCTCCCGTCACAATACGTCACACCAGCGTCCCCTACCATTACAATACGTCACACCAGCCTCACCTACCATCACAATACGTCACACCAGGCTCCCCTACCGTCACAATACGTCACACCAGGCTCACCTACCGTCACAATACGTCACACCAGGCTCCCCCCCCTCACCGTACACATGAGTGTTCTGGTCTACCATACAGGTAGTCCTTCCTTGTAACTGTCTCACACATCAGGTATTTCCAGCCCAACTGGAAACCACAGACACTCAGGCAGGCATGAGGGCTCCCTGACTCACCCGTAATCAGCAAGTGGAGTCTTAATTCATCAGCATAATGCCGGGGACTCATGACTCACTTATCTGACCTCTCACACCCTATGCCGAAAGGTTATGATAAGCGACGTCACCAGTTCTTCACTACTACCTACACTACATCATCTTCACTACTACCTACACTACATCATCTTCACTACTACCTACACTTTACCATCTTCACTACACCCTACACTTTACCATCTTCACTATACCCTACACTACACCATCTTCACTACACCCTACACTTTACCATCTTCACTATACCCTACACTACACCATCTTCACTACACCCTACACTTTACCATCTTCACTACACCCTACACTACACCATCACTACTCCCAACACATCAGCACTACAACCCACAAACTATACATCCGCGCGGGAAAACCTCCAGCTTTGAGCTATACAAGTATTCCCGCCTTCAACCTCAGGTAAGCTATGGAACATTGCGTCAAACAAATCTATCGAAGTGTGAGCCAGACAAACATTTATGCATAGAAGCAAATATATGTTACCACATGTCAGCAAACGTTACCACATGCCACCAAACGTTACCACCACATGTCACCAAAGATTGTAACGTGTGTGTGTGAGAAAGTTCCGGTCATCAACAAATGAAATTGTTTTTTTTTTAATATCTATGAAATTCTCATGGCACGAGCAGCATCTGGCGAGGCACTAGGCGAGCAACAGGCGCAGCTGGCACCGTTCCCGCCACTCCACCAGCTGCCAAGTGATCAGCTGCCACACGGTAAAAATCTTTAACTGCGACCTACTTTCCAGGGAGGAGGGGGGGGGGGGGTCCTGGAAGTAGGTCAAAGGGCATCCCCCAGGGCCGCTTTTATCAATAGTACTGAACTTGACCTCGAGAGATCGATACTTTTGTGTCTAAGTTGTCATTCACATGTAAATCAAAGGTAATCCACTCAACATTTAATGTAATACTTTACATACACTTAATTCTAAAGACAGAAAGACAAATTACCTACATCTATGGTCCGCCTCAAGTACATAATAAACACCTAGTCCTCCCAACCCATGTCTACAATACATTCCAAGTCTTTCTCTGTCTGTAATGGCATTACTTAACAAGCCGAACACCAATTAACTAATTGGTGACTCAGCCCTTATCGGCCATCTATTACATGCTGTTCACCTCTTATCGGATAAGAGGGTTCGACAGGTCATGTGTTAAGTGGCTTGCTATCTTCCAGCAGGTGATGGGAGGCGGGTGGGGACCAAAATAAAAGACGTGTCCAAATGTATCGTCTCCTCTGCTATCGTAAGATAACCTGTGGTCGGCTATGGACGGTCCTGGCAAGACAGAACACTAATTTAATATTCTTTTTTGTCACTAGAGAAAGTGATCTGAGATTTGTGGATGTTGACTGTCGTGTTCACAGTCTAAGTGGAGTACATAAGTACATCTTAACACTTGCCCCTACACTCTCCAGTGGCTACATCACAACCCTACACCCACCACAGTGTACATCACAACCCTACACCCACCACAGTGTACATCACAACCCTACACCCACCACAGTGTACATCACAACCCTACACCCACCACAGTGTACATCACAACCCTACACCCACCACAGTGTACATCACAACCCTACACCCACCACAGTGTACATCACAACCCTACAACCCGTCAGTGTGGCCAGATGAGCGAGGGAGTTATGCTCTGGGTGGAAACAAACAAGCTGGAGGACGCCCTTGTCTTAGGACTTGCTTCAGTCCCCTCCTGCACGCCAACGCCCACACCACGCCCCGCCACACGCCCACACCACGCCCCGCTACACGCCCACACCACGCCCTACCACACGCCCACACTACGCCCCACCACGCCCCGCCACACCGTAATGTCCGGCCAGCTTTTAAAAACGTTAACACCGCCACGCGACGAGACACAAACACGGGGAATAACAAGGTTAAACCCCTGAAGTCCAGCGTCAATATCCAAAAGGAGGGAAGGGAAGCAGCAAACTCTTACACCCACATAACTGTCAAGTGTAATTACTTAGAGAAAAAAAAGAAACGTAATTTCGGCTTGAGGACAGCTCGAAAATTTAAGCCAATGTCGTAGAAGTAATTCACTTTTTCCTGAGTAGGCTGACCATGAGGGAGGCACAGTCTCTTCCTGGTGTAGCTGCTGCCATGACTGTCACCCCCCCCTCACAATATACCACACACACACACACACACACACACACACCGACTGTAACTGATGCACAGTCTGTCCACTACTTCTCGAGTGACCCAGTCTAACAGTCTGGCTGAGATACAAAGCATAATAGCCAGTCAGGTCTCCCTTCCTCTGTAATACTGAGAGCATACTGGCCCAGCCAGTCGGCTTAATTATTGGTTATGACAAGGTAGTCAACCCCAAGGCAGCGCTGACCCAGGAATGAAAAAAACAAAAAAACTAGAGAAGTGGTGGGAGAACTGTGCCACCACTTCCTACTGATGGTGGGAGAACTGTGCCACCACTTCCTACTGATGGTGGAAGAACTGTGCCTTCACTTCCTACTGGTGGTGGGAGAACTGTGCCACCACTTCATACTAATGATGGGAGAACTGTGCCACCACTTCATACTGATGGTGGGCGAAAGAACTGTGCCAACATTTTTTTTCTTACACAGAAAAGAAACTAGAAAAGTGTATTTCGATACATTACGTTCGAGGATCCTTCCTGCAGGAGGTAAGATCACAACCTCTCTGCGATAACTTGAAGGTGTGTGTGTGTGTGTGTGTGTGTGTGTGTGTGTGTGTGTGTGTGTGTGTGATAACAGGACGACCCACAACCTGACCAACTTAACCTGATCTCGGATACGTCAGGTTAGGCCTATCCTGCCATGTCCCAGGGAGGTCGTATTCTCCACCACCTGATAACCCTTTCAGCTCGACGGTACGACCCTTCAGCACGACGGTGTACGACCTTTCAGCACGACGGTGTACGACCTTTCAGCACGACGGTACGACCTTCCAGCACGACGGTACGACATTTCAGCACGACGGTAGGACCTTTCAGTACGACGGTATGACCTTTCAGCACGACGGTACGACCCTTCAGCACGACGGGACGACCCTCCAACCAACCGAACCCTTAAGGGCCATGACAAAGTCCAAGCCATCATGCCCAAGGGTCGTCCCGTCGTGCTCAAGGGTCGTACTTCCACCTCTAAAGGTCGTACCGTCGACCAACATTCCCTGGCCGAATCTGGACGATTACCAGGAACATTTCAAACTCTGACCAACTTCGTGCACTTCCCCACCACCTGCTCCTTGCTGGTTCCCCCAAGACACACCACCCCTAAAGAGACCTGGGCCTCCTAGACATACCTCTGGGGACTACTGAAATACCGTTCTGACTACAGGACGGAATGAATCTATAGACTGGTGTGGGACACTACGCGTCAGCGACATTCTCGTGACACGGAAACTCGCTTTTGTTTCTTTCTGTTTCAGCTGGGTCACATGCTCTGCCCCCCGCCACCTGTACTGCCGTCACTATACCGTCACCAACACACACCTCCCTCCTGTCTCTAACTCCCCTCCTGAAGTATAACCTATACATATCTATGTATCTATACATCTATCTCTATCAGATAACCAATTTCCACGCAAATCAAGGTTATTCTAAGCGACGCAATATGCAAACATTTCGAGTACCGGATGTAATCAATTACCAATAGCATGAGCAAGGTGACCAAGTTGCAGCTGTCGTAGTCTACCGTGATCCAAAACGTGTTTCTCCTCAAGTCTTTGTGATGCAACATGACGCGGGGCACAGCCTCATCCAACCCACACCTCGATGATAGCATCGTTGATACCGGGTTGCTGGCGATGCGACAAGCAGCAGAGGAGGAGAGTGTTGAGTGTGGTCCTGGGTGAGGCTGAGGGTGCACGGGAGGGACACCATCATGGCTGTGCGCCACAGTAACACATAGGATCATATCCAGTCGGAGCATCTCTGGTATTTCTAAGGCTGTGTTTACGGTCGTGGGTCACGGAGACTGACGGAGGCAACGGTGGGTCTCTGGAGGTGCCGAGGTATTTGGTCTCGAACGAGGGGTGAGGGGCGTGCGGCTGGGTGTGGTGATGGGAATGTCAGGGGTGTAGACGAGGCGTGGGTGGGGCCGGTGTCGGGGGGAGGCAGGAAAGGCCATCCTTCACGGGGCTTGCATGCCTGGGGCGGGGCAGGGAGGCCAGCATCATCTCGCTAGGCCTACCATAAAGTTAGCCAGTACCTCCCCCACACACACACACACACACACACACACACACACACACACACACACACACACACACACACACACACACACACACACCCGGCCATACTAACCTTCCCCAACATGACACGCACACTCGCGAGTAAAGCTCTCGCGAGACACACCTCAAGATCTCAGATCCCAGGACCTCCCCTGGCGGAGGTTATGGCCCCAGCACTCTGTCTGTGTCTGTCGAGACAGAGGGATTGGGTCAGCTTATACCAGGTGTGCCGTATACATCTATATACATCAACAACGTATTCATACGAGAGGGACGATGTTAAGGGAGCTTAGGAATAGAAAAACATGATACGAAACCCAGTTCCTTGTTGAGCATCTGGGGAAAAAAGAGGTTCAACCATTTAATGAGGAGGTGGGCAGACCGACGAGCAGCTGTGGAAAGCTACAGAGTAGACGAATTAGGGATCATTAAGCGGCCCACCTGGGTGGAGGTGGCGCGCTACCTGTCAACCACACAACCAGAACAACGTAACAACATACGACCACAACCACCAGGGAAAGGCTTAGTTATAATGGCGGTGGTGGGGAGAACCCCGTGTGTGGCTAGCTCACACGCAATACTGAATACGGAGAACCTACAAAATGCCTGGATACCCAGGTGCATGAGGTGCCAGGCGCTCGTCATGCAAGTCTTCTACATAATGGTGAAGTACTGTATATATACACAGACTACGTCCTACATAGGAACATACGACCCTTGAGCACGAGGATACGACCCTTGAGCACGACGATACGAGTCTTCAGCAAAACGGGCTGGCCTTTTACCTCATCCGTAAGGGTCATGTAAAAGGCCAATCCATCATCATATCCCATGGGTCGTACCTATGTACGGAGTGGGACTACCACATGGCTCAGTATCACACCGCCTGGAACTACATCAAGTCCTACCCAGCACCAGTGTACACTGCACTGCACCACCTCACACGGTCACCACACGGAGGATATTTTCCTTCTCTACTGACCGTCCGCTTCACGCTTGGGGTCTCCTAAGCCTCCAGTAACACAAGAATAATTGTCAAACTTTGACCACGTGAGAGTAAAGCGATGTATAACTCATTTTCTTGCTCACATATCCGTAACTTACGACTTTATTGACAATACAGCTACGACAATACGATAATCACACCACCCCACATACGTTACGATATGTCTTATACAACAATACACTCATTATCACAGACATATATCATCGTAGGGCTACCACAATACGGTCATTACTTTGTCACCAACATACGAGTCAGAACACAAGTGGTCTTTCTGGGTAGACACAGAGAAAGTGGTTATGTACACCGTGTGGGTGTAGTCATGTATACGCCAGAGACGTGTAGTTACGTGCGTCGCGGCCCTCCCGCCCCCAACACCCCTAAGAACACCTCCGTCTTGGACTTTTACTGCGTCGGCTTCACTTGACCAGAATCTTGGCCCGGAGACCCGCGCCCCTAAGTCGCTTGCCCTGAGAGTCATCTTCCCCATGAACTGTACCCCGTCACCTGCTCTGGGATCCCCATGACTCTTGCCCAGACGTGTACCGTGTGTTGCCTGCCTTCAGCCGCCTGTTTGGACCATAGTTTGGGTTCAATAGTAAACAAACCCTGCTTCGGGACATAACTCCAGGCTTCGGTAATCTTTCCAAATATTCTACACCCTGAATATCCATCCTAACCTAATATTCCACACCCTGAATATCTTATGCTAATATTCTATACCCTGAATATCCTGCCTTGATCTTCCCTGGCCCAGACCCTATCCCGACAGTGTCCACCACCCTGGTGCGCCTACCGCAGGGGTAGGCCAGGAGATCCTCCACCTGGCAGACCAAGGCCCTATGCCACAACACCACCACTGGCTAAAACCCTCCCACCTCAAACAAGAGGCATCTCCCAGGGCAACAGAAGCGGGAGCAAACCAGACAAACATACGGAGGTCTGGCAACCAGTGTGGTGAGGCAGTAACAACATCGCGGGTGAAGAAGGCGCTTAAGATTACTTCAGGAACAGAAGCAGTGAGTCCAGCGGCAGCAGTTGTGGCGAAGCATCACAGCGGTGGTGGTGGAGGGAGGCAGCAGATGGCCGGAGCTGCACCACACCACAAAAACACGCCCCCATGGAAACAAAGACCCCAGCTTAACTCCCGGTAACGCAGCCCATTACATCCTGTACACCGGCCAACTAACGTATCTATCAAATCTAGCTTGTGTACACCGCTTGTGTACACCGCTTGTCATCTTCAGAACGACGGTACGACCACTGAGCACGACGGTACGATCACTGAACACGACGGTACGATTGCTGAGAACGACAGTGCGACTACTGAGTACGATGGGACGACCACTGAGCACGACGGTACGACCACTGAGCACGACGACACGACCACTGAGCACGACGGTACGACCACTGAGAACTACGTTTTACGACCCTTGGGTATGACGACCTGGCCTTAGTCTAGCCCCCTTAATAGATGGGTCAGAAGCATGACCCCTAGAGTCGAGCCTGCTTCATCCAGGCTTTAAGCTTTCTAGTGGTCGATCTCAACTCTCTATCATCCAGCATTACCCCGTCAGTGCACGAGATGATATCATCCAGTATTACCCCCATCAGGGTAGTGGATGATATAAGGATGACATTAGACGAATGTTATCATACTCTCACTGGAAGCCGATGGGTACCATCTCCACCATCAGGGAAGGGGTACCATCCCCACCATCAGGGAAGGGGTACCATCCCCACCATCAGGGAGGGGGTACCATCCCCACCATCAGGGAGGGGGTACCATCCCCACCATCAGCGGTGGTGGTGAGGAGCAGCGATGCCGACTGCACCACAGAGAAACCACCCCACCATGGAACAAGACCAGCAACCGGTAACGCACCCATTACACCTTACACGGCAGCTAACGTATCTCAATCAGTGGTACACGCGCTTGTGTACACGCATCATCTTCAGAAGGAGGTACGACCACTCACGACGTACGATCACGAACACGACGTACGATTGGGAACGACGGGCGACTACTGAGTACGATGCCCACGACACACGGTAGACCACTGAGCAGAGTACGCCACTGAGCACGACGGTACACCATGAGACAGTTTAGACTTGGTATGAGACTGCCTCCAGGGAAGGGGTACCATCCCCACCATCAGGGAAGGGGTACCATCCCCACCATCAGGGAGGGGGTACCATCCTAAGTCACAACACCAGCCGAAGGAGTTGCCTCCTTGACCACAACAAGCAGCAAGGTGTACCACTCCTGATCACATCAGTTTCTGGGGGGGTACAGCTGGCGTTATTACCCCTCACGGGTGTGGAAGGCCTGCCAGGAGAAAGTCCAACCCCTCCCCCCCCCCCCCTCTTTTCCCTCTCCTCACCCTCTACCTTAGCTCCCCAAACAATTACTCCGTGTGAACAATTAGTCAATCACTCTCTACTGACGAAGGTGAGTAATGGTATGATGTGTCTCTTCTCAAGACAACGACGGTGCCGGCCACAACCACGACCTACGTACCTTCCATACAACCACAACCACGACCCTCAGTATGGAACATCGTCCGTGGTGGTCGCTCTTGTAAAAACGACCTGTCGTAGCCACCCAGGCTCTCCTGGTCTACCAACCAGACCTGTCGTGGTATCCCCAGGCTCCCCTGGTCTGTTTATAACATGGTATACAGGGAATCACCCACTAATTTGCATATCTCGACACCGGATATTTCCCTTCCTCCATCCCGTCCCGTTCCGTCCCGTGGGGATGGTTACGACCGTTGACCATCCCATCCCGTCTTGTGGGGATGGTTACGACCGTTGACCATCCCATCCCGTCTCGTGGGGATGGTTACGACCGTCAACCATCCCATCCCGTCGCACTGGGATGGCGACGATCGTCGACCATCCCGTTACATCCCACTCACCCATCACGTACGCACGCACGCCGGCCGGCGCCAGGCCTGCTACACTCTCACTTTCACACTTGACCGGCCCTCCCCACCAGTGGCCCAGTACTCTCACTGCGTCATCCTCACTACCCTCCACACTCCTCTAGCGGCCTCACTACTCTACTAGTACCGAACTCTTCCCACTGCTCAACTACAACATTAACTAAACCACTATACCACTTCTATCAACTATACCACTTCTATCACAACACCGCTTCTATCACTAAACCATCTCCCTCACCTCACCACTACACTGAAACCTCAGATAAACAGCAAGTTTTTCTCTACGTGTACATCAAACCTGCACTAGTCGGTCCCCTCCTCCCCCACCACTGCTGTACTATCTGGTCTCCATCTACACAGACGAGGGACGTAGGATACCGCTGGAGTCCTGCAGGAGGTCACGTCGTGACAGACCATCATCAGGTCTTGTGTTACATGGCCTCCCCCTGTGAGCTCCTACGTACGCATACAACATCCCCAGCCAGTAAACTTTGTGATGTTCGTTCTACCGGGTCTCCAGGACCCACAGTAACGTATGTATGTTAATCTTACACTAAAAAAAAAAAAGTCCTTCTGAAAGTTAATGATAATATACGAATGAGGTTCATAAAAGAAACTACGTTTCTTGTACTAGAATTTAACCAGGTTTCCATTTGCCTATTTTGAAATGATGCATCGGTGCGAAAGTTGTGTTCAGTGAGGGAAAAAGAACATTTATTGAGCAGAGGGGAAGTGAGGTGACGGAGGAAGAGGAACAAGTATTGAAGAGGGGCGGGAAGTGAGGCGACGCAGGAAGACGAGCAAGTACTGACGAGGGGGTGAAGTGAGGTGATGCAGTGCGCGCGAGATGACCATCTACCCCAACAACATCAACCCTTCCCTTCCTCCCTCACCCACCAGTTAACAACTACAACCGCACCATAATGCTGGGACGGCCACACTAACAACACACAACAATGCACGACAACCCCCAGCGTCACATACAGTTTAATATAACTGCTTACAATAATGTCCGGGTGTGTCATTCCCATCCCTAAATATCTGCGATTTATAACTGGGATAATATCCCGCGCCAGGCAATCCCACAGACCATACCGTTAGCGGTGCACACAATGCCTCCCCTCCTTTCCCATTTCCCCTCCAATAAAGAATAAACTAAACCGAACAAGAGGATTTCTTTTTTCCATACAATTACGTGCTCGCTATGCCGGTTATAGCACGTTATAGCCGAACAGGTCACAACAGACTCTCGCTATGCATGTTATAGCACATTATAGCCATACAGGACACAACAGACTATGTATAGCCAATATATACATAGCGTTACGTGGGCGTGACGCGGCGATGATCGAATCGGAAATAATCGAGAAACACCCAACCCAGCACGGCTCAGTGGAGCGAGCTTCCCCACCTCATCATCACGTTATTCACCATATATATATATATATATATATATATATATATATATATATATATATATATATATACACACACACATACGAACATGTAGAGTGCGTTCGCGAGGTAGCGCCACGAACACATGACTGAGCCTCACGGGGAAAATCTTGCATGGTTCCTTCCTCCGTTATTTCCTTGGAGTAGAGGGTTTCCAGGCCCGCGCTCCAGCCTCTCTCAGTCGCGATCCACGACACGCAGGAGGGACGTGGGTTGTAGTAGGCTTCCTCCCACAACCCCAGGGGAAAAAATAAGAATAGTATGTACATTTGTGTCCTACAGTTGGACTACATCAATAATCTTGTGTGTTACAACTGGACATATATGACCATCAGGTCTACAGACGGATAAAACATATACACTTTTCTACGGCTGAGCAAAACGTACACATTTCACTGCCTGTAAATCGTGATGTGGCCTGAGGGGCGACACGGGAAGAAACGAACGGCATCAAGTGTACGTGTTCCCTGGACAGTGTGGTGTTGGCCCTCCACTCTCTAGCCAGCAATGAGACAGAGAGAGACTGGTCACCAGCACCAGCCCTTCAGCCCCCCAGGCTAGGAAAGGCCGGGAAAATGTCACTTAGTTTAGGCCTGAGTGACGCTCTCGCTGGGAGGAACCATCACAAGATACTCACTTGATGTCCCCCCCATTCCCACGTCTCAATATAAGGCCACAATCATCCTGATGACTTAAACATTCCTCTACTCTCTCTACTCTCTCTCTCTCTCTCTGCACGTGTGTGTGTGTGTGTGTGTGTGTGTGTGTGTGTGTGTGTGTGTGTGTGTGTGTGTGTGTATGTCTATGTCGGTGTATCGGAAAATAGTGCAGGGAGTACAAGAGAAGAGACAAAACGTTACTACAGTACCTCTCGACAGGTGAGCACCCAGCAGACGATCGCTGATAAGGACTGAGGAAGACGACGGTTTCAATACGTTACGACCTGACGGAAACCACAGGTGAGGGACAGTAACCTGGAGATGGATGGTGTCTGATCTCTCTCAGGGGAGTCTACAAGCCATGACCTGAGGCACACTAATCCTGGCATCACCTGCCTTACAGTAAGATGGTGGTCATGTGAGCAACTTGGTCTACGTCGTTCATAATGTCAACAAACATCGGCGCCACACATTCCTCTATGTAGACCCACAAGCTGGTGAGGCGTCCGGGGCGATGAATGGTGCAAGATTGTTCACACCGTCCCACTACTGGGCACCTCCCACACTCCACACATACGTATAAGGCCAGTTAATGACCGACCTCTGGTAGAAAATGCTGCAGAGCGGGGTACAGGAAGACATAGGTGTGTTTTTCCTATGTAGATACACGTCAAAATGTGCACGTAGTTTATATCTCCCGTGTGGAAGGTTCAGCTGGACGTACATGGTGAGCAGGAAGGGGTGATGCTCAGCAACCTAGCAATCTACATACCTGTACCTGACTCATCTCCAGCCACACCCAGTCGACGCCAGCCTACACCCAGCGAAGACCTGTGCAGTTTTGTGTGTTTCTCCTTCACCCATCTCACACTAGCTGAACAACAAGGTGTTCTGGGGTGTCCCTCACCAACCTACTGTCGGGGGGGGGGGGGGGGGGGGGGGATTTCTCAGTACCAGTGGCTTACCTCTCGGTAACTGTGGGGGGAATTCTCAGTAACTCTGGGGTACCTGCCAGTACCTGGGGTAGAGCGACCCAACCCCCCATCCCGGCCCACTCGTCACGGACCCCCGGGATACGGCCGGCTACACGAAATAAGTGGGCGTAGAACATCTGGGCGGGGGCGTCACCAGCCACCCACCCCGCCCATCTGAATCTTTCTCTGCGGGGTGGGGTGAATAGCCCACCACCCTCTTCACCCACGAGCCCCTACCACAAGGCTACACCACTACTGGGCCAGGCAACACTAACATCCCTCCCAACCTGGGACACAGACGGACCAGTGTATGAAAAAAGGAATTCGTGAGGCCAATTCTTCACAGGCGTTGGTCATGGTGTTGTAGGGGAGGAGGTAGGAAGCAAGCTCTCTGGTCCTGTCCTCACCATGGGCCGAGCAACAACCGACACAGGTAGGGCAAGCCTCCGTGGTGTCCTGGTAGCATAAGAATACATAACATCCTGAAGCATTACTAGGATATGCCGGGTGTAGCACGCATGAGCACAAGTACGCCAGGAGGGTATGCTAAAGTGGACGAGCCAGGTACGCCAGGAGGGTATGCTCGGGTGGTATGACAGTAGACGAGCAAGATATGTCGCGCTCTCACGCTTCCCTCCCCAGGAGTACCACAAGGTATGCTATTATGGTATTCCCACAGGGGAACCAAGTACGTCTATAGCCACAGCAGTTCCTTCCCCTGGTATGCTTAGGAGGTACGGCAGTAGAAGAGCTGGGTGCTGGGGACCAAAGGCCTCCCTTCCTAGATCGGTAAGGCTATAACTCTCGCCCAGCTCCACCCCTTCCAGGTCCCTCCTAGGCTCACACCTGCACCACTCTCCCCACCTGGTCCTATCACCTGTATCCTCCCCACCTGGGCCCTCACACCTGGGGGCCCTATTCCCCGAGCACCTTACGCCTAGGGCCACTGCTTCGAAGCCCTTCCCCTGGGGCCCTTCCTCCGAGAGGTTCATTTCCCTGGGTCCCTCCCAAGGGGTCGTAACCTTGAAGACTTCCTCACAAGGAACCTTCCCACTAGAATCCTCCCTGTGGAGGTCCTGCCTTCAGAAGCCACTTATCCTGGGCCCCTCTTCTCCAAGGTCCTTCCCCCACGAAGCCCTCTTCCCAGGGGAACGGGGAGCCTACGCCTGGCACCACAGTCATATATATATATATATATATATATATATATATATATATATATATCCCTGGGGATAGGGGAGAAAGAATACTTCCCACGTATTCCCTGCGTGTCGTAGAAGGCGACTAAAAGGGAAGGGAGCGGGGGGCTGGAAATCCTCCCCTCTCGTTTTTTTTTTTTTTTTTTTCCAAAAGAAGGAACAGAGAAGGGGGCCAGGTGAGGATATTCCCTCAAAGGCCCAGTCCTCTGTTCTTAGCGCTACCTCGCTGATGCGGGAGGTGGCGAATGGTATGAAAAAAAAAAAAGAAAAAAAAAAAGAAAAAATATATATATATATATATATATACCAAATTCACACCTGACAACTTTCACTTGTGACTAATACAAAAGAAAATCTTGCCAGCAACAGCCTGCCATTCATTGTTCAAGAAACAAAATAATTATTCTTACATTACCCAAAACTTAAGCACTTCACCAGGAACTGCCATTCATTGTCGAGAAACAATTATTTTTATACCACTGAACCTTCAGAGATTACGATCTAAAGACAGCCAGGCCAGGCCAGTCCAGTCTGGAAACACGACATATTGCACCAGATACTGCAAGGCTATGTTACACTCATCATTATAAAAGAGGTCAATGAGAACAATGACACAATAACATATAGTATATTGAAACCTAAATATCACATCACGTCAACTCAGGTACAGGTAAACAGGTAAATCCGTATTTATTTCATCTTGTGCTTTATGTTAGGTAATAAGAAACGTAACCTTCAAGTGTTGCTACACTGTTAACGAGGTTCAGTTGAACGTCACCCATACTGTAGGTGAGACCTGGAGGTGACCCCTGGGGCAACACCTGAGGTGATATCTGCGATGACACCTGCAGGGTGGAGACACATGCCTAATCTTGGTAAAATATCTACCTGGCTCTGTGTGTGTGTGTGTGTGTGTGTGTGTGTGTGTGTGTGTGTGTGTGTGTGTGTGTGTGTGTGTGTGGTCCCGGCAACACCAGGTCTGTCTAGGACCATGTAAGGGGTGGCTGGGGCTGAGGGCGGACCCCAGGGATGTGTCCAGGGAAGGAAGGCACCATACACAACACTGCCCTCCGGACCATCTTCACCACACACACACACACACACACACACACACACACACACACACACACAGGCCCTACCACACTACCACTACACACACACACACACACACACACACACACACACACACACCCCACCACACTACCACTACACACACACACACCCACACACACACAGACCCTACCACACCACCACTACACACACACACACACACACACACACACACACACACACACACACACACACACACACAGACCCTACCACATCACCACTACACACACACACACACACACACACACACACACACACACACACACACATGCCCTACCACACCGCCACTACACACACACACACACACACACACACACACACACACACACACACACGCTGTCACACGAATGTCTCCACCACACCACCACAGTCAAGCCTCAGACAACACTCTACCACTACCACCACAAGTCCATGCTGGCTACTGTGGTGGTGGCAAACTCTCTCACAGTCTTTTCCGCAGTTGTTTTACCGTTACTGCTCACAGGTGAGACAGGTACAGGAGAGAGGTGTGCGTACCGTGGTACCAGGTACGTAAGGCAGGGAGGTAGAGGTGCAACGGACCGCAGTACGTACCGCAGGGCAGTACCGTGGTGCAGGGTAAGTGAGGAAGAGAGGTACAAGTACAGTAGGTACAAAGTAAAAGTACAAGGCCAATTCATAGGGGTGGATGAACTGCTGGGTTGACTGTGGACCGACTGCCGCAACCTGGATTCGAACCTATGCGCTCGACCTTGGGCGGCCCGTGAATCCGTCACGGTTAAGAACGCTATATATATATATATATATATATATATATATATATATATATATATATATATATATATATATATATATATATATATATAATCTCAGGTTAACCCAACAACCACCATTAACCAGAGCAACCCAAGCCCAACAACTAGTAACACTACCCTTGATGAGGTCATCAACCACACCACCACCACTTAACCTTTGACCTCGTCACCACCGGAAGCGATCAACCTCGGGGAATTGAACAATGTCAGTAACGGTGTAGCGGGGGCAGCATGAACGCTGAAGACATGGACTCCCTGCCTCACACGTTCCTCACCTTCACTATGATAGCTGAGGTAATCCTGGCCTCCATAGCTTGTGTGTGAGGACGAACCATACGAGGATCGGCCGTTATGGTACCTTCGAACCGCGAAGATGCGAACCTCTCTTCCTTCTTCCAATAACCATACTACATCTAACGCGTCAGGTATACAAACACCTGGCGAACACCCATTCATATCTTCATTCCTCTCCTTCTTTACCCTGTTTTCCCCTCCCCAGAGATGGCCATGACTGGGGAACATGCAGCACCACGTCCTGCGAGCAGTATGGGAGATGAGAGAGGTCAAGATGCACACTGAGGCCGTAAACCAATGTTGATATCCGGCAGCGAGACAACGTAAGACTTCACATGAACCGGTTCTGAGGGAGACCTGCCGCAACATATCGATGAGGAACGGATCTTATCAGGCACATCTCTTCCCCGGCAGGGTCTGGGGCCAGGCCAACTATCTTGGTAGACCCCACGAACGCCAGGGTATGACCTTGAGTACCGAGGTTCGACCCCCTGAACACCACGGTATGACCCTAAGCACCACGGCAAGACCCTTAAGGACCACCAGTGGTAAACGACAAGTCAACGGGCCCAGGCCATCATACCCGAGGGTCGTACCGTCGTGCTCTGGAGGGTCGTAATACCTTGTGTTTAAGGGTCGTATTGTCGTACTCAAGGGTCGTAAAGGTGTGCAGTCCTTCCCTCTGCTGCAGTCTACATCAACCTCAGCCATCATACACTTATCATAAACTCTTTCAAACTTCTTCTTACAAAGACAATGATCAAATATTCTTTCTTTTAAGCAAGTAACGATACTGCCTCATGACATGACTTATGTACATCATTTCCTCCTACGAACACCACAGCAGAGGTACAGGTGATATCATCTACGTGTATCTATGACTGAGGTTTCGTACCCACGCTGGCAGACAGAAAACTGGGTCATCACTAAATGTAATAAGTCTACCAGGTGTTCATCAAGTGTTATCATCATCATACATGAAAAAAAGAAATCCTTTCACTGACAATTTACTGTATATATATATATATATATATATATATATATATATATATATATATATATATATATATATATACATAACCGTTCTGGGATAATATAAAATCTCCTTCCATATCCTATATCAAAGAAATTCAATGAATATAACAAAGTGACGCCTAACACCACACCCACACCCAGTTTCCAAACACTCTCTCTACGATACAGTAAACCTAACGGAGTCAATGCTATTTTGCCGGCTTGCTCGGGGACCAAGCGCTATCCTGCCGTCTTGCTCGCGGCTCAAAACGGTATTTTGCCGGCTTGTGTTCACAACCTCGGCTCATCTTCACAACCACAACACACTGTTGTAGCGGAGGCAAAGTGGGCAGGGGGTGGGGGGGGGGGGGAATGTTAACGACCTCCGTGACCTTGTGAGCATAACCAAACGGTGATTGGAGGTCACAGTCCTAAACCATGTGAAGCAATTGACCTCCCACTCCGGTCGGCAGCCGCTGCCAGCTACCGAGGTGGTCCTACTCGTGTGTGTATGTGTGTGTGTGTGTGTATATATATATATATATATATATATATATATATATATATATATATATATATATATATATATATATATATATATATATATATATCCTGTGAATCAAGACAACTACCAAACATATAACAAATACTATTGAGAGTTTGGGCAACATGTCGGTCATCAGCTGAGGAACCCAACATTAAACAGAACGTTTTACTTTCAGTCCGTCATCCAGGCCGCCCCGGACCCTGCAACACTCTCCACACAACAACAACAACAATAATAATAATAATAATAATAATAGTAATGTTACGATTGGACGCAAATTGCACAGTGGGGACGGGTGTCCACTTTCACTCACTGCGGTCATCACACGACGTAACATCTTAAACACGACGTCAGGGTTCAGAGGTCAAACGGGCGGGCTGGCGGGCGCGCCGGGTGCCGTACCCTCTGGTCGTGCCGCCGTGCTCAGGGGGGGTAGGGGGGTGGAGCTGCCAGCTCGGCAGGTGATGATCCCGTCCCGCTGGTACTGGAGGGGCTTGTCTCTAACCCTCACAGCTCGGTGTAGGAGCAAAACTGAGCCGCTTTTCCTGTGGTCAGTCATGATGTATGAGGTCGCGGCCACGTGCGTGGGGGGGGGGGGGGGGGGGCCTTCTCCACATCGAGTGGTTTTCATCAACAATATCCATAACAAAATCTATAACAACACTATCCATAACATCACTACCTACAACTCCTACATCGAGCGGCTGTTTGCCAGGCGCTGGTGGCCTACAATATGTCACACATCTATGTCACAATTTTGTGATTTTCGTGACCTTGTTAAGTCCTCCGGAGCTGTCGTCTGACCCAGGAGGGTATGACTCCAGGGTGCAGACCGGGGATTACCAGCGTGAATAGCTTCAACCAGTCCTGACCTCAATCTAACATGATTCACCCCCAGATTAGTGTCACAAACCAAAGTCACGTCCACACTGCGTATGAACGCCGTGCGTGACTCTCTTCGTCAGCCAGCCCCCAGAGTGCGACAACACCCCCCCCCCCCCCCCCCCCCCCGGTAAAGTGAGCAACCTCACCAACGACTCAGCAAAAAAAAATTGTAATCCGAAAATTATTTCTTTTTTTTTGCGGATCATGTACGAAGCACCGCCTTCCATCTGAAGCATAGATGCGAACACATATGAACCCGTCAGGACGAAGAAAGAAATGATTCAGACGCACACGGAGCAGTGAGGAAGAGACATGCGAACCCGTCTTTAAACGAAAGCAAAATTTGGAAGACTTGTGAACCCCGCCTTGGAACCCAAGCAGAAATCGGAAAGCCTCTGAAGCACCAGACCGAAGCATGATTAAGACGCCCGAGTACTGTATGATCCCCTCCTACACCAGACGAACACATGGGAGAGGCACTCCCGTCTGATCACAAATCATTTACTGCGACAAGTTTTTCTTGTAATAATTACGACTGCACGGGGGAGCGGACCAATCACAGTGACGTCACGGGTGTGATAACGCGTTACAAACAAGTCTGGGTAGTTAGTGCGCGGGGTAGACCATGGGGTCACACGCCGGGGTCACACGCCCCATCAGGAGTACATGGTGGGGTGAGATCCCTACCCATCCAGACCCTTAGGGGTCACGTCGAAGGCATTGGTATGTCACCATACCCAGGCGACGTACCGTGATACCTAAAGACCGTACCGTCACACACGAGGGTCGTACCGTCACACATGAGGGTCGTACCGTCACACACGAGGGTCGTAACGTCACACACGAGGATCATGGCGTCACATACGAAGGTCGTGCCGTCACACACGAGGGTCGTAACGTCAAACACGAGGGCCGTGCCGTCACACATGGGGTCGTACAGGATTGTCCAATGGTCGTACCGTCACACACGATAGTTGTAACGTCAAACACGAGGGCCGTGCCGTCACACATGGGGTGGTCGTACACCACTGTCCAATGGTCGTACCGTCACACACGATGGTCGTACCTTCTTAACAGACTTTACATTTCTCTCTGGCTCGACTGAGACGACGACCCGCTACAATACTAACGTCTACACTGTCGCCATTATTGGGGTCAGAAAGAAGCTGGGTCACCCACCGTGAGACGGTAAAATATTACATCTGGGGGAGGGAAGCTGTCAGCTGTCCGCTGTAAAGGGGGGACCTAATTTACTGGGGGAGGAAAGAGGTCAGCTGGAGCCACGCACACTGGACCAACAGGTGTCCCCCCCTCCCCCCCTCCCTCCAACCTCTGAGAGAAAGTCTGGAAACCTCTGGAACCTTCCAGATGCTCCGTTATCAAAATCTAGTTTCTCTATAGTTTGAATTCGAGGGAAACTTCCACAGAACTAATTCAGCTTTGACAACAACAAACCTCTGCCTCCTAAGGCATGTTGCCGTGTTGTGCTGTGTTGAGCAATGATAACATCACGGTGCTGTGTTGAGCAATGACAACACCACGGTGCTGTGTTGAGCAATGATAACACCACGGTGCTGTGTTGAGCAATGACAACACCACGGTGCTGTGTTGAGCAATGACAACACCACGGTGCTGTGTTGAGCAATGACAACACCACGGTGCTGTGTTGAGCAATGATAACACCACGGTGCTGTGTTGAGCAATGACAACACCACGGTGCTGTGTTGAGCAATGACAACACCACGGTGCTGTGTTGAGCAATGACAACACCACGGTGCTGTGTTGAGCAATGATAACACCACGGTGCTGTGTTGAGCAATGACAACACCACGGTGCTGTGTTGAGCAATGACAACACCACGGTGCTGTGTTGAGCAATGATAACACCACGGTGCTGTGTTGAGCAATGACAACACCACGGTGCTGTGTTGAGCAATGACAACACCACGGTGCTGTGTTGAGCAATGACAACACCACGGTGCTGTGTTGAGCAATGATAACACCACGGTGCTGTGTTGAGCAATGACAACACCACGGTGCTGTGTTGAGCAATGACAACACCACGGTGCTGTGTTGAGCAATGACAACACCACGGTGCTGTGTTGAGCAATGCTGGGGAGAAATCCAAACGTCTCCATGAAATGATGAATAATACTCTACGCTTGACTGGAACACGTCCAGTACTGGTGATGTGTGAGGCCAGTGTTGGCCGGTGTACTCACCAGATGAGGAACAATAAGGTATTCTACCGCCATTCGATGTTCTGGTTTATAAATGAAAGACTATTCTAATACCCCGATGATATGCTAACGAATAATCTGTTAATCAAATACCTGTGTCCAATCAACTGGTCTAGTAATAAAATAACTGTGTCATATTAACCAGTCTCCTAATTGGATAACTGTGTCAAATTAACTAGTCTAATCAACGAGTTATCTACATACGGCATAGTCATGTCACGAAAGATAATCATCAATGAATACAAATCGTATGTTGACGTGCTGGAGACTAGGGTCCACGCTATACACCTGAGTGTTTCCATGTCTTCCAGGAAGGTGAGCAGGTCCCCGGCCTCAGCACTATAGCAAATTCCTTCCCAGCTGAGGTGAACAGGTCTCCACGTCAATACTGTGGTGACCCGGGGAAGGTGTGGGTGGCGTGCATACAGCTTGTTCTGTGTGTGTGTGTGTGTGTGTGTGTGTGTGTGTGTGTGTGTGTGTGTGTGTGTGGTGATCATGGCGACCTTGCCGGCGAACCAGGTCTCCACAGCTTGTGGGAGGCTCACATGTTGGAGGCTTCCAGTTACAGCTAAATAGGCTACGGCAAGCTAGTGGAGACTACGGCCAGGTGGAGGAGGTTACGGCCAATTGATGGAGGTTACGACCAGCTGGTGGAGGTTACGGTTAGCTGGAGGAGGTTACAGCCAGCTGGTGGAGGTTACGGCCAGCTGGTGGAGGTTACGGTCAGCTGGAGGAGGTTACGGCCAATTGGTGGAGGTTACGGCCAGCTGGTGGAGGATACGGCCAGCTGGTGGAGGTTACGGCCAGCTGGTGGAGGGTACGGCCAGCTGGTGGAGGTTACGGCCAGCTGGTGGAGGGTACGGCCAGCTGGTGGAGGGTACGGTTAGCTGCGGTAGATTGCGAGGACTTCAAGACGCACCGCCCAGGCGCTGGAAGTTAAAGGTGATTGCTGGAAACGACTGCTGGAGGTCATGTGTATACCTATGTGTGGTTGTACGTGGTTGGAGTAGGTTGTGAATGGGCGGTGGAGGTTGTGAGTGAGTGGTGGAGGGTATGGAAGGCTGGTGGAGCTACAGGTGGAGTACGTGGGCGCCGATGGGCGGGAGGCGGGGGGCGCCCAGCCAGCGTTGCCAAACAAGAGCCACAAAAACACAATCGTAAGGGCGACGTCTCCGAGCGACTTCCGCCGCTACACACCTGGTGAACAGTGCAACTCCCACACTTGCCGGGGCTCTTCCCCCACTCACGGTGGGGGTGACACGGGGCAGGGTAGGGCGGGGCGGGGCGGGGCGGGGGAGAGAGTTACTAGGGCCAGGGGTGAGATAGTTCACTAGTGATGCCTTGCTCTAGGGCACGAGTGAATACCTTCAACGGCCCTCGTACTCTGCACTTACTCTCTCTCTCTCTCTCTCTCTCTCTCTCTCTCTCTCTCTACACACACACACACACACACACACAACACACTTCCCTCCTACACACCCCACCCCACCGGCCCAAGTTCCGACACATCCCGGCCCACACACTATACTCCTGGGAGGGTCCCCTTCAGTCCCAGCAAGTCACACGCTGCGCTGCGTGAGGCTCCGCTGCTCCACACACCCCACAAGGCTGTGGACCCACCCTAAATCTCCACCTAAGTTAGTCATAATAACTTATAAATCCCAAACCCTAAAGTTTAAAGAACAATGAAATACCTGAGACAAATCAAAACGACACATCACAATCATACATTACAGAAGGCGAAAGATGAACCGTGGAAAACCTTACAGACAAGACGAATAAACCGGGAGGATAAATACATCAATACGACGAGAATTAGGTGAATGTGAGGTAAATATGGAGAGGCATCTGATGTGGCCTCGATGCCAGGCGGAGGTGTCAACAACGCGGGATCCTGCCCTTGGCAGATGACACGTTTAACATTCCGTCATTCACCAGAACCACAGGGGAAGTTGTCATCATCATCCATCTCAAACTTTCCATTCCAACCCCCCCAAAAAACGCATTTCCTACCTCATCCCCAGCAGAGAGGGGGGGAGGGGGTCGTGAGCTTCCAGCGACTTTCCAGCGACCTGGACTCCATCCTGCACCGGAGGGTTAAACGTCGACAATGATGGTTGGTCTGGTGCTTGAGGATCACTCCACCAGGCCCGGAGGATTCAAGGATCACCCCACCAGGCCCGGAGGATTCAAGGATCACCCCACCAGGCCCGGGGGATTTAAGGATCACTCCACCAGGCCCGAGGGATTCAAGGATCACCCCACCAGGCCCGGGAGATTCAAGGATCACCCCACCAGGCCCGGGAGATTCAAGGATCACTCCACCGGGCCCGGGAGATTCAAGGATCACTCCATCAGGCCCGAGGACCTCGTATCCTTCACAACCAGACACACATCCTCCTCAGACCGTACCTGACGCACTTCCTAAATCCGTGTAACACAAACTTTCGTCTCGCGTTCTGCTCCTTCCTCTTTCCTTCCCCACATCATCACCTCACGTTACCACCTCACGTCGCATAACTATACCTGTTTTGAACATTTCATTTGTCAGTGTTACGACAGTACGAGTAACTTTTCTCTCACACTATGTTGTTGGCGAAGCTGACCCTAAACATCTTACCATTACTTCAAATCTCGACAGGAAATTTCCTCTCCTGATTCATACACCATAATGGAATCCTTCAACACACTGGCACGGGTCCTATACTGTCGTGCAGTCCTTCTACACAGGTTCTATAACCTGGGCCACACCCAGTGGGCAGGACAGCCACTTCCCTCCCCCACGCCCTCACCAGAAGGTCCCCATGAGAATATCCCTCGCCCCTCGTCATGGGAATATTCTCCAACCGTCCCCCCTCACCATGAGAAGATCTCCCTGCCTTCACCCTAAGAATATTCTCCGCTCCCTCGCCACCAGAACAAAGTGTGAGACCAGCTGCGTGTTGAACACACCATGACAGAAGCAATCACCAAGACGTGCTGCTCACCCTGCCGAGCATGCGACACCGCACCATCACTCTCTACCAACTCTGAATTACGTTATGCACCTGGTGGCAACGGAGGGCAACATGGATGACGCGCCTGGTGGCAACGGAGGGCAACATGGATGACGCGCCTGGTGGCAACGGAGGGCAACATGGATGACGAGCCTGGTGGCAACGGAGGGCAACATGGATGACGAGCCTGGTGGCAACGGAGGGCAACATGGATGACGCGCCTGGTGGCAACGGAGGACAGCATGACTCAAATTCTATCTTTTCTATATCAAGCATTTGAACCCCTGTGACCAGCTCGTACCATAGCAGGAGCGCACATCCTCACCACCCGCAGCTCTACAGTAACAGTTCACTTGCTCACAGCCACGCCCTCTCTCCCCTGAGCTACCTTCCCAAATGATTACTCTCGAGCCTTCAACTCCCCGCTAAGCTCCCCGGCGGTGGAGTTACGCCCCCGGCCCTTCCTCCCACGTCTCCCGCCGAGTTCAGCAACAATTTTCTTACGCCTAGTGACAGACTCGTGAGCGACCCTTGCGGCAGCCAGTGCACAGTCAACCCAGCTGTTCATCCACCTCTAGGAGTTGGTCGATAAAATGGGTACCTGGCTCTCAGACTAGGGGAGAGAGAGAGAGAGAGAGAGAGAGAGAGAGAGAGAGAGAGAGAGAGAGAGAGAGAGAGAGCGTTAATGGGATGGCCTTGATTAGGGCCTCAGCTGCCCGTGCCGTCTCAGTTAACATAAAAAAAATATATTTTAAAAGTGCACAACATGACAGGCGCCAAGAGCAGAAATATTAAGTCTGGAAATATTAAACCTTGAAAACTTGTCTATGATTTTTAACTTTTCATTTAACAGTTTCTCTGACTACCTACGATCATGAACTCTTCCTAATTCCATGGCATGGACGAATGTCGAAACCAATATTGCATTATAATACGTAAACCAATATTGCAATATATCCTCTGTTGTGGTGTTGGTGAGAAGCCAAAATGTCTGAACCTATATCACAGTCCTAAGTTATGCACAATACACACGAGCGAGGCAAGTGCACATTATACATTATCCCCTCATTACCATGCACAGCCACACCACACTCTCTTTCACTACCATCTGCCTATACACCTGATAACAGCATACACCAGCTGCCGGAGCTCGGGAGAAGCGGCCGCCCTAGACCTACCCCTCTTCACCAGGGAGGTACACTGCCTCTGAACACGTAACAATGTACACCATTAATCACTGTCTCATGATGGAGGTGGGATAAAAACCTGACAATATCCCACCAGGACAGAGAGGAGGAGGAGGATCAAAATGATGAGGTACACGAAGACCTGAGTTTATCAAAGTAAACGCAGCCTGATGTACCTCCTACGCTGTGCCTGCTCTGCTTGACGCCCCTGGCGATAGGGCATAGTCCCGGGGAAGTCCTTAGCTTCCTACAGAACCCTTCAGGGGCAGGATGGCCGCCTAACAAAGGATAGGTATCATCAGCAACCCTTTCTGTTAGGTGGGACTACCTAACACGACCTTCTGGCAGGAGATGGGCTTCGCAACGCAACTTCTAACGCCGCCCCAGGCACATGAGAGAAGAGGTCCTCCTCCCCCAGCCTACCTCCCTCAGCAAACCACCAGAGGCTCCGCCCGGGGGCAAGTCTCTGGGGTCATCCCGCCGGCAGCAACAGTTCCCCTGATTATCTCCAGCCAGGCCACAGCCCCGCCATCAACCTCTGACCTGCCGTGGGACGTCATGACTCTGGCACGGAGGCAGAAGACGATACACAGGATAGCAGAAGGGTGTGGCTGCATACGAACAGGGGGTGTGGCAGTGGCAAACACCGGGCCGTCACCAGACACACAAACAGTCAGCCAACCATTTTTTTTTCTGAGAGAGAGAGAGAGAGAGAGAGAGAGAGAGAGAGAGAGAGAGAGAGAGAGAGAGAGAGAGCAAACGCAGCAGTGACAACCTACAACAGACCTTCCAACAGCAGCAGTGAGATCGAGGCCGACATACAGCCTCCACACACAGGATCCAATCAACTGGGCGGAGTCGTTCCAACATTATAAGTTTGGCATCAATATAAGACGGTCCATTACAGAGGAGTACAGGAAGAACAACAGACGCAAACGAGACACGTAAAGTAAGGCACACAACTTGCAAGCCAAGTCACGTGTGCTGCTTCATAGAAACCCGAAACACAAACACACAGGGGTTGATGACGTCAGACTGCGAGGTTCAACCTGGGAACTCCTCAACGTGGGAGTGACAGGCTAGGTTCAACAGACGCGCACAGGAGGTTTAGACCAAGCGAGGTTCAAAAGTAACGTAGGTTAAGAAACAGATTATACTGGGGTTCAACGACGGCACGAGGGGTACGTTCAGCCGGGGTTCAACAGCCCGCTGTAGGGGAGGCTCTCGATAAGCTTCGAGAACACGTGGGAATGTGTGGGTTCAATTCCCACGAGGTTCAACGCCGCTCACTGTGAGTTCTGACGGAGGTCCTGCGACGCTACATGAGCGAGGGTCGCATTGCTGCTGAAACGACCTGAAGTTGGCCAGCTTCAGGGGTTCCGTACACCCTGACTGGCCTGGACCAGCTCATACACAACCCCTGACACTCACAACAGAGGTTTCACTACGTGAATATCACCATAGCGCGTCAAATACATCACTACATCACAACTACAATATCACCCAAATAAAAAACTGGTTTATTCTTCAACTGATTAATGAAATTGAATTTCCTTACAAAGCATCCAGCAAGAACGTGTTTACGGTCTCATCAAAGCCTTACCAGATGGCTGACTTTTCTGGTTTATTACAGAAATTATGGCGAGTGATACAACACTGTAATTACAGTGGTCGATGGCCTGGTTCCTGATCTCATTAAGATATCAGCAGTTAATTTTCTGCTCTTTGCAAGGGTCTCTTACGGAGGGAGGCGAATGGGGACGGAACGGGAAGGGGAGGCAAGAGCAATAGGGAGTGAAGGAAATGGGGAGGAGGAGTGGCGGGGTGGGGGATGATGAGGAACATGATGCACTGTCACTGGCGAATCGTGGAAGCATCACAACAGAAGCCGGAGTAATATCTACAGAAGAGAGAAAGAAAACCAACACTGCGGCGCAGGCCAAGCGATACGGTCTCTCTCTCTCTCTCTCTCTCTCTCTCTCTCTCTCTCTCTCTCTCTCTCTCTCTCCCTCTCTCGCTGTTACGCAGCGATGATGTACCGGGCATGGCCCGGGGAAGTTGTGGGGCAGTGTTGAGGTGGTAGGTGGTGCCCCGAGGGGTAGCTGTTGATGGCAGCCCCGGGGTAAGAAGGGAGGGGTGTAATTGGCCACAATGGGGCTCATCTCTGGAGCAGTCATCTCCGCTGCGCTACACTTTTTAAAACTTTTTGCTCCCGGCTGACTCTTGCCTGACCTCTGAACCCGCCATGGTTCTGTTCCCGGGCCAGGGACGCCGTTGGCACCCTCACCTTGCTGATGTTGTCGTCGTCTGACCCACCAAACACCAGGGGCCACCGCCTCAACCCCGACGCAAAGACACACTCTGGTGTAGCGCTAGGCACACTCTGGTGTAGCGCTAGGCACACGCTGATGTAGCGCGAGGCTACACTCTGGTGTAGCGCGAGGCACACTGGTGTAGCGTGAGGCACACGCTGGTGTAATTACACAAATCTTACGCGCCATCCTCGGGGAAGCTCTCACTGTGTAAGTATCGCAAGTCACTCCTTAACTTCCACCAGAGCCTCTTTGACCTCCTGAACCTCTTGGTCATGACACGACCACCCTTAGAACAGATGGCTCTACCCCTGAGCACGACCGCACGACCCTCGAGCACGATGGTACGACCCTTGAGCACGACGGTACGATGGTTTTGTCTCTTCTTTAGCCTTTTGCCCTATATATAGGCCAAGCCATCATACCCAAGGGTCGTAGCGTCGTGCTCAAGGGTCGTAACGTCGTGCTCAAGGATCGTAACGTCGTGCACAAGGGTGGCAGCAATGTGCTGAGGGTGTTAACCTTTCAGTCTAAAGCTAGACTTGGAAAGTGCGTCACGAATGAATATCTCGGTGACTCTGGAGATGAACGTGGGAGATGCACGGCCATGTTCCCCACCCTCCCTCCTGCAGGGATGAGGTCAACGACCTGACCAAGGTCACACCATACAGCCCTCCTGTAGTGTACAAGATTAAACCATTTACCAAGCAAATTCCATCCTTCTTGACGCCCTCACTCACCTACCTGATGACCTGACCAGTCAGGTCGTAGCACAACGCACCACAGTGATGTGGAAAACGATGTGGTCGTGACCTGACCTGTCCACCCCACCCGTGACGTCCCAGGTCAAGGCAAGAATATAGATCTTGCTGACGTTCGAGCAAGACATGTGAGCGCGTGATCTCAAACCCAGGAGGGCGGGGGGGAGCAGAAAACTCACTCACTTTCCCCTCGTACCCATTCACTATCGTAACCAAGGTGAGCATGACTTTGTTCCTCACCTTCAGTTAACACGAGCCAACTACTGCATCAGATAATCACCCACATAATTATGCATTACGTCGGAGGGACCTTATGAATGACTGGAATTATCGTGGCCATGGGAAGGGAGGAAGGGAGGGAGTGGAGAGCCTGGTCTCCCACATGACTGTATGGCAGCAAATTACACGTCACACACACACACAGACACACACACACACACACACACACACACATCTTCCCTCTCAGAACCACCAGCCAAGCAGCTACCACACACGATCATTATATCGACTCATAATGACCCGATCATCATCATCATCATCATCATTATCACCATCAACACTATCATCATCATCATCACTATCATCATCATCATCATCACTATCATCATCATCATCATCACTATCATCATCATCATCATCATCATCATCAATGTTATCATTATTCTTTTACCATACTGTAAACATCTTTACGCCCACGGGGCTTACATTATGGGCTATTTACACATCCCTACATCACTTAGATAAACGAACCGTAAATCAGTCACCATCGAACAAATAAACATATAAAACAAATACAAAAGCAATCAAACGTAACGGTTACAGAGCAGAGGTATGCCATCCTCTTCTCCCAAACCACTACCCCTATAACAGAGACAAAAGTACCTGTCATTAAGGACGACCTTCCCGAAGCATAACCGTCTTGTGGTGACCCGAGAGTAATTACATCAAATGACTTTAACCTGAGCGATTACTGCAGCGCCACCACAGCGACTGACGACGACCAACACGACCCTGTACACTTCAAGATGTGAGAAGGAACACCCCTGCTGTACTGTGTACACTCCAGCCTGTAGCAGTACTGTTCTGTACTGTGTACACTCCAGCCTGTAGTAGTACTGTTCTGTACTGTGTACACTCCAGCCTGTAGTAGTACTGCTCTGTACTGTGTACACTCCAGCCTGTAGTAGTACTGCTCTGTATACTGTGTACACTCCAGCCTGCAGCAGTACTGTTCTGTACTGTGTACACTCCAGCCTGTAGTAGTACTGCTCTGTACTGTGTACACTCCAGCCTGCAGCAGTACTGTTCTGTACTGTGTACACTCCAGCCTGCAGCAGTACTGTTCTGTACTGTGTACACTCCAGCCTGTAGTAGTACTGCTCTGTATACTGTGTACACTCCAGCCTGCAGCAGTACTGTTCTGTACTGTGTACACTCCAGCCTGTAGTAGTACTGCTCTGTACTGTGTACACTCCAGCCTGTAGCAGTACTGTTCTGTACTGTGTACACTCCAGCCTGTAGTAGTACTGTTCTGTACTGTGTACACTCCAGCCTTATATCCTGCTGAGTTCTTCGCCTTTTCAAGAACCGCGAGATCGGAGCCGAGATCGGAGCCTTGCACAGTAAACATGGCTTTTCCAGAGTGTGTAAAAACCCAGATTACTATGACCTAACATTACTCCAACTTTACGAGGAACGACTTCCCATTGTACTTCGAGGTCAGGGCGACACGTTCACAACCACTCCCACTGAAGGACTTACTACTGCTGCGAGTGTAGTACACACAACACAATAGTGGGACAACATGGAATCAACCCAGAGGTTCTGTCCATGTTGGAAACAGAATGTCATGGGCAAACTCAGTAGCCCTGTTGTACCCCAGCAGCCGCCGGGAACGTAGCGGTTACGTGGGCCCCGGGGGGGTGTTGCGTCCTCCAACACCCTGATCGACCAAGAAGATCCATAGCATAGCACTGTCTGCAGCCAAGCTTGTAGGGAGTACGTATATGAACAGTACACAAGGGATAAGACGGTATGCTCAATAAACACCGTACATTTCTCCAGCACGCTTCAGTGAAATTACTGTCAGGGTGAAGTACATCGTGTACATCATTACATAAAAGACGAGACACATCTGTGAGGGTAACACTTACGTTACAACCATCACATGTAACAATATCCATGTTAACAACGGCTCACGCATCTGCAGCGTGACACGTTACTCTTCCTCCTCAAGGATTACTCAAGGGGTAAAGGAGATAAATTAAAGGCCTGATGCAAATTACATACAATTAGTAGTTCGCTAATCACATGCCGCTGGGAAATCCTCAGCACAAACACATTATTTCTTGTTAATTACTTCACGTCTGGGAGTCATCATGAGATCCCCTTGTGGCTCATTACCGAGCGACGACGGCCACAACTGGTGGAGCGATATGTACGGTGGATCAGGTCAGTCCAGTTGACGTCTGACCTTGTAATGTGAACCAGGTTCCCTCATGACACGTCGCCACCACATAGCCTCACTCACACACTCATACTTCACCCAATACTCATTACTATTATCATACTACTACTACTACTACTACTACTACTACGACAACTATGACTATTTGTACCACTAATACTAAAAGCAGATTGAGGTATGGCAGAATGATCCCTGGTGAATTATTTACTGAAAATGAATATCATTTAATACCAGTGTTTAATGTTTTTCACAAGTGTGTGTGTGTGTGTGTGTGTGTGTGTGTGTGTGTGTGTGTGTGTGTGTGTGTGTGTGTGTGAGACACGTGGTCACGCCGGTCCCAGACTGGGTGACGCCCACGGTAAGCCACAAGCGGTCCACGCCCACCCTCGACTCCCAGACCCAAGGTCAGCCCTCGCACCTACCGCGCCCGCAGCAGCCCACGTCCACAGCAACCGCGCCCACACCTGCCCACGCCCCTACACCTCACCATATACACCACCGCCACTCACAACATACCCAAATACCTCGTCATGAGCACGACGCCCACTTGAAAGGTCGTGAGGTACCCGCGTGTGTCCTGGCCCTCGGCACGTGTCTGGCTGCTGCTTCCCAGAGTTTCTGTGATGAAAACCAGCAACCGAGCATCGACCGTTATCATACTTCCGCTCCTGGAACAGCGAGGCTCTCAAGTTCTCTTTGTTCTTTCATCTCTCCCTCTGCCTGGAACTTTACCACTGTCAGAACTCGGTTCTACAATCACCAGTAAGGTTCCAATCAATCATGTGGCAGTTCTATTAAATATTTCAACATATTTCTACCCGCGCCACAAATAGAGAAAAAAACAAGTACAGCACACAGGCCAACACAAGACCTTTACTCCCACTTCATAGAACCAGTTATTGTAAATCTTGATACGCGTCGCCCTGCTGGTTTCCCTGGGAATACTGGAGGATACGTGAGTACCGTCCTACCATCAGTCAGGAGCAGAGGACGGGGGAACACTTGGCCTGCAGCAGGACATACATCGTGTCACCAGGGGAACATTTCAGTTCAAATGAACGAGGAAATGTTCACTTCCCTCATTGCCAAGTGATGAACCATTATATACGTACACTCTCTCCCCACCTCATCATCCATGCCTCACTTTACACCTCACACCATCATCCACGCCTCACTACACCATACACCTCACACAATCATCCACGCCTCACAAGACGGGACAACCCTCGGGTATGGTGACCGGCCACTTTGACCTGACCCCCTCACAGGGCCGGTTATTACTGTGACTGGATGTCTGCTCTTTGCTTTTCTCGGAAAAAATAGCGTAATCATAAAAGCATATATATATATATATATATATATATATATATATATATATATATATATATATATATATATATATATATATATTATTGATGAACCGATTTCCGTATAGAAAGCAGGTGTGCACCATAGTACACATGGTGAAAGGTACAGTGTAGCGTGGAGGTGATGCAGCCTGGCCGTACCGTTCACAGGTACACCAGGAAGGTCAAGCCACACTCCCTCACACCGGTACACCCCCCGCCTCCCACACCCACACCCAGCTGACCTACAACCCACTAAGACGCACTGAAAAAACAGGTGATAAAATGACGCGAATGAGTCTGCTGGTGGCGTGTGACAGTCATGTTCTCTCCTTCACTGATGTCTCACTCCTCCAAAACCTTCACTTTATATATATATATATATATATATATATATATATATATATATATATATATATATATATATATATATATATATAAATAAATTATGCGTGTGTGTTTAGGTGTATTCACCTCATCATGCCTTCAACCACCTACCACGCTGGTGTTTACAGCCAGTGTTTTTAACCTCCCCGTGGACTAGGAAGTGTTGTGTAAGTGAAGAAATATGAACAATGATGCTGCAAATTTGTATATGACTCTCGCCCGCAGCCTGTGTGTGTGTGTGTGTGTGTGTGTGTGTGTGTGTGTGTTTACCATTACATGATCATAAGAGGTATTTTTCTACTTGTGAATTACGATAAGTCTCTCTACACCTGAGGGGCACCAAACTCTACACCAGGACCACATCCTGTTTTCGTTCTTCTGAACTTGGTCACACTCGTAGGTCTGCCACGTGCTCCAGTCACACTCGTAGGTCTACTACGTGTTCTAGTCACACTCGTAGGTCTACTACGTGCTCCAGTCACACTCGTAGATCTACCACGTGCTCCAGTCACACTCGTAGGTCTACCACGTGCTCCAGTCACACTCGTAGGTCTGCCACGTGCTCCAGTCACACTCGTAGGTCTGCCACGTACTCCAGTCACACTCGTAGGTCTACTACGTGTTCCAGTCACACTCGTAGGCCTACTACGTGCTCCAGTCACACTCGTAGGTCTATCACGTGCTCCAGTCACACTCGTAGGTCTACCAAGTGTTCCAGTCATCCGCCACACTCCTCTACACACATGTTGCCGCGGGAGTTCACTCAACTAGGAAGGCCAATGACATCCATCATGCACAACAATGGTGCCAGAAGCGAGCCTTGCATGACTCCGCCTCTCGTGTCATTTTCCCGTTGATCCGTCGGCGGTGTCACACGTCGTCCACTCTGTTGTTCTCTTCCAGTTACGTATCTTTCGTCCAGTCTCAGGTGTTCTCCTGTTAGGCCCGCTTCATGCTCAAGGTTCAATGTTCACCTTTCCTGCAGGCAAGTCTTAAAGGTTTTAATAACAGTCCAGTAATGTATATTACACCTGCCCTTTTATCTCTCTCTCTCTCTCTCTCTCTCTCTCTCTCTCTCTCTCTCTCTCTCTCTCTCTCTCTCTCTCTCTCTCACACACACACACACACACACAAACCATCAGCTTCAGAAAATCGAAGGCAAATCCCGAGACAATCGTGAGTCGAAAGCGAGGGTCTGAGGGGCATCAAGCGAGCGTGTTTACTCAGGCAAACATGACAAGCATGACACCAGCGAACGGCACAGCGACCACAACACTTCTGGTCCACACCACCTGTTCGCCTGACACACTGACATATATGTACACATATATACATACACTCACACAGTGACGAACACATATACAAATTAATAAGACACATGAACTACAGAGATCACACACAACTCTACCCACAATCCCCGGCTTACCTCCCATCCATACGTCTCTGGTTGCCACCACCCATACAGAGCCTCCCACGCCCTCCCATACAAGCAAGCCAGAGCCTGGGAGCACTGCCGACACCCGTGTGTTTGAAGACACCTGCAGACACATCCAGGTCTTCACATGAGCCTACGAAGGGGCCCAGACACTTGCCAATACACATGACCACACACCTGCTTATATTCATGCGTGTACACACTGAAAGCCAGGGCCCTCAAAGTCTCGCACATCTGCCTACTCCTACACACACACACACACAATCTGTTCCTCCACCCACACCTCCACCTGACTAGGCCAACAGCCAGGGGCGTCAGAGGTTGCCCGTTAGCTGCGTCAGCCATGGTCACTGGTACACAATGTGGGCGACACTGGTGTCCTCACATGGTGGCCTCTTTACTGTGTGAGCTTTGCTTTACCACACTGCGTGGGCCTTCCTCCATCATACTGCGTGGACCATCAGTGTGTGGACCAGGGTACATCACCATCATACTGTGTGGACCATCAGTGTGTGGGCCAGGGTACATCACCATCATACTGTGTGGACCGTCAGTGTGTGGGCCAGGGTACATCACCATCAACACATCTCTTACATCATTCAACTCTTCATCACGACAGTACTTACGATGGGTTAGCCTTTGACCTGACCCCTGGAAATGACGTTAAAGGTCACACCATCATAACTGAGGGTTGTACCGTCGTGTTGTAGGGTCAGACTGTCATCATAACTGAGGGTTGTACCGTCGTGTTGTAGGGTCAGACTGTCATCATAACTGAGGGTTGTACCGTCGTGTTGTAGGGTCAGACTGCCATCATAACTGAGGGTTGTACCGTCGTGTTGTAGGGTCAGACTGCCATCATAACTGAGGGTTGTACCGTCGTGTTGTAGGGTCAGACTGCCATCATAACTGAGGGTTGTACCGTCGTGTTGTAGGGTCAGACTGCCATCATAACTGAGGGTTGTACCGTCGTGTTGTAGGGTCAGACTGCCATCCACGAGAAGCTTTCCTCACTGATCAACACCATCAACGTCTTCGTCTTGCCCCCGTCGTAAATGTACCGAGACAATCTTTGCTTATGGGTTTAAATATCCTCAACATGGCCGTGGCTGCCCTTCATACACTTCTAGCGAGTAATTCCACTTATACTTTCAACACTGGGCCCAACGTGTGCACCACAGGAACAAGGGAAACAACGAAAGTATCTTCCAAGATTACAAGACACACAGCACCCAGAGCAAAACACAAATGTAAACAAACCCATCATTACAAGTCTTATGATGACACAAATTCGTCGGGTCTTCCTGCAGGGTCCGACACGCCACACTGAGACGGTCGGCCCACCAGCTGGGGGTAAACACACAGTGACAGGTACGTCAACCATCTGGCGCAGCCTTCACCCGTGCAGCTGGCAACCTCCTCCAGCAGGAGGCACCCCCATACCACCCTCAAATAACAGGTCAGTGCTAATGCCATCATACCCAAGGGTTGTACCGTCCTGCTCAATGGCTTAGGTGAACCTGTGGGTTCTTAAGTCTCGTCTCTAACCCCACGACGCCTCTGCCTAGGACCAAGCTACAGTATCGCTCCCTTGATCCATCACGCTGTCTGGGGCAGCGACCAGCAACGCCTACTTACCGTCAAGGGCCTGGTTAACACTGTATCAATCGTACACACTGGTTCATGACGACCGGTACCGTAGTGCTAAATACTAAGTTCACATACACGTACACACACCCTCCTTACACACGTACACACACACTGGAGGCCATGACAAACGTTCATGCCACGTGACCTGTAACGTCGGGAGGCGAGGGCAGTGGGTGGCTTGACCTGGCCTTGACCCCAACACGGGAACACAAAGAACGAATCGATCTCACGTCTGTGACCCCCCCCCCCCCAAATAACCAGCCCAAGGTCCAGCCTAGCGACCTACACCAGCGAGTCTACAACACTGTAGTGCACTACCCTCCTGTCATGTTTCTCCACCCTTACTATACCTGTGGTACACTACAGGTAAGTATACACTATTCTTTCTAACCAACGTCCGAAAACCCACGATGTCCCCCATGACCAACGTCTGACAACCCACAATGTCTCCCTCAACAAAAGCCCGGGGTCGGCTCCCTGGCGGCTGGGTGTAAACAAAAGCTTCTCGGCCACAATGCAGCACGGGGCCCCAACCCTCCTCCGGGCGAGGCTTGTGTCCACCTAAAGGGAGGCCACACCTGCCCCACACTCTGGCTGTAGCCACCAGGACGGCAGGACAATAAATGTAGAATGTCTTCCTTAACCCAGACCCGAGGTCCGTCATGGGCCTCGGGGGACATACTTGTGGAGCCATAAATACCAGGGTGGCCTGCCTTATGGCCAATTGCGGCCCGACCACCTCGTTAACCTACACGATACACTCCGGGCAGAAGCCAGGACCAGCAGAATGCCAACACCACCCGTATACCGACGGGCCAGTGTATACATGACGTCTGCACGGCCTGGAACACAGGTAACCCTGTCTATCAACCCTCAGCATAACAACATGACCAAGATATCCCATCCCTGCCCCAGGGATGATCCCAACGTAAGTACGGGTAAGTGTAATCCCAGAGCCAACCACACCTCCCAGCAGGAGTGGAGGAGCCTCCTCCTCCTGCTCTCTCTCTCTCTCTCGTCTGCTCTAGCTGATGCCATGACTCGTGTTATACTGTCATTCCGTCATGATAACTGGCTGACCTCCTGCCTACAGTGACATGTGTCTAGTGCGACCCCGTGTCTACATATATGCCACAGGTGTTGGTGATGACAGGGTACTCAGTGACGCCGAGGATGCCCCTCATGATAGCGTTGGCACTATCCTGCACGTCGCCAGTCGGGCACACGTCCACGAGACCATGACGGCAGAACAACGCACACACACACTTGTCTACACCACCCACCCTGTGGCTAATTATATCTCCAGACACTTGCTGTATCAACAGCTGTGGCTGTAACTAGCACCAGATCATTAAGCTGCACCACCACAACACCTCCAGCTTGGATATGAAAGACGGTTATTAAGCTGAGCGTGCCGGCAGCAGGGGAACGGAGTCGTCTTAGCCTGGCAACAGAGCTCGGGGGGGTAAAAAAGAAAAAAAAGTGCCTGTGTTACGCGGGTTTGTGGTGTACGTCAGGGAGGTAATGAAGGGCCGGCCGTCAGCTTTAGGAACGTGCCCCCAGAGGGCCACCTCCGGCACACCGGAAGTGAAACAAGGTCCTAAACGACGGCAGCGCGTGCAGATCCTGCAGACCTGCCAGGCCTGACCCGGGCCCCCACACCAGCCCGCTGGCCAAGGCAAAGTTGTCATTAAATGCTCGTGTTGGCAGCCCAGGAATGCTAGGTAGAGGGCGGGGCTGGGGGATGAGGAGGGGCTGTAGGATACGGAGGGAGAGAGATCTGGGGTCGGTGAGTGGTGTGGGGAGCTGGGGTCGGTGAGTGGTGAGGGGAGCTGGGGTCGGTGAGTGATCTGAGGAGCTGGGGTCGATGAGTGGTGTGGGGAGCTGGGGTCGGTGAGTGGTGAGGGGAGCTGGGGTCGGTGAGTGATCTGAGGAGCTGGGGTCGATGAGTGGTGTGGGGAGCTGGGGTCAGTGAGTGGTGAGGGGAGCTGGGGTCGGTGAGTGGTGTGGGGAGCTGGGGTCAGTGAGTGGTGTGGGGAGCTAGGGTCTGTGAGCGGTCTGGGGAGCTGGGGTCGGTGAGTGGTGTGGGGAGCTGGGGTCGATGAGTGGTGTGGGGAGCTGGGAATGATGAGAGGTCTGGGAGCTGGGGAGGGAGAGCTCTAGCAATACAGAGGCAGCCGGGGGTAAGTAAACGGATCCAGTAGAAGGAAGCAAAGCCCCGGGGGAGGGACGATATCCGGGCAGGTGGGGGAAGAAGCTGGGGAGGCAGGCAGGTCTAGTGCAGACCTGGGGAGGGTCAGGGAGGTGGCTGGGGAGGGAGGCAGGTCTAGTGCAGACCTGGGGAGGGTCAGGGAGGTGGCTGGGGAGGGAGGCAGGTCTAGTGCAGACCTGGGGAGGGTCAGGGACGTGGCTGGGGAGGGAGGCAGGTCCAATACAGACCGGAGAGATGGATGTTGTGTTTTATTACAGTAGGCCTAAGGCAATGTCTGTGTGTGTGTGTGTGTGTGTGTGTGTGTGTGTGTGTGTGTGTGTGTGTGTGTGTGTATTACCAACACACAACACAGGACGTCAGCAATGTATTCCAGGGAGGGTACATAACGTGGACTCAAGTGTCTGGGAACGCCGAGCTGTCAGTGTTCGCTTTACAAATGATGTTTTCAAAGAGCAGAGGTGGTATATACACAGAGCCTGGGACCGCGGCAGGAGCCAGGGAGGGGCATGATATAACATGAAAACATTGTCAAAAGGATCTAAACTAAGACTGTAAAAGAATGTATGATGAGGAGAGACATTCACTGGCTGGAATACAAACTTGTTTGTCTTGTGCTGCGTCCAACACGAGGCAGAGAGGTAACCTGAGTGCGTGGAGGACGTGAAGACATATACGTGAGTGTGGTCTGAGTTGTGAGACCTTCTATGACTGTCTCCAGGCAGATAACTCCAAACACATAAGAGCATCTGGGGTCCTCGGAGTGTGTGTCCGGGAGTGTGTGATACAACTACGTGCATGAGGCCGGGCCTGGGTGCGTTGTGAGCCACACACACGACACTGATAAGTCAGTGGGTGGGTGCGTGACGGTGCCTGGTGGTGACCCAAGCCAGCCACAACTGAGGCCCGGAATATAATCAACCACTTAATCGCAAAGTAAAAATAGTTCCCAGGTCCTCCTCCTCCTCCTCAGAGCGGATGCCTCCGTCTTCACCAAGGTATGAGCGTCCCTGGCCTCCTTCACTCACCTCACTGGAGGTACGAGGGTCTCCACTGTAGTAGAATTCTGGGAAGGTTCACGGGCGCGGTTCGCTTCCGTCTCAGAGGTTGAATATAGTGGTTCTAATGGTTCACATGCGATCATATAGTTCAGTATGCTTCAATCCTTCTTGGTACTCTTGCTGTGTTGTGGTTCAATGATCCACAACAATGGTTTACTAGTTCCTTCCAGTGGTTTAGAACCTTTTAAGTTCACAGTGGTGATTCAGAACACAGTCGTCGCTGAGTTCAGCAGTTTCCTAGGACAGTGACGAGGGGTTCAATATCCTTGCTCGCATGGAAGACTAAGAACAGGTCGGGGTTCTGACCGGCCAGGTGGTCGGGGTTCTGACCGGCCAGGTGGTCGGGGTTCTGGCCGGCCAGGTGGTCGGGGTTCTGGCCGGCCAGGTGGTCGGGGTTCTGACCGGCAAGGTGGTCGGGGTTCTGACCGGCAAGGTGGTCGGGGTTCTGACCGGCCAGGTGGTCGGGGTTCTGGCCGGCCAGGTGGTCGGGGTTCTGACCGGCCAGGTGGTCGGGGTTCTGGCCGGCCAGGTGGTCGGGGTTCTGACCGGCCAGGTGGTCGGGGGTTCTGACCGGCAAGATGCTTGAAGGTTTAAGAGTCATGAGAGTCATTAGATGGTTGCGGTCCGATGCTCGCCTGGCTCCGGGCAATGTTATTACTGCTTGAGATAAACGTACATGTGTGTGTGTGTGTGTGTGTGTGTGTGATGGTAGGGCAGGATGACACGCCTCCACAACTCACAACTACTTGTGCCGTAAACAACTATTTCCCTAACAACCTCCAAGTCGTTTCAGCAACCATAACAAAACCTGTCCGTCCATCGTGGCCTTAAATGACCCCCTTACATAAGAACCTTCGTCTTGTGACCAACTCAACCAACACTGAAGGTCGACCTTGGACAAGGTCATGTGTTCCCGTGATTTTCAGAAAAACCGTGAGAGATTTACACTTGTTTCGTATTAATCAATCAATCACATATTTCCCATATTTCACTGTACGAAGATAAGCAGGAACCCCTTCATCATACTTCCCTCGCAACAACACCGAACAAGCATTCAGACACACTACAAAACCATCATTTTCATTATATATATATATATATATATATATATATATATATATATATATATATATATACATATGCCACGGATCGGATTCGAACCCCGGGTGGGGTGCCTGGCTACAGTCGGCAGTTTATCAAAAGTGTTTTCCTCATTGTGGAGAAAAAAAAAAAAGGGGAGACGTAATGAATAGAGTTGTAGCGGCAGTGTGAACGACCAGAGGATGCGGCCGTGTTCAGACCCAGCAGTGAGGCCAGGACACTCTCAGAGGAGCGACGGGTCATAGGACGCGCAGCAATCTGGCGCAGCATCAGTATGCACCCCCTGGCGGCGGCACCCAGATTATACGGAACACCAGCCAGACGTGCTGGGCGGGTATCCTCACCTGCCCCCAAGCTACCATACTTCCCTCACTCCCCTGGTGTGGCGCCGCGCTCCCCTGGTACGCCGCCGAGCTCGACCACCATCACCACCGACAGTCCAGTAACAAGGACGAGTTCATACACACACACACACACACACACACACACAGGGAACACTGAACACAAGAAATTACATTCTGGATCTTTGTAACTCCATCAGCAGGTAGCAACACCACGTAGCGGGATGTTACCTTGGGTGAAGCTGTGTCATCGTCAGCGGACGGGAGGGAGAGCAACGTCGTCCAGGACCTTCCCGTCCAAGGGAGATCCACGTTACTCCGTTCCTGCGTGCAGCGCAGCTTCAAAGCTGCAAGAGCTCCATAACAAGGGACTTACCGTGGGTCACACAGCCGTCATCTGTCCCGCCGCCACAACAAGCGCCACTGTTGACTAGGGGACTACATCTGACCCACACTGGAACCTGGTAGGTGATCTGTGGTGCTGCCTGGATCAACGTAGAGGCTAGTGAAGCCACGTAGGTTGGACCTGGTCCCACCTAGGGAACCTGTGCACTACAGGAGGAGAGTTCTAGTCATCTGACACATGCCTGTATCATCACACACGATACTGAGACGGTGACAAGGGAAGGAGTTACACCACCTGAAGATCACTGGGTTCACCTTTAGTCACCTACGTCACCTGAGGGTCGACACCCCAGTCACCTTGATCAACTGGACTCCTTCAAGACCCCTGACGTCACCTGATGGAGACAAGCACGGTGGAGGACATCAACAATGACACCAGCATCACCACCAGCTGAAGTCACCATCACTAGGAGGGTGCAGTCATCCACGGTGACGTCAGGATCACTACTCACCCGCAGTTGAAGTCACCGACACTAACATCCTCACCTGAAAATATAATCATAATCAATTACTCGAAAAAAAAGTAATCATAACATTAAGTCATTTAAATTCCTTCAACACTGCAACATTCATGAAATATATCAGATATTCAATTCATGAAGGAAAGTGGGATATATTTATTGTATATGAAAGTATAAAGAAAATTATTGTAACACATGCAATATTCGAAGCATCTGAGACATACTAGAACACTGTTATTGTAACACTGTTATAAGTAACACTCGAAAAACTTAATCACAACACATAAGAAAAAACATACGAACACATTCATTATAACCGTCCGAGAACAACAAACAACACAAACGTACGGTAACCATCCAGACAACACCAGGTCTGAACACCTGACGATACACGAACACAACAAGTACTGCAGCCACGACAGCACGAACCATGTGGTCAGGTTAAGACCAAGTAACGACACATTAACATGAAAGATCTACACGTACATAACCCAGCCAGGCGGGCACATGTTGCTTCCGATCCACCGACAGAACAATGGAACACTTTGTATCCACTTGTGAAACTAATGGAGCACCGGATCCACTTATGAAGCAATAGGAACATTTCTGATCCACTTAAGAAACCACTGGAACACTTGGGATCCTGCTTACGACGACAGAGATCCTTCACATCCTTGCTTACACGACTGGAGGCCCTTGGAGATAAGGAAGCCTCGGATGTACTTATGTTACAACAAGACGAACCCCTGAGAGAGAGAGAGAGAGAGAGAGAGAGAGAGAGAGAGAGAGAGAGAGAGAGAGAGAGAGAGGACGGGTTTAGACCACACAATCTGGCTGCCGCCACCACAAAAATGTTCTAGTGTGTCCTGCACAGTCATGACACAGCCGCCGCACTTCACCACACCATAGCCCACGCCACCACCAACTGCACACCTCACGCCACCTCCACACCCCACCCCACCTACCTCGTCCATAGCTCAGCCCACATGAACGACTCGGGTCACCTACATACCTCAGACCACGTGCACAGCTCAGGCTACGTGCACAACTCAGGCCACGTGCGCAGCTCAGGTCACTAAAGAGCTCAGGTAGACCACGTGCGTAGGTGTGTGTGTGTGTGTGTGTGATCCATGACATGAGTGCATGCAAGGACAGCATCCGCTTAAATCTCATTCATCTCAGCATTATCTAAGGACATACTCAACAGGCATCCAACCTGAATAATGCATATACATCTCTATCCATTTCAGCACACGCTCATCACACACCACTTGACCATGTCTCTCTTACGTAACGGAATCATTTGCAAGTCCTTTATATTCCCCACGCACTCTCTACCTAGATCCGTCCCCCAACACACTTCCTTTAATGCCCTTGTTCCAGAATTCCTCTCACCGCAGTCCATACGCAACACACACACTCACTCCCTGAAAACCTTCCTAACCAACTCTGTCCCCCATCCTTCGCTCTTTCTCACCACACTCCATACATACTCAGTGCTTGGAAATACACCCTAACGCACTTGCCCTCCCTTGAATCACTGCTGAACACGCACTCAGGAGGAGCGTGTGGTGCAGGCAGCTCTGGTGTTACCCAGGAGACCCACAGACACGATGGTACTGACCTCCAGCCTCTGTGTTATGACCGTCCACCATGATGCACCAGTCCTCACCCTCACATTACCTGCCTCCCAGCATCCCACACCCACCTCCCTGGTGTACCTCAGGTATTAAAATCAGGCATAAACCCAAAAGCTTTTCCTTCTTACGTCATCAACCACGACCATCCTCACGTGTGTCTGGGGAGAAGTGTTACGATGTATCTCAGATGCTGGAGGAGCGTGTGGGGCGGCGTGCTGCTGCTGCTGCTGCTGCTGGTGAGCATGGAACAGACGTCTGTGAAGTCTGCTTGCGGAAGCTGAGTGCGTGCCCCCTGGTAGAGTGTTGGAACCTAAGTCTGTGACCCGGAACATAATGTCAGTAGTACTGGTGCAGTGTAGTCTGCGAGTACCCACATGACCAGGCAGTCATACCCAAGGGTCGTACCGTCCTGCTTTGACGGGTCGTACACCGTGCTAAAGGGTTCTACCGTAGTACTGAAGAGGTCAAGAGTTCAGTGTGCAATGAAGGTAGTGTGATGAGGGGGTCCTCTGTGGTGCTGGGTTACTGCGGTCTTTGTTGGGTGGTACTGTGTGTACTGGCAGGTCACGAGGTTAGGGTAGTAAGGGTCATGTGCTTACGAGAGCGTACAGTGGTGGCCACGGGAGGGCCAGGGTTACGAGGGCGTACAGTGGTGGCCACGGGAGGGCCGGGGTTATGGCAGCGTACAGTGGTGGCCACAAGATGGTGAGGGTTACGGCAGCGTACAGTGGTGGCCACGGGAGAGCCGGGGTTACGAGGGCGTACAGCGGTGGCCACGAGAGGGCCGGGGTCACGGGCCGACACAGGAAGTGTGGTACATCACTATTCCGTGTGAATTGTAAGTCCGCGGACGACGATACCTCGCTCCTGCTGCTGCTGGTGGAGGTGGTGTGGTGTTGTGGTATTGACGTTTCTACCGTTTCTTCCTCCTACGTTACGTACCACACTACCATCCAGGAACATTTGACTCATGTGATGTTCTTGTTTTCCTTCTACTACTACTGCTGCTAGCAGGCCCCGCCACCTGCTTCTGCTGCAGGTAGCCTGCTTCTTGTTTCCCCTCCTGCTATTCGTCGTTTTTCCTTCCGCTTCCACTCGCCACACGTTCCTCTGCTGCTGCTGCTTCCGGCGTCCGCCTGCCTTTGTTACTGCTGCTGTTCCTGCCGCTCCTGGGGAGTCGACCTGTGTTGCTGTTCCTGCAAGTCCCGCTGCTGCCTCCTGTTGTGGCTACTCTCGGTAGTAGTAGACAAATTATTTGTAGTAGTAGTAGTGATCATAGTAGTAGTAATGATAGAAAGAGTAGTAGTGGTAGTGGTAGTGGTAGTGGTAGTGGTAGTAGTAGTAGTAGTGTTGGTGGTAATAGTAGCAGCGGGTCACGTTCTGCTGGTCTTACTCTCGTTGCTGTAGTTAGTTACATGTAATCGTCCTGCTGCTCACAGGGTCATGCGCATCACGGGGCCTCACACACGCTGCCGTCATGCATGCTTCCGACACTGACGAAGATCCATCTTCAGTGTTCAGGAATTTCCTGGCTCGCTGCGACGGCCCCCAGACGGCGGAGGAAACTCATACATCGTTTGTACGACTCGTCCGTGAAGCAGACGTTCTGAGGGACAGGTGCAGCCTCCAGTGTGTGTGTGTGTGTGTGTGTGTGTGTGTGTGTGTGTGTGTGTGTGTGCGTGTTCCTTTCGTTACCCAGGTTAGTTAATGTCAACTATGGCGGCCGCACCACCCAGGGGTTTAATCACGACTCGCGTCTGCTGGTTTAGTCTTTGGGTCCCATTGTGTGTGTGAATGGTGCATAAGTCCATGATGACTCAGTGGGCGTGGTGCTAGGAGGATGAGTGGAGGGGGGCCTGGGCTGGGGGCACTGCACCTACCCTCCGCCTCAGCACCACACACTACACACTCCTCCACCAGTTCGCCACCAAGACAAACCAGTACCACTCCACCGACACCGACAGGTCGATGCAAACATCACCTCCACACAGCGTGGAGCGCGGTGGTCGTGTTGACAACTGTGTCCACTTTTGTCTTACAAATCATAACCAGAAGCTCTCGAACCCCTGACCCCGTGAAATCTCAGGGTGGAGCCGGGCCAGTCCACCTCAGGAGACGAGACTTGCCGCCTCTCCAACACACGACAACCAATTACATATCCTCCACCACCACAATGACTGCCTCTCTCTCCTCCAACATTCCTCTGTGCCCTAACAAGTGTAATTCCAATATAATAGTTCAGAAGATTCACAAACATTTTCTCCCTCTGTGTACACACCAGCGCAAGAAACAATGATCTAGTTTTCTAGTAAGTCTTGGGTAAGGTCTTGCATGAAGTCTTGGCACACAAGCCTGATATTCAAACCCATCCACGAAGTTCTGCTGAGTGTTTGCACCAGGCAACGTCCCTGGCTTCCACCGGTGTAAACGACCGGTAACACATCCTCCTGCCTACAACACAAAGCGCAACACTCATCTTCCGCCCCCAATCTTGCAACACAAACTGCAACACCTAGTCTTACCTCCTGTAATACATAACTTCCTACATGGGTTAGGCTATATTCACCCCGTCCCCCACTACAAGAATTATCTGCACTTGATAATTAAAAGTCATTAGAGGTCATTCAGGTACAGCCAACCATCAATCATCAACTGACTAACCACCACCTACCAACCATAAACTCTGAAATGAGTTCTTACAGCCACCAGCCCTCCTACAAATATCAACCAACCACCAGTCCTTCTCCAAATATAAACCACCACCAGTCCTTCTCCAAATACTAAACAACCATCGACCCATTTCCAACTACCAAACAGCCACCTGAACCTACCAAACAGCTAACACAACCCATGCAGTTAGTGTCCTCCTTACAACACACACACACACACACGGTAACTGCCGGCCAAACAGTTTTACACACAATTTCCCACGAGATGTATTTCCACCAGTATCTATTTCCTGTGAGCTTTCTACCAACACCATCCCCCCTCACCCACACGTATTTTTCGATAGCAATTCCAAGGATTCTCTGAGCGTTTCCTCTCCCACTGCAGGACAGTGTAGTAGAACTGTGACATCTTGCCTATGGTGCTGTGGGCTATGGACACAGCTGAGCCACAGCGCCTAGAGTTGGGACACTACAGACACTACCCATAACTCATCAAACGCCTCGAAGCAATGAATGGCCTGTCTTCAGGAGGGAAAGTATCATAATCTATTTTGCATTTTTCTTAGTGTCTTCTGTATGAAATGTCATTTCATTTACTGTGCTGCAAAACGGCGGGTAATCTACTATTTACCTCCTTCGCCACACATGAAATCCTCCACTAAACAGACATTGCTTGCCACGGTGTTCCTCCCCGAGCGAGGCACCAACACCTGGAGGCTAGCCTGCTCCTCCTCATCCTACCACGTGAACTGGTGGGTGCATTACGCAGACCTGCGACCCACCAGGCAGCCTCAGCCTACCCTGTCTCACCCAACCCTCCACTCCCTCCACCACCCCAGCTGCACCTGGTCCCCTCCTCCCCCCAATCCCAGTAACAGGACCGGGCCAACAAAGAGAGATTTCAGGCATTGTGTGTGACCTGGGAGCGGCCCCCATCACGGGTCACTCCCAAATTTCCTCCCTCCCCCCACCCATCCAACCAATGATGACCTCTGACCCTGCACTTAATCCCTCTCCTATAATGACTCTTGACCCCCACTTCTCTTCACACTTTGTTGACCTTTGACCCCGCATTCTACACGGTCACTACCGCGGGTGAGTCTCTCTTACTAACCACCACCTGTGTAGTTAGGTATACAAGGTAAAATCATATAAATCGACCATTACCAGTGAGTCATGAGGCCCCTGGAGGTCAGGTCAGGACACCACAACATGTGTGGCAAGGTAAAGCTGTGACCTAACCTCACCCCACGATCTACCTCGGACACCACCAGCTTAATGTTGTCTCCCTTCACACGAGACCTGGAGGAACAACGTCTTCATGCCTCATGAAGCTCCACCCTGGCGTCGACGCTCGGGCAGGTGCCATACTCCCGAACTCCAGAACCAGCCTGGGTGGGTGTACAGAGCTGGCGGCTCCGTGTTGTGTCAGTAGGGTCAAGGGATGACTGGCTGGCTACCCACCACAGCGCCGCCGCATCGCGCTCCTCTCAGCCGTAAGCAACGCACACTTCCCCAGCCTGACGCCCACCACCACCACCACCACAGCACGATGCTGCTGGCCTGTGCTAGGACGGGCCAAGCTGCAGAGAGGACGAAGATCTTTCACAGCTGCCGTTGACCCCGTCAAGAATCAGAACCAGCGGAAACAACTTAAACTGAGGTTGTACTCTCTACAGGCAGCTGGGAGAGCTGTAATCTGCACCTGCAAAATCCTGAAAGGCAGTGGTTCCCAACGTACACTCTCAATTACCATTATCTCAATTATCTAACTTTCTCGAAGATCTACAGAGTTAACCACACCAACTTAGATATGCTTATTACGTAGGCCTATGGGTCGTGGCCTCCAACAGTCCAGATGAGCAGAGACGCGAGATGGCTGCTTGGCCTGGGCTCCAGGCGTAGGAATAGAGGACCTCCGAAACCACTGCACCAGACAACACAACCACCACACACAACCACTGTGCGGTAGCGGGCGTAGGAGTGGAAGACACCCTCCATGACACCTCGAGCTGGGGGAGGTGATGCAGAACATTAACTCACCAAGTCACCAGCACGACCCCTCGGTACAAAGGCCAGACCTTTGACGTGATCTTTGACGGGGAAAGAGCAAGCCATTATACCTAAGGTCGTAGTGCCCTGTTTTAACGATCGTAGCGTCGTGTTGTAACGATCGAACCGACGTGTCCTAACGATCGTACCGTCGCACTATCATCCTCCAAGGGATTGACAGATGACAGATACGGTGGCTCCCTAACCTTAGACGTTCGTTACGATAATTCTTTATTCACAAGGGTTCCTGACCACTTGCCGAGCCCACAACACGCCAGCCCTCACGCCATCAGCCAAACACCAAGTTCAGACATGAGGGAGATAAACCAAGGTTCATGTAGCGTCCATGGTCGTCATGAACTTGACGTGGTGGTAGTGGTGGTGGGGGTCATTGGGAGATTGACGTGGCGGTGGTGGTGGCGGTGAGGAGGAGGAGGGTACATGTAAGACCTAGTCTTATAGACCAGGTCACGCCCTGGCACTGTTCCCATGACCCTTCATCATCACCCTGCTGACGGTGCCGCTGTTGTCACTCTGACACGGCCAATCCTGACGACGCCTACATCGGCACACCACCTGGTAGAAGGGCGTTGCAGTCTATCGGGTGGTAACCTGCGGCAGCCTGGGAAGACGGCAGGCAACGATGAACAGCTGAGGGTACACTGCCATCTGCAGGAGAGGAACAGCAACACTACAGAAGAGCCACAACACCCTGCGTCAGGCAGGTCCTGACCCATGGTGTACAGCAGCGCGCGAGCCACCAGTCTCCACACTTGCTGGGACGGACGCCGGGAGAGGTGGTTGGGAGAGTTGGAAGAGCAAGTGGAAGAAGGTGAGGGGGACGGTTGTCCTGTGGGAGGGGACGAAGGAGATGCATGGACGATACGAAGGATGGTTTTCGTTAACGGCGGGAGGACTCCAGTACAGGTCGAAAAAGGCATGTCTGGCGGTACTGGGAGGGCGGGTGTGGGTGTACTGGGAAGCTACCATTACCACACCCACGTGCCACCAGCAGACCCCACTAACACCACCACCTCCCCAGGGGCGGCCGCCCCTCTGAAGTGGACGATATCCTCCCGGCTTCCCCCTCAAGGTGGTTCTTCCCCAACAGTGTAGCATTAATCCGCCCATCATTTCAATCACACGTCCAGTAGGAACCTCTCCTGCAGATGAGGTAGGTGTGGCGCCCACCAGCATCACCACGTCACACCTGGCCACAGCCAGAGAGATAGCCTCTATGACGGTAGTTAGCATGACCTGCTGGGGAGGAGGGCAGGAGGGGAGATAAGAGGCTCCTCCATAACGCCTTACATAAACCCGATGGTGTCGAATTCCGCCACACGTCTGGTGGTCACCCCTTTCCTCACCGCAGCCCCCTCCTGCGCCATCACACTGACGTAACTCCACAACAAATCCGAGTATAAGTTACCTGCAGCGGCCCTCCCACCTGGTCACTCCCGACCCGGCCAAATGAGGGGCCTGTGTGGCCGGGTCTGGCCCACACAAACACACACACACACACACACACACACACACACACACACCACCTTCCACCGTCTGAACGCACCAGGAAGGAGGAGGAAAATCTCTCGGGTTGTTGTTGTGTGTGTCGGACGAGCTGAGGAGCACATTATGCTGGCACACGGCCTCCCCCACACCCACCCTCTCCTGCTGAAATCTGGGGCACAGCCTGACTCCCCCTCATTGCCACTGTATTGGTCTGACACCGTCACTGACACTGTATTGGTCTGACACCCTCACTACCATTGTATATGCCTGACACTGTCACTGCCACTGCTAGTTCAGGCACTGCCCTCTAAGTACACTGCTGTTCAAGACGGGAGGGACATGGGCCCGCTGAGTCAATGTTCCAAACACGACTGTATCTGTAAAATCATTTCAAAATGTTAAATGTCATCAGATAATCAGTTCTGTATCGGCCTAAATCCCATACTTACCAGCTGACTGTCCGTCTACACACACACACACACACACACACACACACACACGCACACCTAGAGCAGGAGGTGGGCGGGCCAGGCCACAGCGATAGGGATCTTAAGTAGGGAATCCCTGTGTTCCTGTCCTGACACATCCTTCACAACACGGTACGTCTGAAACGCATAGCAGTGTGGCGGAGCGGGGCTCCGGTGTGGAGCGGAGGCAGGCGCAAGCACCGGTGGAGAGGGTGGAGGGGGCGTGTGGAGTGGTGGTGTGGAGGGATGGTGGTGGTGGTGAGAGTGGAGTGGGCGCGTGAAGTGGGCATGAGGTGGGGGAGGGAGGGAGGGTCTTTTGTGAAGAAGTGGTGGTGAAGGCCTTCTTTTTTTTGGGGGGGGGGGGGGGGGGGGGGGGCCAGTTGCAAGAGACTCCTGCCGCCGCGAGCAACAGATGGAGACCTGAGGAACACTGAGGAGAAATGAATAAGACCAGCAAGAACCACTGAAGGAAGGAGGGGAAAATGGGGTGCGGGAGGAGCGATGCCCGGAATGACGAACAAAAAACAGAGGAAGAAGATAAAAGTGAAGACAAGGAGACACCAGGAGGAGGAGGAGGAGGACATGGTGGGGGGTGAGGTAGGACCCCAACAGAGACCTTCCACCACTTCATGCCTTAATAACAATCTCTTGATTGCTGTTTATGTTGTTGTGGGTGGGAGGGGGGCTTAACGACCGTTGGCTCAACCATCAGCTATAATGAGGCTTCTGAACACCAGTGGTATGATTACACGATGGCTGGGGCGGTCGAATATCCGTGGGATTTACAACCTACAAGATCCTGCTGAACAAACATGGTTATCAAGGTAGTCTGTAGTACTCTGTACAGCTTGTACAACATCAGCTCATCAGAGGGTAGGAGCCTCCGTGGTGTAGTGGTCAGCGTCGTGTACTACGGATCACGTGGGCCCGTGGTTGAGTTCCGGGCAGGGCAAGTCGGTTCAACAGCAAACAAGCTGTTCATATATGGCTGATGTGTCATCACTTATCAGTACTGTACGGGGAGGGTGATCTACACTCGTGGGGACCCCATCTCTTGTACATTCTCTACTATCATCAAGTTCTTATATTTGTGTATGATGGTCATAACTTCCACATTCAGTCCACTGCCGTCACCCGGTCATCACACTTCAAACCCGCGGCAAACGACAGGCTGCTGCTTCCTTTAGTTTGTGTATGAGGAGCAACCACACCAAGATCAGCCGTTATGATAATTCCTCCTTCCTTCTTAAAGCGAAGCTCTGGAAGTGTCTTGCTTCTCTCTACCTCTCCTCTTCCTGTAATGTTTCCGCTTTCGACACCTGGCTCGGCGAACACCACACCAGATCAGCTTATGGTATCCTCCCCTCCAACTTGTCTTAAAACTTTTCATTTTATCTTTTCACCGAAAATGCCTTCAACCAGGACATGCTTTTACCCTACCTATGTCGGCGATTATATATACATATATATATATATATATATATATATATATATATATATATATATATATATATATATATATATGTGTGTGTGTGTGTGTGTGTGTGTGTGTGTGTGTAGGTCTGTGGTCAGCAGTACCCGTGATGCCTCGCCACATATAAGTATAGTGCACACGGCGACAGTAACGAATCAGTGAGCATGTGCAGCCGGCAAAATAGCAGTGATCAGGTGGGCCTGGCCGGCACCCACCACCCTCCCTGGGCCAGCCAATCAGGCCGTGTCCCAGCACTGTAATCATGTGCAACACGACGCACACGTCTAATGAACCGCTCCGACGTAATGCCGCATGGCTAAATTGGTAGGTCTTGGTTGGCAGCTGAGGTATGGTCGGCCAGGGGCCGTCGCACGAGACTGTCGCTGCAGCTGGAGCAGGAAGAAGGTATGTGTGGGGGGCGCACACAGCTGGCGGAGAGTTCCACCAGCTGTACATCTCTGGTCCAGCACAGATGTGCCAGATGCCCCCTGGGGCCCCCTCACACAGCTGGGGCACACTGCTGGCTACACTGCTACAATCAGAAGCTCAACAACTATACGATTATACTCACACAAAGTTTCTTACGTCATATGATGGTCAGTAAGGTCGTCAGTGACGTTGAAGAAAGCTAGCCACGTGGTAGTTACTGCTTACATCTACACCACAAATTCACTCGTAAAAGGAATACAACTTTCGCTCTCACTGTCTGTTAACATACCTCAACGGATGGACATTTTTTTTTCTTTTGTAGTTTAAGGAAAAAGTTCATTAATTCTTTGTTCGTAGATAGGAAAGAAACCAAACTTTGCCTGATATATGACGTGTCATCCCGCAAGGTGTCGGGGTGGCTGCTGTTCTCAGAGTGACCACAAAAATAATATCAGTTTAGTCAATAACAAGTGAAGCACATCCGTGATGTGGTGGTCGTCATGTCCCGCTACAATACCTCGTCACATTACTGCTAACTTCTTCCTAGTCTCTCGCGTTACCAACAAATATGACTAATTTGTCTTATGAAAAATAGCAAACACAAAATCCTCCCCTGATTCGAAAAAGAAATTATTTTCATTCCTATATAAATCTTTATATTATTGTTTATGGGTCAGTTATATACTGCATCTGTGGTAGTGGTGGAGAGCAGGGAAATGGAAAGTGGCGCTACGTTACTGTGGCAGTGGAGACGTGAACACAGTAGCGGTACTGTACGTGGCAGTATGGCCCACATCAACAGACACCCCACTGGCCCAGCCTGGCCATCTACGGCACTCCTGGACATGTGACCAAATCCGATGTACAGGTGAGGTAGGTAGGTACCTTGCACTCTGGTCACCCCACAAGAAGGGTCCGTGGAGCAGGTGCGTGCTGGAGACCTGGCCCAACACTCGCCACCAACAGCCTCAGTAAACAACAAACACCCGCCCTGAATACCCCTTTCAGGCAGCACATAATGAGCACCGACGCTCTCCGCAGGTAAACACCAACAGCCTGATGGATCGCATGTCTGAAAAAGGATGGGGAGTGAAGCAGCGCCACCCCAGCGTCACGCTTCGCCTAACCTCTTCTTACAATTTTAATGACCAACAAAAAATATATATATGTATATACATCTTTTTTTTTTGGATGAAGACAAAAAATCATTTTCACTCAAGTCTCAATATAGCGTGTGGTGTCAACACTGTTACAGGAGATCCACCATGCGGTATGCGTTCCACCAAGGGGGCATGCAACCCCCACACACACGGTAGCCAGAGACGGTGGTTACAGCCAGACCCGTGTGCTGGCCAGGCCCGTGTGCTGGCCAGACCCGTGTGCTGGCCAGACCCGCGTGCTGGCCTGACCACTCCTCCGCTCCTGCACGATCCAATCTCTGCAGCAACACCAACACTCAGTCGTGTTTCATCAAACGAAGACCCGATTATCTTTATCATCTTCAGGTGAAGACAGTTTAACTCTTGCTCAAGCGTCTGGTAACTCAGATAAGACAGAGAGAGAGAGAGAGAGAGAGAGAGAGAGAGAGAGAGAGAGAGAGAGAGAGAGAGAGAGAGAGAGAGAGGTTCTCATCACGACAAAGTCATCCTCTCTCGTGCCTGAGATGGAAAAGAGGATCTTGAAAAAACCTTGAACACATATTCCTGTCGAAAAAAAAAGGAGATATTACACAAACCCTGAAGAGAAATAGGCTACAAATAGTAAGAAAGAATCTCTCTCTCTCTCTCTCTCTCTCTCTCTCTCTCTCTCTCTCTCTCTCTCTCTCTCTCTCTCTGTGGCACAGTGGTCACCACGTGTCACGTGCTCGCCCCTCACCCCACGCCGTACAGGGCTCATGAGAAGCACCAGCGTGTGACACTGACTGACCTCACACTCACTCAGGGTCAACCTCCAGTGATCTGACTGACACTTCCCTCCAGACGCCTCGTCTTGCTCATGTTCAACCTCCAGACGCCTCGTCTTACTCAAGTTCAACCTCCAGACGCCTCGTCTTGCTCAAGTTCAACCTCCAGACGCCTCGTCTTGCTCAGGTTCAACCTCCAGACGCCTCGTCTTGCTCAAGTTCAACCTCCAGACGCCTCGTCTTGCTCAAGCTCAACCTCCAAACGCCTCGTCTTGCTCAAGTTCAACCTCCTCCACCTGAGATGAACCTCATCACTGATACACAGAACCTGGTCATTCTAAATGATCAGTGCCACATCTCCCTCCAGATGAACCTTCCCGATACTGCATGACGGCATTTTGTCAACTGCTTACCATCACTTGCGTTCTATATGACTGCCTGGAGCCAATACATTACTGTATTTAGCTATGGTATAAATAGTTTTCCTTACATCACAACTACACACACGATGTATAAATCCTGCGCAGCTTCCCTGTCATATAAGATCATCACAAGGGTCTGACCTTTGGGTGTGACGGCCTGACCTTTGATTTGACCCTTACGGGATAAGTCAAAAGCCAGGCCATCATACCCAGGGGTCGTGCGACGTGCCCACGATCCAACCATCGTCCTTTCGTCAACGCAGGTGACCTGATATGTGACGTCACCACAATTGTCCGAACACACAACTTTCCACATCGAGATGAACATGAAGGTCGTATGATTCACTTTCATTCAGCGCCCGTCATTTTCAAGGTAATGCTAAAGATCTAGTCAGAAAAAAAAAACTAGAAACGTTAATAAAAAAAACTCTAATGCTCAGTTGAAGGTGTGCAGCCCTTGAAGCCGGGTGCCGCTGCTCATTCAAGGAGACAGCAATTACCCAGTAGTACTGGTCTAGCCTTAACCACCCATCAGCAATTACCCAGTAGTACTGGTCCAGCCTTAACCATCCATCAGCAATTACCCAGTAGTACTGGTCCAGCCTTAACGATCCAATGGTTCACCAGTCATCACAGGACCAGACTTCCGGGCTGGCTTGCGTCACACAAGGTACCCCAGACCAACGCCACAACAGCCGCCTTTATAAGCCTATTTAGCCTCAGGCTTTTATGGAGATGATCCTCTTAGCTGTTGTGGAGGGAGTCTACCCCGCTGGTCCGGCTCCCATACTACTTCCGGCAGGGGAAACATACAGTGGATTCCACTGACAAATTGTGGCGATGTATTAATATCCAGGATACTTTATTGTTCTAATTCTTACGTGTGAACCATAAACACAACGCGAGGTGTAGGTGTAGGTCCGGTATAGTATGTGTGGGGGAGGTGTGGGCCGAACACACAGGGTGTGCGTGCGGTGTACGAGACATCATCGACCAATGGATAGCGTGTCAACATAAATCACTGTGACCCAACACACACACACACACACACACACACACACACACACACACACACACACACACTAATCATTGGAGGAACACCACGTGAAACATTCCAACACAACCAAAATATATCGTTAACTAAACAAAGGATATGTGACCCCATGTGGGTCACTCTGACCTTCCGGCGGCAATCATCACCACACACAGATCGAGGTCAAGGGTTCGATACCATGCTTGTCCACTGTTGATTTACAGTCTGGATTAGCCACCCTCCTTGGACCCCCCTTAATGGGTATGACACCAGCAGTGCACGTTAAGATGAGGAGGAAAATCAGCATGAGTCATGATAGAATAATATTAATGATGATATTCACGATCAATATAATGGCAAGGACGACGATAATGTTGCTAAAGTCGACGATACATACTCTCGTAAATGGAAATAAAACCATACTAATGATACACGTGGGGAGCAGAGTGTGCTATACAGCCTGAGTATAGGGGAGCCATCATCTCGGCGAGGCCGCAAGAGCCAATACCACACAACCAGGACATCAGGAAGTCAACCTAATGACCTACCGTCTACTGCCTTCATGAGGGATCATCCATGTTCCTCGAGGTTACCCAGCAACACCCGAGCCAGTGTTGTCAGGGTCTGTCATATCTTGCAACACTTCATGCCCGCAACACAGCCTGGCCACGGGACGCCTCGCCACAACGCCAACACAAAACCAACGACAAATATGTCCAGTCGTAACCCTTCAGCGTGAAAGTACGACCCTCGTGCACGAGAGTACGACCCACGACCACCGCATTATGAGCACTGTGAATGAAAGCATGACCTTTAACCCGATTCTTATGGCCCAAGCCAAAGGTCACTCCATCATTTTTGAGGGACGCAGCGTCGTGTGTGAGGGGCGAAGAGATGTGTATTCCAGCGATCAAGTCGAGCTAATCTGTGTTGATCTAATGACGCCACCAACATTTCCCTACAAGAGCATGACACGCGGCAGGTGCGCTCACCACAACCCGTTCATAACACACTCCCTGCAACAGCCGCCAACCTACAACCATCCTCAACCACCGACCCTGAAAACCACCCTCGACTACCATCTCTGACGACCACAATCAACCACCTCCAGACAACCACAGCTTGCCCCTGACAACACTGTTGCCAACCACGGGCCGCAGTTTCCCCCACACTAAATAGGAAGAAACACATAAACCAGACCTATACAATACCAATAAATTACCCGGGTCCTTCTACGGCTGACGCCAAGGTCGCCGACCATGATGGTAGTAGTCAGGGTAAACATATAAAGGTGGCTCCCCAGCACTGTCCCCAGGGGTCTGGCCCGCAGGCCATGTACGGCCAGGGATGGCCAGCCCCCTGGGACAGACCGATTCGTGCCACACCTCCAGTGGCTGTGACAACCATACAGGTCTAGGTCCTCCTCCTCCGGGAGCGCCTCCCTCAGGTACCTCACCAACAAAGACGGCAGCTGATGGTTTCGATGAACGTGTACGGGAGAAAGTACAGCTTTGTGGCACAGTGTCAAGGCCACGCTACACCACGCCTCCACACCTACCACGCCACGCCACACACAACGCTCCTCCCTCCACACCTGCCACACGGCAGGCTATACCACGCCCCCCGCGCCACACACACACATACAACCCATCATTACCTCTCCATAAGCCTTATATAGTTACCACTATCAAGCCAGGTGTCCTTGAGCCAGGTAGGGGCTCCTCTCGCTCCCACACAGTCAGCGAGCGTCCTGTTTTATACTCCTTTATCTTACCCCTGCAGTTGACCCTGGCTGGAGGTAAGAGGCGTCACGTCACACCCATGATGATGTTTTGCCACGATGTATCATGAGACTGCTCCTTGCATCGGCTGACATATTACTCAACCACACGACAACAAAGAGCTCAGCATCCATTATGTTAGATGGTATTTCCCCCCCAGCGTCGTCCCACAAAACCTTGCCTCCCACAGGCGACTGACGTCCCACGGCCTGACCGACATACAACTGGTCCGCCATCGTCACCTTGACGAAGGATCTGTCCGAACTTCTGCGACGTATGGTAACCACTCAAGTCCAAGGCCCGGTAGTTAGGTGACCCCGATGTGGACTACGGTAGATCCACTCGCGTCTATAGTCCGGCCAATCAGCGATCAGCTCACCATCATAAACAATTAGTATATATCTTCTCACATCTGCCTCACGTTGGTAATAACAAAAAAGTTAAACGTGATCCGGATGATGATGGTAGCTGAAGGTAAAACTGATAACAGACCGGACAGTGGAGAGTTACAATGAATGTGACATTAACCAGTGTAATACCAACTAAATGTAACTATCAAGGATGACCAAGAAATGTGAAAATGGATCTCTTCACAAACATAAACAAAACCTGAGGGTGGTCAACACAAAGTTCAATGGAGGATCACTCACTACAAAGACAAGACTAGGGTGTTGAGGCCTGTGGTGGTGGTGTGATGAAGATGGGCGGCGGTGGTGGTGGCGAGTGTGTGATGAAGATGGGCGGTGGTGGAGCTGTGTTGATGGTCCCCCGGGCCACGCACGGCTGCCTTCCTCCCTGCCCCCACAACTCCTCCACGGTAACCCCACCCCTTACGTGCGACTCACCCTGATCCTGTAGGCTCGTCTCCACCTCAGAGAACTGTCAATATCAGTTCGTGTAACCTCCACAGTCCGGGTGACTCTATGTATGTACCTTGATGTATCCGTTCAAGAAGTTTTCATAAGTTTCCACAATCATTCTGACGTTTGTTAACAGTAAATCAAGAACGCTCACAACCAGGAAGTTTACAATGTTTACTCTTGCTGTGTCTTTGGCAACTTGTGAATTCCGTGGTGAAATTATAGGTTTGTAAGGCCAGTGTGCCACATGTAACTCCTGCTGCATTTGTCAAGCTTAATATATTCGACCCCTTACGTTACCGCAGTGGGTCTCTTCCACCAGGCAGTACCCTCAGCTCTGATGGCCTGGCCTGACATGTGGTCGCAGGCCACGTCACCATAGTCGAGGGTCGTAACAGCGTCGTGCGACAGGGTTACAACCTCGTGTTCGGGGGAATAAGATGGTACAGCAGCATTCAACAGTGTGTGTGTGTGTGTGTGTGTGTGTGTGTGTATGTGTGTGTGTGTGTGTGTGAAGACCATAGGTACCATTCCCTGTGGCTGATCATACCAACCATACCGACTCACGAATTCGGTTTGGTGCAGTTGTTCGTGTCTGGTGGTGGCACACAGCGGTCCTCACCGTCGTAGCTGCATTCTGTACATTTTCACCTTACGTGAGGACACAGACCTCACCAGCAAAGACTGAAGTTCCCTCCTGACGGAGAGTCCTGTACTGACAATCATAGAATAAGAGGGAAACCTGGGGTGTCGAGCAGCCATAGGAGAGGGATGATGGGATGGGAGAGGCACATGACAACTTTGTGGCCTCAAGAGGAAGACCGTCATCTCCCTAACACAGAACACACTCATCTCCCCACAACAACACACGGTACATCAGCCTATCCTGGTCTGGCCTGCGCTAACCCAGACCAGCTACACACCAACCCGGAACAACACACGACACCACCGCCACCAGAACTGAGACACAGCGTTAAGGAAGGGTGGGGAAAGTGGCAGCGTGCAGCAACGTCCTCCCCTGTGTCTGAAGCTTAGCTGGTGGAGGTGACGGTGGTGGTGGCGGTAGTGGTGGTGGTGGTGGTGGTTATGGCATCAGACGCAAGTTAAGGCTCGTCTCGTCTCCAACACAAATGTAAACATCAACCCCCCACAACCCCAACCCCACCCAGCCCGGAACACTACCTGCGTAAATAAATGTTTTCAGAGAGTGTGTTGTCAGAGTGCGTGTGTACGTCCGTGTGGACCTGGTGCTGCTCCTCCATGTACACACATCTCTGTGCACACAAGCGAGCATTAACCTTTACAAACACCACTACAATACTTCCAACATATATTTTTTCCCCTCTCCTACACAAGCGTCCGCACCTCTCACAAACAGACAGACCCCCCGGTCCTTCCTGGACGCTTCCCGGCGTGTGTCTGGCCACAGACCAGCTGATCAGCCTCGTCCGGCCCATGAATGATGAAACTGGTTCATTTCCGAGGACCTTGAGGGTGCGTTCCTAATTATGGAGGAGGTTTGGGGGGGCCTCCGGAACCCGGACCGTTCCTCTGAAGCACTCCACCCACACAGACACATCCTTCATACAGCCATCAACTGACTGTACCGCTTATGTACTACGTCTCTTGCTCACGACGGTACGAGCCCTGGGTATAACGGCCGTGAACGGGTTATGCCATCTGACCTAAGGGTCGTACCGTCGTGCTTCTGGGTCGTACAGTCTGAATGGAGGAGTTAATTCACCAGGAACTCTATACGACTAGTAAAGGATCGAACAACTAAAATACCTCAGACCACATCTGAAGGATGACTAACAGTGCTAACCCACACCAAGCCATGGACAGTCTAACGACAGAAGCAGAAATTATCTACAAAGCAACTCCAACACTATATAATTCCCAGGTACAGTATAACACGTACTTCCCTAGGTAGAGTATAACGCGTACTTCCCCAGTATAATATCTACTCTAACATATCATTACCACATGGTTTTTCCTGGATTTTCTTTTAACTTCTCGTCTTTTTACGTGTCCGTGTTCCTTCCTGGTAACCTTCTGAACCATGTTTAGGAAACGTGGAATTAACGTGGAATTAACACCCAGTCTGCACACGTGAAACACGTGAATGTCGCCTCTTCGTCACTTCTAAGCCTTGCACACAAGGCCAAAATAATAATAATATGTTGTAAAAAAAAACCTCTAAGACTCATATTATTATAACATCTTCCAATGCAACAGAACACATAATTATCCACCCTATATAACACAGTATCCACTACTCTTAATCCTCCCCCCTTCCCTCGCTTATCATTTCTTTTCTGTGTTATCAACCTACGTACTCGTACTGACCCCACCCTCAACCAGGAGTTACACACACCCAACATGAACCAGAGACCTGGCCCATAACCAGCAACACGTCCGTACCATACATTCCCAAGCCACGAACGACCAACACGAACCAGCATCCTAGCGTGTCACACCTCTCGTCCACTGCCCCGCCACACCACTGATGACACACAATAAAACTATCGTTCCAGTCCGCCTCCCTTTAAAAACATGGCTGAGGCTGTAGCAGCGTCTGGCCCGACGACCATAAATTAGATTATGACGCCTTACATTACTTGTCAAATGGTGGCAACGTGTGCTGCGGGCCGGCCGCGGGAAGCCGTACAGTTAACGGTGATTACTGACGCCCAAAATTCCCACTTGGAAGAAAAAAAAAAAACTGAGAACAATTTCATCGTATCATCGTCATCTGCTTCTCCGGTTCCATTGTAAACATTCATGAAATGACTTTTGGAAGAGTTTGCAGCACTATATCCATGAATAACGGATCACAAAAAGAGAATTATATAATATTCAATTCTTCAGCACAAAGCTGTGAACCCGAGCGGCGAAGCGTCGTCTGCTAGAGCAAGAACGTAAACAAAAGACGTCATGCAATGCCGACCAGGCGCTACCATGGTGACCTAGCATGCAAGGTCGCCCACCACAACCCCATCATGTACGAGTATGGATGAGAAAAACCGACAGAATACGTGGTCACCTGAAATCTATTCCGAGAAACATGAAGAAACGGAACTTTTACAACACATAATCATGAACAGTATCAATCACTTGACAATAATGACACAGGTATTACTATATATATATATATATATATATATATATATATATATATATATATATATATATATATATATATTCTTTTCTTTTTTTCAAACTATTTGTCATTTCTCGCGTTAGCGAGGTAGCATTAAGAACAGAGGACTGGGCCTTTGAGGGAATATCCTCACCTGGCCCCCTTCTCTGTTCCTTCTTTTGGAAAATTATATATATATATATATATATATATATATATATATATATATATATATATATATATATATATATATATATGAGTTTTGACCAACAAGATTCCTTAATTCAATGAATACGACACAAACAGGTACACACATATTTCGTTTACATTAGTGACCATAAAGTGAATTTACGAGTAATTCTAAATGCAGCCAATATATCTAAATTCTCATATACAATACTTCAATCATCATTAAAATACTTAAAGTCTCCAAACAAACTTTTACAAAATATATAAATCACTAAATGACCAATCGATGTCAGAACCTGTTAAAGCTGAAATCTTGAAATATTTTCGTGTGTGACTCTCCGATCATCTCAGGCGTTTGGTCTCCAACAAATTACCTGACACGAGACTTTAAATGCCAGGATTTCAAAGACCTGGGTCTTCCCCATCACAGAAGGAACACGAGACGGAGCTAAGTGATTTCTTTTTTCGCCTCTACGGCACATTCATCCGCCCCTGACGCTACCTAGCTCATACAGCAAACAATTATCCAAGAATCATACATAAGGAACAAAGAAGTGGGCCAAGTGAGGATATTCCCACTAAGGCTTAGTCCTCTGTTCTTAATGCTACCTTGCCAACGCGGGAAATGGCGAATATGTTATGAAAATTATATATATATATATATATATATATGTGTGTGTGTGTGTGTGTGTGTGTGTGTGTGTGTGTGTGTACAATTTCCGATCCTAGAATTCGTCTTGGGATATGAAGACACTAGGGGTGGCTTGTGGTGGCTGTGAACGCGGGCGTGATGAGGCACGTCCCGCGCCCCACATCTCGCACGGGGGCGCCGCGTCACGCTGTCCACAGGGAACGTGCAGAATCTTGGCAGCTCAGGATCAGTTTCCCATTACCGTGCCGCAGCAGCCGTGAAAGACGCGCGCATGACGGGGGCCGTGTGTGTGTGTGTGTGTGTGAGGGAGGGAACGCGCGTGTGCGCTGTTGTACTGCATGCCCGAGCGAACCTAATGCGCTCCTGTGATTATGAGGAGTAAATGAGCCCTCGGGTGGGTGCACTTTAATCTAATTAGTCATCTGAAACTTCTGTAATTAATACAGATAATGAGTCAAACAAATCAGCTGTATATTTCTAAACTTTTACGACTGGTTTGTCAAATTCGTCTTTCCCTCTTTGCTACCCCACCAGTCTGCTTCACATGGTCGGCTCGACCAGCACCTACAGAGGCCCTGAGGGTGTTTACGTTGTCTTCCACTTCATCTATTTCTTCTCACTCAAGTTGACCTTGACGGTCTGCTTCGCTCTGGCTGAGTCAGTCACAATAGGAAAAGAAATATACCTCACTTCCCTTCCTTGTACATTTATATATATATATCAAACATCAACACCGGGTGTCCTGACGGTGCAATGGGCCTACGGCCAGTGTGTACTGGTTGAGTGTACTGGGTCGACCATCAACCATGAGAGAGGCCTTCACGGTGTTTACATGCGGGTGCAAGAACATGCCATGGTTACCGTTGGGAAGATACTTTAGTCCAACATGGTGGGGTTCCCGACTATACCACCCTAAAAAGCACCACCAGAGGAGGGGGGAGGGGGGCCTTCCAAAGGGGAGCGCCCCTTTCGTAAGCCGTGGCTCCCGCAGGGGACACACTCCAATCTCCATCCACAGGTGGCCGGAGATGAGAGCCTCGCTCCACATTCCACCCTGGAACTCTTCCTTCATTGTGATCTGAAAGCTTTACTTCACCTGTACTTCCCCTTCACTGAAAGAAGGGAAAGCTTTCATTCACGCCATCAAAATGGCGAGAGAGAGAGATGGTGCACATCTCGTAAAGCAGATAACTTACTCATAATTCCCCTTCTTAACACGATAACTTCACATGTTAAGACTACATATATACACTCGCCAACGCATGATTAATTCTGTTTGCTTTTCAATTACTACGTATGTGTGTTAGTTTGTCCAAGAATTTCTGAGTACACACCTTGTGTGTGTGTGTGTGTGTGTGTGTGTGTGTGTAGTGGTAGGTACGGGTGTACGGGTGTCAGGGATGGCCTGGGGTGTGGTAGGGTGGTGTCAGGTAGCGTGTATAATTGGGCAGGTGACGTACTGAGGAGAAAAGTGTGTCAAAGGTCAGAGGAGACAGCCCCGTGACGGCCGCCAAGTCACCCAACACTACCCGACTCCAAACCCGTGACTACAAACCTGGCGCACCGCTGAGAGGCACGCCTCCTATCATGCACAACTGCCTTCATGCCTCTGAAGTCTGCTAGCGATCATTACCACACTCACTGACTCTACCTCCCTCCCTCACGTATACTTTATACCATGCTTTACCTTACCTCACGTATACCTTGCCATGCTTTACCTTACCTTACCTTAAACCATACGATGGTTTGGGAGGTGTTCCACCGCCACAGCTGCGTCTGGGACCAAGCTGCCGCGTTGCTCCGTCAGGCAGCTGGAGGGTATGACCCGCGGGCCTACGTCATCACCATATACTTTAAAAACTCAGAATATCACACAGATCTACTTTGTCTGTCAAACATAAAACCCGCTGCTTCAAAGAGACACAAGGCAAGGTTGTGCCTAGAAAATGATGGGTAAACACTTCATAGTAACGCGACCCACCTCTGTAAACCATTTGAAATACTGCCCTACGACACATGATGATGTAGGCATCGGCGTACTTACACTTACACACTTTACTTCAAAAAGTAATAATATCTAAAGTTATCGACGTGGATAAAAATCGTAATTGAAATATGATTCAGAACCGACTCTGATAATCATATCTTTTTAAGTATTCTCTCTCTCTCTCTCTCTCTCTCTCTCTCTCTCTCTCTCTCTCTCTCTCTCTCTCTCTCTCTCTCTCTCTCTCTCTCTCTCTCCAGAGAGCAGCCTTACAGATATATCTTAAATACAAGAACTTGGAAGTGTCATGAGTGGTGTTGCATCCCTCGTCTACCAGGTTCTCATGATCCAGCCTACCACCACCGTCTCGCCTGGTCGGGGTAGGGAGATCATACCGTCCAGCCACTACCACACCTCCCCACCATCTCGCTATGAGCTGTTTAGGTTCCGTCCTGCCCCAGACACACCTCTACTTGTTACGGAAGATTCACTTGACCCTTTACCACTGACACTCATCAACTTCTGCAACCTCCACTTTTGTCTACCACTACACCACCAACACTCCCTCACTTGCCCAAGTTACTCCATACACAGACATAAACCAACCATAAGTAGACGACCCATCTACCCTCACCCGCCCATACCAACGTCCACGTACGTACACCTCCACCACAAACCGGCACCCGCGATGCAGTGCATTCCTCAGTATCCATTAGGAAGCCATCTGTACGGAAAAAGGGGCAATTTTGCTGCAAACAGTAGCCAACGCTGAGAACATGCTAAGTGGCAACCTAACCTTACAATACCACTGCATTAATCTTGTAATGAGGGGGAGGGGAGGAGGGGGGAAGGGACTGTAAATAGAATTCCGTGTCGTGTTTACAGTTTGTGGTCAAGATGTTCCTGCCTGCCACTTCCCTAATGTTCCAGCCGGGGGTTCCTACAACCTGCTACTTAGTTTAGGTCTGTCCTTCCCTCCCTTCTTAGCAACTGAAGGAAGCGAAAGAACCTGAAGGAAGGGATACTGAGGTTACTGAGGTTAAGACAGGCGTCTTGTAGCAGCCAAAGTAGAGGCTACATGTAGGATGAGTAAGGGGTTACTGTAGTTAGGAGGCGACAGTGACCACAATGAACGCACCAACCCCAGGAGTATCGACCTTTCCGGTTGCATGCAGGTAAGTATGCAGAGAGTGGTACGTACGCACGTATAACCACAGGTATACAGCGGCGTGCATCACGGGCCACACCGTCATCAACACTCCGCCCAGGAAAAATACATCATGACGCGGTAACCGGGGGTCGAGTCATGCACCAGCCTGGACGCCCCAGCTGCGACAGTGCATGGCGTGAACACCCTGCCTGGCGCGTGACGTGAACACATACACCAGTGTCGAGAATCAATATGGGGAGGAACACTGTGTAGTGTACAGTGTATACACAGTGACGTAGAACTACACAAGGCAGTGTCACTCTTCCCTATCAACCTAATGACATACCCTGATTTATCTTATTCCCTATATAAAAAAAACTAAAATGTTAAAGGTATCAAATAACAATCCCAGTCCCATTTCTTAATCTATTTCCTGCCCTGCTAGCCCATCTATTTCATACACAGACAGCAGCGCAATACCACCACACACAAGTGTGAGGAACGTGAACAGGTGCTGTATAAGGGACAGATATAGGCATGAGGAGAGCGACCACCTTTAACATGAGGAAAGCGAGTACATATAACATAAGGAATATAGTCAGATACAGTACAAGAGAGTACACCTACCATGGTATAAGGAACGTAACCCACTATGGTTAGTAACTAATGCTACTGGTGGTGGTGGAGGCCAGGGTTGGGCCACTCTTGTGGTGTGATGGTGAGTTGTGAGGAACTAGCAGGAACAAGACATCGCGTCCCTCATGCCACATCCTCACTACTCATAACTATATATGACGTCATGACCTCAAACAACCAATCTACCCTGGAGACCCTATATGACCTCTTTAGGGTAGTGCTGAACGTTGCCACCAATTTAAAGGGTCGGGGTTCGAATCCTGGACAGGGCAGCCAGCTCACAGCCACCCTAGCTGTTCACTTGTCTCTCTCTCTCTCTCTCTCTCTCTCTCTCTCTCTCTCTCTCTCTCTCTCTCAGGACTCGTGGACAGATGCCTGGCGTCAGCTCCGGGAAGCAATACTGGCGAAGACCTCAAAAAGTTTTTCTTTATTGTGTTACCTTCAGGACCTAGCAGCGTCCAGTGGTGTACAAGGCGTGCAAACTGATGCTTAATGTTCGTCCCCGGGGTGGGAGGGGCTGGAGGTGAGCCAGCGTAACCTGGGCAGCTCCGTCACAGAGTAATTAACACCAGGATGAAGGCAATTACTGCTGTCCCTCCTAGGGGTAGACAGTACCTCGTCGTCCTGGGATACAAATAACCACATCACGAGGTGAAGCACCCGGTGCACACCTGACGGTACATCCCATCACGTTACACACCTGACGGCACTCAGGAAGACGGTACATCCCATCGTGTTAACACACCTGACGGTACTCAGTAAAATGGTACAATGCATCACCCCGATACAAAGCTGAAGGCTCTCGGTAGCACGGTCCAACACCTCATCACGGTACACCGCTGATGGTACTCATTAAGGCGGTAAGGCGGTACATTAGGAGCCAACCACGGTACCTGCGCGTCTCAACTCCACCCCAGCTCCACCCAGCCTCCAGCAGGAGGAACGACCTGCTGGGGTAATAACTACCTGTTCCCAGAACGACCATCATCACAGTGGTTGGCCAGGCCACCAGGCCGCCTCCCTCACCAAGACGACCTTCTCAAAACACCAGTCTCGCTCTTACCACCCTCCCTGCTGGCGTCGTCAGCAGACGACCCAGTGTGTCAGCAGCGTCAGATGAAGGAAGAAGGTAAATAAGCTCTTCCGGTACTCACACCTGCCTTTCAACCACACAATTGTCCCCCCGCTACCTACACACACACACACACACCTCCAAACACACCCTTCAAACTCCCACACTCCCTCATCCAACACCACCTCCAAAACTCGTCAGCCTAGCCCTTAAAACCACCTCTCTCTCTCTCTCTCTCTCTCTCTCTCTCTCTCTCTCTCTCTCTCTCTCTCTCTCTCTCTCTCTCTCTCTCTCTCTCTAACATGTATTCCTGTGGACTATCTTCGTCTCTTTAGGTCTATATAAGGAATGCAAGATACTATTACTGTTCTCCAGCAGATAACCTCGTTATAGACCGAGGAAGTCGTCTCGTACCTGGCCTTCCAATACACCTTACATCCTGTGTGCTACCATGTACCCCACCCTATGTACTCCCATGTACCGCTTCCTACGTACTGCCGTGTACACCATCTCATGTACTACCAGTCTATGTGCAACCATGTACATTATCCCAATGCAATCATTAATCACGACAATCTCTATTGACCACTATGTTGTAAACGACGAAGAACGTTAATAATCCACACAGGCCTCTACTCTCCACCCTGGTTCAACTGTGCTCTGACTCAGTCAATAATTCACAAGACAGACGAGAGCCAGGTGCTGGGCTCAGCACATGAGTCTGTGTGTGTGTGTGTGTGTGTGTGTGTGTGTGTGTGTGTGTGTGTGTGTGTGTGTGTGTGTGTGTGTGTGTGAGACCCGTGGGAGAGGGTTGTGGTTGGCTGGGAGACGGCATGTGGAGACTGGGGGATGGGGAGGTTCACCAGCAGGAACCATTACTGTTCATGGGGGTAGTTTCATGGCCGAGCCACAAGTGTCGACGGTGGCTACGGATGTGGTGGTGGTGGGCGGGGAGCCTGAACGCAGGAAACACCTGCCAGGGCCTGACCACTCACCACACCACACCTGCCAGGGCCTCACCACACCACACCACACCTGCCAGGGCCTCACCACACACACACCTGCCAGGGCCTCACCACACCACATCCGCCAGGGCCTCACCACACCACACCCGCCAGGGCCTGGGAGAGGCACAGTACCCACTTACAAGTACCTACGACGAGATTCTGCCACTGGGCAGAGCCAGCGCGTGGCGCTCACCGCAGGGAATTTAGAGTTTAGAATACTGAGTCGTGTGAGTTACGTGTTGTCGCGTGTCGTGTGTAAGATGACGGGTGTGGGGTTGTAAGCTGAATGCCATCAACCCGCATGTAGGTGAGGCTGAAATGAAAGACGGTAACCCGGGCCAAGGAGAAGAACTTGACAGCCAGTGGAGTGGTTTCACTGTGCTGCCGCTACTAACCAAGGGAGAGAAGAGACGACTGAGCAGGACAACGCTAAAGGTAAAGAAATATTCTGAGCACTTCCTGCCACCCCTGTAATGACTTCCTGAACCCTCCCTGTGTCCCGCACCTGTCCCTTCCTCACTACTATATCCTCCCTCCATCACCTGCCACCCATCCCTCCTCAATCCCCATCCTTCCATCTCCACAATGTACCACCCAGACTGTCCTCCCTCCGGCCAGTACAAGATGGCAGTACTACCATTTCCCAGGCGAGTCAGTAGCAGTTCACGGATGCTCTCGTGTGGTGAACACTCAACCGTCTGGCCTCGAGTACTCCACCCTGGTAGTGTCAACAGCTGACCTGTACAAGGGGTACCAGTCACCCTCCTCCGTCAACCGTAGGTTACTGCGGGATTAGCATGGTCGTAAACACAGATATGAACCACGTAATATACCTTTATATATACAGAGGTCTGGTGTTAGCCACAGCTGCCATGTTCCCGGCCACTGTGAACCTAACTACACTCGTGATGTCACAAAGCGGACACTGATATTAACTGTGGTAGACGCTACTGATGAGCATTACTCACACAGGCGGGGTTGTCTAATGTCTTCCTGTTGTGATAAGGTGAGTGGCCAAGGGTCGTGACGATCCCTAAGCATTACACCACCACCACCACCAGCCTGACGCCTTACATCACTGGTTATGTCATGGTTTACCATCATGTTGTCTACAGTGACTCCAGCACGGCTTATCACCTCCAGCACGGCTTATCACCAGGTCACAGTACCGTACACAGCCACAACCTGAGGTCTGCCCCCAGGGAAGATATATCCACTTTACACCTACACCACACACATCAGCAGCACACCCACCTACATCACACCCATGTACACCATAAACACCTGTAGCACACCCACGATACATACCTACACTAGGTTCACACCTAGAGCAGAGGCGGAGTAAGAGGGTAAGGGAGGATGATGGCATCATGAGGGGACACAAACGATTCAAGTGACCAGAAGGACCACGACTCATGGGGTGGGGACGAAGAGCTGCTCCCCCAAGGCAGGAGAAGGAGGAGGAGGAGGAACACTGGGAGGGAGGACTGGCGCTCCTCCTCCAAGACAAAGAGATGTCGATCCAGGAACAGAGGGAGACGGAGGAAAGTAGGTACTATGAACCTGGAGCATACGAGACATTCACCTCCACACTGGCGATAGTGTACCTCCGTCCTTAAGGACAACAATATGCTACACTTCGCCTTGAGAACGCCACAGTCTGGCACTATCAAGTCTTACCACAACATGTGTAAGTAACGCATATATTCTGTACACATAGAACTTCCCTGTATAGCGTTACCAGGTACGTCTGCTACACCATAACTTCTCTACTACAACCCAGTCAAGAGGCGTGTGCAGCCCAGGTGTTGTGTCTGGCTTGCTTAGCTTGCACTCGAGTAACATCCACTCACAGGAGTGTTAACTTAGGATAAGAGGATGAGTGATGCACGGGGTGGAGGCATGAGGACCACAGGAATGAGACAGGAGTGGGGGCATGTAGACCCAGGAATGAGGCAGGGGTGCTAGCACGTGGACCACAGGAATGAGACAAGTGTGGAGGCATGTGGACCAAGGAATGAGACAGGTGTGGAGGTATGTGGACCAAGGAATGAGACAGGTGTGGAGGCATGTGGACCACGGTGAGGAAGACACCAAACGAAGCCATCGATCCCCACTGCTCAGACCGCTCTCGTCACTCACCACACCGGGGGAAGAATAACAATAATCAAATCATTAATAACAATAACTAAAAGTTCATTTGATTCAACTGAAGGTGAAGGTTGAGGGGTAGGCGAAACGCATACCACGTAATCACTACGATCATGAAAACCCGTGGGACTGGAGGGAAAATATGTCCCCCGGCAGCTCCGCCGTGCCAGCCACACAACGTGTTGCAATTCGGTGTCACTCTGGTCTTCCGGACACCCTAGCAGGTATATGACCTTTCTTTTCCCAGGCGGGTACTGGCCTGTAGGTGGGGCCGTCATGGGTATAACATGGTGGAGGCGAGGTAGCATGTGTTGACCTCGCACAGGTATTGATCATGACACACACACACACACCAGCCCGTCTATCTGACACGCTGATGTTGTGATACACTCACGCTGCTACAAGCACTCCTCCCCAGCCACCACCACCACCACTACCACACGCACCGCCACATTCTGCCACAGTCCCACCATGGCTGCCACCCAGGACCCCGTGACCACCCAGGGCAGCGTGGGAGAAGCGTGCACGCCACGGCTGCCGTAAGGTCTTCCTCGTATCAAAGATTATATCCGGGACACGCGATGCCGGGACCCTCCTGCAACAATGGTAGGCAGGAGGCCGAGGGGCTGGGGGAAGACGCCGTCGCCCCCCTCCCGCATGACATCATGGAGTTGTCAGGACCCCAGACGGACGTCGTTTATGACCGCGATACAATCCTGCTTCCACCAGGCCGGCACCATAACAAACCAGGAAGTACAGCTCCAAATGAAGGCCCACTTTATGACCCGGGGTAATTACTGCCTCCATAGTGGCTCATGTCCCCCCCCCCCCCCAACACACGCTCGTATAACCAGGGTAAGTACAAGCTTCCCCATCTGGCTTGGTTACACAGGGGCACGACACACGCTGGCTGTTGACGTGCTACCTACTGGTCAGGAGCTCCAGGAGAGGCCCACTGTCTGTGAGAGCCACTCGGACCAGAGCGTCGTGATCCACCCACAGAGTGCCACTGGTGACTAACGCCCCCAGCTGACCACGTGAAGGGAATCCTAACAAGGGTCTCCACACACACACACACACACACACACACACACACACACACACACACACACACACACACACACACTTCCTTCACCCTATCTATCTCACCACAGCTGAGGACGACCCACCCCTTCCACTACCCTCCCAAGCACATCACACGAGCCCCACGTCCTTCCCTCAATCACAACAAACGCTGCCGCCCATGTGTGACCACTACTTCCTCCTGACAACAGCAGACGACCTCCTCAAGGGACGACCCCCCATCCCATCACCATGATCCCTGTGAGCGACGCCCTTCCCATCACCCTGACGACAAAGGAGAGCCCTCCCCCTCCCACCGTGGTCGTGGCATACAACCCCTCCCGTCCCCACCATAACGTGTGAGGACCTCCCCACCTGAACAATGTGGACGACCTCTTCTCTGACCTCCCTCCCCCCTCCCCCCCCTCTCTCTCTCTCTCCTAGGCAAATACAGACGACGATTTCCCTTCCTCTCTCTACACAGCAGATAATGATCCCTTCCCCTTTAAACAAAGGACGACCCTCCAGCCCCTTGCCACGGCAGACGACCCCTCGTCTTTCCCTCCTGCGAAGATCTCAAGAGCTTTCCTGAACCCTCATTCCAGTGAGAGGATGTGTCAATACGAACAAAGGGGGAAGGGTCTGTTCAACTGGACCACCAGAGTTCGTATGAGAACGACCCCAGAGCCTTCCTTAATGAGAGCACGACCCCAGAGCCTTACCTGAGGAGAGGGGACGACACCCTCACACCGAGGCGGAGGTGAGTCACGACCAGATGAGACAGCACCAGCGACACTATCAGTGAGGGAGTGAGCGTGGTGGTGAGTGTTAACACAGTACATCATCAGCCTGCCCAGGGCCCACACCCGCATCCCTCCCGCACGTGACACATACTCTCATGTGGCGATAAGACCTGACGCACCTTAAGGTGGAACTAACCACAGAAATGACACATATTCTAATGTGGCAAGAGGACAAGACACAGAGTCTGATGTGACAGTATCTAAACTGAAGTAGACTACCACAAAAATCTGACAAAGACCAAATCAATTCTTGTAAAATTCATCATTTTTTCTGTATATTTCCCTTATCTTTCCTCTTTATCTCTTCATATCGTTCATCCCATTCCTCAAGTTTCCCTCGGGGCTTGGCGTCGACCACGACTTCTCTCCGTGACCTGAGGCTTCGTCAAGAGTAAACGCATTAATACGACTCCGTGTCCAGAATTAATTCATGTTGTGGCTCGGGAGGTCAGTATGACTCCGGCTTTAGCAAAACAAAGATCATGAAGCAGCACCGATGACGGCCCACCTGGCGACGATATGCCCTGACGAACAACCTGGCTGGGGTCTCCAGCAACGACCCAGCCCGCCATGAGGGTCGTGAGGTGCCCGGTCGTCAAGCGCACCAGTCATCATGAGGGTCGTGAGGTGCTCGGTCGTCAGGTGCACCAGTCATCATGAGGGTCGTGAGGTGCTCAGACGTCAAGCGCACCAGTCATCATGAGGGTCGTGAGGTGCTCGGTCGTCAAGTGCACCAGTCATCATGAGGGTCGTGAGGTGCTCGGTCGTCAAGTGCACCAGTCATCATGAGGGTCGTGAGGTGCCCGGTCGTCAAGTGCACCAGTCATCATGAGGGTCGTGAGGTGCTCGGTCGTCAGGTGCACCAGTCATCATGAGGGTCGTGAGGTGCTCGGTCGTCAGGTGCACCAGTCATCATGAGGGTCGTGAGGTGCTCGGTCGTCAAGTGCACCAGTCATCATGAGGGTCGTGAGGTGCTCGGTCGTCAAGTGCACCAGTCATCATGAGGGTCGTGAGGTGCCCGGTCGTCAAGTGCACCAGTCATCATGAGGGTCGTGAGGTGCTCGGTCGTCAAGTGCACCAGTCATCATGAGGGTCGTGAGGTGCTCGGTCGTCAGGTGCACCAGTCATCATAAGGGTCGTGAGGTGCTCGGTCGTCAGGTGCACCAGTCATCATGAGGGTCGTGAGGTGCTCGTTCAAGTGCACCAGTCATCATGAGGGTCGTGCACCAGTCATCATGAGGGTCGTGAGGTGCTCGGTCAAGTGCACCAGTCATCATGAGGGTCGTGAGGTGCTCAGTCGTCAGGTGCACCAGTCATCATGAGGGTCGTGAGGTGCTCAGTCGTCAGGTGCACCAGTCATCATGAGGGTCGTGAGGTGCTCGGTCGTCAGGTGCACCAGTCATCATGAGGGTCGTGAGGTGCTCGGTCGTCAAGTGCACCAGTCATCATGAGGGTCGTGAGGTGCTCGGTCGTCAAGTGCACCAGTCATCATGAGGGTCGTGAGGTGCTCGGTCAAGTGCACCAGTCATCATGAGGGTCGTGAGGTGCTCAGTCGTCAGGTGCACCAGTCATCATGAGGGTCGTGAGGTTCCCAGCAGTCATTAAAGACTCGTAAAACCTGACAAAGGCAAGCGTTTGGACGCCATAACTCTGCCAACCGTTGCGTCGACCAGCTCTCAGGCCTTCCTCAAAGCTGGACACACACACACACACACACACACACACTGTGTATAACGCAGCCAAACTCGCCTGGGAAAGTACGACGATCAATCAACAGAAAATTCATCCCCAGTATAACACTTTCTCTCGTTCCCACCAGGGGACGGTAAAAGATTATCGCTGCCCCAGCAACTCTCGCCTTAAGGTGTGCGGGAAGACAATAACCTTCCTTAAGGAAGCGTGGCTGGTCACTAACACATCCTGCTGTGTCTGAGGAGGATCCTTTGTCTTCCTACTGTTGTCACGAAACAGTCATTTCCCGCAATCCAGTGCCACCATGGAATCACTGTTCACTGTTTGTGTGTGTCTGTGTGTGTGTGTGTGTGTGTGTGTGTGTGTGTGTGTGTGTGTGTGTGTGTGTGTGTGTACAGGTCGACGATCATTTTCCCACACATTCTTCCACGATACCTGGCCACCACCACGATGCACCAAGCATCACTCACAACCCGTATACACACACCCACACATATTAGGGGGCCAACACACTCCAGGTGGAGCGTGTGAGTGTCCTCTACGATGAAATAACTACGTTATTACAGATAACGACCTATCGCCAGTATTGGTAGTAAACCTGAGTATCCTCTGATCCCATACTGATAAAGACAGACTCTTGAAAACATGGGGAAAACGGTGAGCTGCTAAGGCTTCTGTGTCTAGGTAAGGTCTGGAAACGCCTGTATCAGAGTAACATGATCTGGAAACGCCTGCATCTAGGTAACAAAGCCTGGAAGCGCCTGTATCTAAGTAACATGGCCTGGAAACGCCTGTATTAAGGTAACATGGCCTGGAAACGCCTGCATCAAGGTAACATAGCCTGGAAGCGCCTGTATTAAGGTAACATGGCCTGGAAACGGCTAAACTCTCAAATCCCAAGAGGTCCCTGGTGTAGCGGGCCCTCTGTCTCTGTGTGTCGAGAGAAACGCGGGCTGGGTAGGTATAGCCTCCACCAGGGGTGGCCGGCTGTGCGGGAGCTGAAACAAAGAGAAGCACTGTCTTCCTCCCTGGGGTATGGGATAATAACTGGTGGGCAATGGGTCGCCACCACACAAACGTTCCTCAGCCTTACCACCACGACCTTGAGCTACGTCTGGGGTAAACAACATGGGTGATTCACACGGGATTTTCTCCCGCCGTAATCGCTTCAGACAAGTTCACCTCCCTCGCACACACACACACACACACACACACACACACACACAGCGAAGGTCCTTCGTAACCATCTTGACTCACGAAGTAACCCAGGACCCCCCTCCCTCCATCTCCCGTGCTACAAATAATACGAACACAAAATCCAAACAAACCACGAAACTTTAAATTCAACCTCACAACCCAACTCACGCGAGGCTGCTGGGCTGACCACAAGCCACGCCACCCCGGACATCGTAAACACACAGCCCCGTAATTAACGTTCCTTCACCGTACCATCGCCACGTACTAACCAAACCCAAGATAATTCGTTACCAGACTGAAGCCTTCATCAAGAGCGCAGCCTGGCCGGTGCCCGGGTCAGACCCAAGCCTAATAAGACGGTGCCCACTCACGGCTAAGCCCAGGGACGCCACAAGCCTCTAGGGAAAGCCATATAAGCCCGGATGGCGTCCAAGTATTACCAGCGGGAACTCATCTAATGTCCCTAATTTAAATATACAACTTCTGCTTCCAAGAAAAAACTTTGGTTAATTACAAACTTATGTTTATAAGCCTTGTGAGGAGAGGGTCAGACCGCTCTTCAGCGTCTCAGAAACCGAGGGAGGGAGTAGCGGCAAACCTTGACAGGACGCCACACCAGTAAAAGTGAAGCAAGGAAGTTGGAGTCAGCAATAAGCCCAACAAAGGATGAAGCACGACGAATGAAGCGACAATAAAGGGAGAAAGGGGGAAGTGACGACGTAATGTAACGTGAAGATCAAATAAAAAAAAACGACAGAGAAAGCTAGGAAATACGACAACAGGTGATGCAAAAAAAATGTTGGGGACGAAAAAACAACGGAAACAAGAATGGCGCTAACGCTCTCCACGGAAAACAAACAGAAAACGAAGAAAAGACGAGAGAAAGTGGGAAAGGTAAACAATGGCGACGTCCACTAGGAATGTTTGGTGTTACTTACCGGGGTAAAAGACCACGATGATGGAGACTCTTGCCCAGGCTGACGGAGCCTGGGAGAGGGGGAGGGCCAATGACAGGAGGGGTGCAGAAACAACATGACAGGAAGTCAGCCTCGTCCACTTGGCGGAACCAAAAGTCAAGAGGTGTGGTGATGTTGTGTTTATCTGTGTTCGGTAGGTGTTGTCCTTCATATGGGAGTTGCATCTTAGGGGTGAGGAGGGGGGGGGGTCTTATTATGATTCAGAATATGTAAGTCTGGTGAGAGGAGTCCACAACGCAAGCGAGAAATCGTGACTCGAACATGCCTGGGGTGACTAGTTTCGGACGGGTGTGTCTGGTAGAATCGATTTTACTTACGACTGGGTTGAGAAGGTAGTTGTGTGGTACTTCTTACAGCCATTTCGGCGTGTATATGTTTTGTTAATGTCGTGTTTGTTGGGGAAAGAAGTGTGTAAGTACGTGTGCTTGAAGCAAGACGCAGGGGTGAGCTTTTCAATTTTAACTGGGGGCTGAAGGGGTGACGTGATGTGGTCCGGGGGTTGTGGTGTTACGATGAAAAGTGTGACCAATATGGTGGTCATGTGACGGTGTTACAGTGGTAGGCGACGTTATCAATACGATGTAACATTATCAATATGGTGGATGTGACGTCCTCACAGCAACTACGTGGTGACGTCAACAACTTGATGTCACAACATCAACTAGGGGTGATGTGACGCCAATTACGCTGTGACGTTATCAATATGGTGGCAACGAGGGAACAACAGCGATAAGGACTACGTAACTATACCCCCTCTCTCTCTCTCTCTCTCTCTCTCTCTCTCTCTCTCTCTCTCTCTCTCTCTCTCTTCTATATATATATATATATATATATATATATATATATATATATATATATATATATATATATATATATATCCACGTGGTAGTGATGATAATGGATGGGCAATGCGAATATAGGAAATGGTGGTGATACTGACGGTAGTGATGATGGTGGTAGTGAAGATAGTGATGATGATGGTGAGGCCAGCCTCAGGAGGAAGTCCCCACAAGACGCAGTACGCTCGCCTACGTATCGATTGCCGGACCACACTTTGTATGATGCTGTGCTGCTGCTGCTGATGATGATGAAACCCTCACTGCACTGCTGCTGCCTCCTTCACTGCACTGCTGCTGCCTCCTTCACTGCACTGCTGCTGCCTCCTTCACTGCACTGCTGCTGCCTCCTTCACTGCAATGCTGCTGCCTCCTTCACGGCACTGCTGCTGCCTCCTTCACTGCACTGCTGCTGCCTCCTTCACTGCACTGCTGCTGCCTCCTTCACTGCACTGCTGCTGCCTCCTTCACAGCACTGCTACAGCTAACATCACAGCTTCCCCCGCTGTTACTGTTCCTACAGTTATACAGCTATGGTCCGTCCTGCTCCTGCTGACACCGATGCTATCCTTCGGTCTGACTCCTGGCTGACAACACCGCTCCTGGCGATGCAGCCCAGACGGAGATCAAGGAAAGTTCACAATGCAATTACTGATATTCCCAGGTCAGTGTCGGGTCCTCCCACTGTGTCCACTTTTGATCACCCTACTTGAAGTAAGGCATACAACGTAAACACTTTTCATTCTTTCCTGAAGAGTTCCACGGTTATCGTACTTCAACAACGTCCGGCATTTTTTCATTTTTACATTCTTTAACCTGCCTCCTGCTGCTGCAGGTTAGGGGGAGGGCTGGAAGACATACTACTTTATATCTTACACTACCTTTAAGGGTCAGAACAAAGGTCAGACCCAAGGGTCGTAACGCCGTGCTCAGGGGTCGCATCCTACCGCTCATGGGTCGTACATGCCAACCGGTGTACCGTAGTCCGTGCCCTTAAGTCATACTCACCGTGTATCTCCCTGAAATATCCTCACCCTTATGGCCTAAGACACAACCACTGTGACGTCAGGGCATGGGGGACGATTGGCCCCATGGATAAAACAACTATAAACTAAGGGATGTCCAGGGACGCGACAGACACTAAAGGACGTTGTCTGTCCTGGGACACCTACCTTGCCCTCTGAGACTGCCCGCGCTCGGCTCCGTCCTGCAAGGAAAAAAAAAAATAGATGCAATTACCGTGCTTGACAACACTGAAACTGAATAAATCTTTAATATCACACAAAGGTAATTAGTCCCAGAGATGACTCTGCCTGTAGAGGTCATCCGGTACATGATTATGTTACAACAGAGACAGTATTACACGTATACTGAGGTCATGATCAAGATTTCAGATGGCTATGAGTGGGGGACATATACACACACACATTTACCTGTTACGTCAAAACACAGGTGGTACTAGAGGTAATGTTAATGGTACAGTTTACTTGTCACAATTAAAGTTACAGATTTACGTGTCCAGAATGTCTTGGAGTAAAGCGAATCTTTAATTTACTGATGTACTCTGGAAACTAACATAACATTTTCTGTATATACGAAGTTCACTGTCCAGTTTCAGGTATTCTGGAAAAAAAAATCTTATGGTTCTATACCTGTAATTTACTTCATTGATCTATCTCATGACCGGTGTGATATTCAAGTTACCCTTTTCCATTTAATCCTTTAAACACGACGGTGCGTTCAATGTGCACGAGGGTGCGATCACTGTGCACGAAGGTGCGATCACTGTGCACTACGGTGAGTTCACTGTGCACGACGGCACGACCCTTAGGTCTGACAGTCCAGCCTCTGACCTGATCCTTATCGCTCACATAAACTGCCGGGCCATCAAACCTAAATGGGCGTACAGTCGTGCTGACTTGAGGGTCGTACCGGCGTCGTGCCTAAGCCTATGTGCTCACTCTAACTCACTTCACATGACTCCCTCCCATACATACCCCTAAACACACCAAGACAGGTAAGGTTAAGGCCTTCCCCTGGTCCTACAGTAACAGACCCTGCTGGCCTCTACCTTCACTGCTACCACCACTTAAGCCCCTCCAGTACGACGACCTCACATAACCCCTCCAGTAAGACGCCTCAAGTCGTTGTATTCAAGTGGTCATAATACCAGGTTGGTCTGACGCGTTGACTGTCGTCCATCAGATACGAGGCCCAGGGTCGAGCCAGCCAGAAAATTGGAATGCGACGATCTGGTGACTCCCATGTCCGGAGAGCCCCCCACTTCAAGACCCCAGGAAGGGATTAAGATACAGAAGGAGATAGGGGTCATGTTACGAGACGGTAGTGCGGTATGTCCACCACAATGTGATGGTGTGCTTGACGCTTACTACAATCTAGGAACGCGGTTGCCACATGTTGCCCAAGCTCTCCACCAGGATTACATCAGCACATCGATATCCGATTCTAATCTGCTTATCCGACGCTTTCGCTTATTCAATATCCCAACGAACGGCGACGTTGTATAATTGGATGACCGGATGGTGATACCAGACACGTGGCAAACAGACTGACGAGAGACGATATTCTAAAATCTGGACATACAATTAAGAAACCGCTACGTGAATATCACAAGACATGTTCATATATCTTTCGAAATCACGCTAGGCCAAATTCCACATATTTTCAAAGCACTCCAGACCATATTCTCGTGCGCGAACAGACGAAAAATGGCTTAATTCGCCCACATCCACTGTCTAGCTGTACTGCACCAACACCGGACACCACCCTTACCCCCCCACATCCACAACCAGGCCTCACAAACATCCCTATAGTTTCCCCTGATCGCTCCATGTGTCCTGATTCAGCCCAATGACAGCACGTCGCTCCCTGTATACCAGATACCTGCAATTCGCTCTATCTCATCCCATATATTGTCGGATCTCCATAATCCGCAGCAACGAAGTCAGAGATCAATGTGTACGAACTATTCCTTAGGATCTGTTCGAATTTTCCTCCTTTACAGCTGACCTTATCTTCTCTCCTTACAATACCTAAACTCCCCCTCCCCTCTTAACCACCAACCCCCTAAATCCACACCCCCCCTCCCTTCCCGCAGCAAGGGCACGCGTCATCCACGCCAGCTATCCCCACACACACCAGCACCTGCCTCACAAGACTGTAGAACCTGCTCGACCAACCACTGAAGGGCAGTAAACCCTCCCGCACCACACCCATTAAACAAGTTGCTCTCATTACCGCAGACATAAAAGAAAAATAATGAATGCATAATTAGATAACTAATTAACAGGGACTCATGAATTGTCACTAGAGGCAAAAGTAATCATTTGTTCCACACACACACACACACACACACACACACACACACACACACGAGGGAGGGCTGGCCTGGAGGGAAGACGAGTCTGTTGTTGCCGCTGCTGCTGCTGCCGGGGTATGACAACACGGGTGACATCCCTTACAACACTGGTGACAACAACACAGGCCTCACCCGCCACCTGCCCATTATGAGAGAGGGAACGGGAGGAGGGTTGAGGGGAGGTGGAGCCCTCAGGAGGAACAGGCGGGTAAAAAGACTGAGGGGAAGGGACAACAGCAAGCAGGAGCACCAGCAGGAGCACAGCAGTACAGTGACGAGGGTGGAAACAGTAGGAACACAGTGAGCAGGTAACGTCCAGTAACAGCAGCGAACACTGAGCAAGTACCGTTACGGAACAGAGGCTTACAAAGGAGAATTAAGACCAAGAAATAATAGGTAACAGTAAGCAGGTAACATGTGAAAGACGATAAATGCAACCCAACAACAGGGACAGACCAGCCATCAACAGGAAATCAAGCGAGACGCACCACTTGAATGGGGGACCCACGCACGAGCACGTGCACGTGCGTGTGTGTGTGTGTGTGTGCGTGTGTGTGTGTTACAGGGAGCGAGTTTTACAGCCGCGTTGCCCCGTCTATTCACCTTGTGTATATATACCATGTCTTTACTCCTATGTGCGAACGCAGGTACACAGCCATGCCTACACCAGGTGTGTATCTAATGTGTGTGTGTGTGTGTGTGTGTGTGTGTGTATTCTATGTACTTTTGTATTTTATGTATAACTCTGTGCTTACGAGGCACGTCTGTCTACGTGTGTTTATGTTTGTTTTGTGTGTGTGAGTGGCGGTTGAGGATGGGGGGGGGTCGTGAATGTCACGTGTCGGGGGCCAGGGTTCTCCAGGCTGAGGGGAGGGGAGGGGGCGGGTTGTTAGGGGTGGGGGGTGGGGGCAAGGTGACCTCCCCCCTCCCCCCACCTAACAATCACCACCACCTGCTCAAACCACCACACCCGCCGCCGCCACCGCTGGGGTCGACCTCAGCGTTACATGATCCCTCTCCTTCACTCACTCACTCACCAGGAGATTCACACTCATCATTACTCACATCTCACAGCCCACGCTAGCTTAACTATAGCTACTCACAATTCATAACTTCCACCATGTAAACTACATCTACTCAGCTCACTATCCACACCACATTATCTATATCTACTTACAACTCATAACCTACATAATGGTGATCATATCAATTCAACTCAAAATCTACACCAAGCTATCTATATCTACTCCTAACTCATAACCTCTACCAGTCTACCTACCTACCCGCCACTCACATTTCACAAGTTATACCAAGCTAATTATACCTACAACCCGCAGGATGCTCCTCTCGGTTACCTCCACAACCAGACAGACGTATCACACACGAAAAAATGTCTTTACTTGGAATCGAACCCTTCAAAAAAATATTAGATAGAATTACACGAATAATGATTCCGTTGTTACGACTGGTACCCCAACGGTTCCTCCTCACTCGATCCAGCAGGATCTGCGGTACACGGTACCATACCATCCCTCTACCACGGTACACGGCGTCAGAGTACGAGGTACGAGGGGACACATCACGTTACCAGGCACCAGGGGAGTGACGGAGACAGGCGACCAGGAGCCAGGTCAAGGAACACACAGTGAGGCAGCTCAGGTAACACGTCCAATATGGCGAGGAACGTCAGGGCTGAGGAATCCACCGATGTTGAACGTGCAAACAAAACAATGATGCTGGCGGGGGGGCGGGGGGGTCCCCCTGAGTGTTGGATGTCGTGAAAATCGCACACACACACACACACACACACACACACACACACACAAATGAGAGATGAGATTTTCGCATGATCAAATCTAACCAGTTGACTGCTTGCCCACACTGAGATGGAGGAGGTGTATCGATGTGAGGGGAGGAGGAGGAGGGATGATGACTTGGGAGGGAGTGGGGTGGGAACAGAGTAGAGTTACCGGCGTAAGAGAATAATGTTTAAGGTTGAAGATGGATGATCGCTGAAGGAGAGAAGAGAGGGTGGGCGACAGGACATTGCTGCCAATGTAGGAGAGCACGACCACATCCTCCAGTCTCTCCTCACATGATGAACATCACCTAATCCTCATCCTACGTAAGAGCTGGGGCGCTTTCTGAGGAAGTGGTCGTACTATACCTGGGGTGGATCCTCTCTCTCTCTCTCTCTCTCTCTCTCTCTCTCTCTCTCTCTCTCTCTCTCTCTCTCTCTCTCTCTGTTCTTAAGGTATCATACTGACCCACTGCTCTCGTGAAAGTGTCCTCGCCACGTGTTCAAGCCCCCGCGAACTGGATCCGCCACACGCGTCTTACCTGCTGCTTCCCACAGCGTGTGGGTCAACACCAGCAGCAACACGAAGGAGTGGCCGCTGTCATGCCCCGTACAACAGTGAACCGTCAGAACTCTCCGTCGCTTGCCTCTCCCTCCACAGATAACCTCACCACCTGGGCCCGTCGTGTCTGCACCACACCCGCTTCTTGCCACTGTGATTATCACATCACCTTTCACCCCAGACGGCCAGGCATCACAGGTCATAATGAAGATGGAAAGCAAGGGCTAGATCGACTCTACCACCTCACCTCACCACAACAAACAACACAGATAACTCACTAAATCATTCAACGCTTCTTACTATTTCTTCTTCCTTACGTCTCGTCAGTGTGAGAGGAGGAGGTGGAGAGGGGCAGCCGTCTCACCTTACACATGAGTCAGTGAGTGCGTGCGTGCGTGTGTAATCAGAGACTGAATGGCGGTTACCTATATGTTGTGTGTGACTATGTGTGCACGTGTAAGTCTCCCTGCTTGTGTGTGTGTGTGTGTGTATGTGTGTGTGTGTGTGTGTGTGTGTGTCTGTGTACGTGTGTGTCTGTTTTACTACCTATCCCTACATACTGGGTGTGAGTTCTACACTCATGCCCCTCCTCCCATTATCTCTATTTTCACAAACTTTTCGTAAGTTTTCATTGATAGTTGATCATTTTCTCGGGGCTTGGCTTGTGTCCACGACCCTGCTGCCGGGGAAATGCTTCCCCACGCCCCTCCGGCACAACCCTCCGGTCTAACTCCTGCCTGTGTCCCACTGTTCTGTTCGTCTCCCCTCGTTCCTTTCGCATTTACATGTATTTATGTGTATGTACATATGTAAGTACGTATGTATGTACGTGTATATATCCATATGTCAGTGTGCATGTCTGCACCTGAAATGTGCGTGTGTGTGTGTGTGTGTGTGTGTGTGTGTGTGTGTGTGTGTGTGTGTGAGAGAGAGAGAGAGAGAGAGAGAGAGAGAGAGAGAGAGAGAGAGAGAGAGTTTGACACCACTAGTGATCCTGATACTAGATGGTATCAGTAACATAACAGGTCGCCACACAGCTGTTATCAGGGCATCCGTTACACACCCAAATATTGACCCACTTTCACCCAACACCTGCCAAAGATACAGTGTTTACACTCCGGGACGAAGCCTGGCTCTCACCCCTTACATACACAACACTAAAATGATAATTTATATCCAGTCAATAATAATAATAATAATAATAATAATAATAATAATAATAATAATAACGATAATAATAATGCTTTATCTTTCATACTTGTTTGCCGTTTCCCGCGTAGTAGAGCATTCTATTTTCATTTTCTTTCGTTTTAATGTCGAAGGTTCCGGTCAAAAATCCTGCTGGTAACCAGGACATTGATCTCAACAGCTCTGGAGGCGATGACAGACTTGCCTTTTCAAAAGGGGCAGAACGCAGTCGTCTGGGGAGGCCTTAATCCCCCAGCCTACCCCCACCACCTGGGGTCCACCTTACCTCAGTTTCCTGGGACGTCTGGCGACACCCCAGGGGCGTTCTCCTACCCACCACTTCCGCCAGATGGTGTGCGCCACGTAACATCGCATTACGCAACACCACACCACATTCAACGCATCATCCACCTTGGGTCACATATGTACCGTCAACAGTGAGAGAGAGAGAGAGAGAGAGAGAGAGAGAGAGAGAGAGAGAGAGAGAGAGAGAGAGAGAGAGAGAGAGAGAGAGAGGCAACATTCGGTCAACGACACAACACACGTACAGCCCAACATGATCACATCATCAGCTGTGGCATTACCATCCCGTATACCCATACGTCAACCTGGACTGCCCCTTCCACAATATACCAGCAACAAGCCTCCACAACACACACTAAACACCAATACACACCCTTGTAGCGCACATCTGCCACGCACACATACAGGAAACATAAACCACAAACAAACTCCTGCAATAACGCAAATACACAGTAAGTATACAGTTATAAAACAGCCCTACAGTATCACACAGTCAGTATACAATAATAATAAGCCTTACAGTAATCATACAGTAAGTATACAGTACTAACAGAGCCTTGAAGTAATATACACATACAATAGGCATATAGTAGTTACCGTACACATACAATACGCATATAGTAGTTAACGTACACATACAATACGCATATAGTAGTTAACGTACACATATAATACGCATATAATAGTTAACGTACACATATAATACGCATATAGTAGTTAACGTACACATACAATACGCATATAGTAGTTAACGTACACATACAATACGCATATAGTAGTTAACGTACACATACAATACGCATATAGTAGTTAACGTGCACATACAATACGCATATAGTAGTTAACGTACGCATATAGAAGTAAACGTACACATATAATACGCATATAGTAGTTAACGTACACATATAATACGCATATAGTAGTTATCGTACACATATAATACGCATATAGTATCTACTGTACACATACAATACGCATACAGTACTTAATAATACAACAGACATGATCTTCGCTACAACAGTAGGTGTCATAGACCTCACCCGGGGTGGGGGTGGGGGGGTTGAAGCCTTAGCAAGGTCTCTCCAGAATAATGACCAGGGGACCACGGGACCTCCCAACCCCCCTACAGAAACCTCTCCCAACTCCGTGTGTCAAATGATTGGCATTCCAATTCAAAATTCTGTTTTAACGAAGCAAAACCATGCAATACACGGGTTCATTACCTCTGCGTTCGTTAACTCTATTATTTGTTACAATAATAACAATGATTATAACTCCGACGAAAATGCATCTCGATAAAATACAACCTTGAATGTATACACAATAATTCCCATACACTGAATACAGCGAATGTATGGGCGCAGTTGTTTTTATTTACTTCGTGTAAAAGAGTAAAGTTGAACAGCTGGTGTAGAGCAAAGCCCATGAAGCCTATTAGGGTCATATTCCCTTAAATATAGCCAGTAACCTCCCTACTACACACAGCACTTTCTTCCTACCATAATATAACCTTCACACACACAAAAATGGTATCAGAACTATGAGAGCTGAGCTACGAGCAAAGACGAAAGGCTTTACATCTGTCCACCTTGAAAGACAGAAGAGTGAGGGGTGATCTGATCACGCTTTTTTTTTTTTTTTTAGAATAAATCGATGATGTGGACATTGAACAGCTCTTCGTAAGATGTAAGGTAGAGGAAGCAGAGGACATAACCTGTATGATGTTTGTTAAAATGGAACAGGAGAAGTACTTTTATAATATCCTTAGTACAAACGCTGAAGAAAACGCATTGGATTAAGAAATAATGATACAGCGCATGACGTTATCACCAACACACTGTATGTAAGACGTTGTAGATAGCACAATGAACGTTATCAATGCGTATGTGAGAAACACAAAAACACACAAAATAACCAGTGTGAGGAAACTGTACCCAAGAATTACCGTCCCTCTGTGACACTTGCCCGTGCAGGATCATATATACGTATGTACCTCCAGCCTGACGTTTCGCACAGCTCCCGTCTCTCTTGATCCCACATCCATGTGTGGTGGCCAGCATGGCTGTGGTCTGGTATGGATGTGAAGGGACACTGCAGGCTGGTGCATGGTTCTGGCGTGTAAGGCTAGTGTGCTGGTGCACATCCCTGGTGTGGAAACCGTCAACACAACTTGTGGAGGTCCCGCCACGCATGACTGGTCGGGCACTTTGTTTACACAGGTAGTGGGGCGGGGTGGGGAGTGGGGGAGTCGTTCGCTGCCTTCCCCCGCGGCGCATCATTCAAACACTAATCCCCCCCCACCCCCCCATCTTCCATCAACCCCCACCCCAGCTGGCCACCACCTCCGGACCTTCCACAGTTAGATCACGTTTGCCAGTGACAAATATTCTCTTGGAAAACAGCAAGTTGCGCTCAGTAATGACACAAACTCTGACACTGTAACCTCAGCTGCCTCAACCGACAACCGTCAACTATTTCCAGCACTTGTTTACGTTAATAAAACTAAGACACATCAGCCAGGCCACAAAGGACACAGTGACGTAATCACGTTAACGACGAGCACGACGCTACGACACTTGAGCAGTAGGAGACGGTACGACATGTGCCCCCGACGTAAGTCTTGTCATCATACAACCAAGAGTCGTTCCGTCGTGCTCAAGGGTCGTGCTACCGTACTCAAGGGTCGTATCGTCCTGTTCGTGTATGATGAACGATCCTTATGTAGTTACATGTCCCCCTACCCTTCCCCAAGGACAATCCATTTTACCAGGGGGACGTGCAGTGTCGGGGGGGGGGGGGGGGGCTGTTCCCCCAGGTAACGAGCCAGTCAGGTAGCAGGCCAGCTGCCTGACCAGCCACTAGGCTACACCTTCAACACCCGACCAAATTCTCCTGCTCTCCACCACCTGCAAGGGGAGGGAAGGGGGCGGATGGTAAGGTGGGGGGGGGGGCATTCCTCCCATTCACCAAGACCACTGTGACCCCCCACCCACCCCCCACCTCCCTTACTCCCAAGGCGGTACCCCTCATCTCCTTTTTTACAGAGGTACTTACCAACCCGGTGACCATGTGATCCCCTCGTCTGAATCCACCAGGACTTTAACCCCTCACTGTGCCACACACACACACACACACACACACACACACACACACACAGGGGCCTCCGTGGTGTAGTGGTTCGCGTTACTGACCATGAGGCAGCAGGCCACCTCCAAAGGGATGGGGTTCGCATGAGTTCAAATCCTGGGCGTGGTAGCAGGCCCACACGCAACCCTGGTGTTCATCCTCTCCTTGGGGTTGGTTGATAACATGTCCTGGTTTAGGCTGTGGTGTGTGTGTGAATATACACAGAGGAACAGACATAGTACACACGTACAATGTAATAAGATAAGGGCTATATTAGAGTAAAATTCTCTACCTTTACATTTTGCAAAGGAGTAATGATGAACCACAATATGATAAGGTCGTCAGTACAGAGATGCAAAACAAAAAAACAAAACACAAAAACTTACTGTGTTACAGAATATGGCAGCGGGTACACAACTGACTGTTGACAAGTTTATCTACCCCCAAACCCTGACAGCAGTGTTGGCACCCCAAACCTGGCAACATCGTTGGCAACCCTAATCCTGGAAACAGCGCTACTACCCCCACCCACCCAGTGTTACCACCGCCATTCTCTTAGTGTTACCATCCCCACCCAGCCAGTCTTACCATCCCCACCCTGCCAGTGTTACCATCCCCATCGTACCAGTGTTACAATTCCTACCCTGCCAGTGTTACCACAGTCACCCAGGGAGTGTTACCACCGTCACTCTGGCAGTGTTACCACCTCCACCCTGCAGGCTTCCCATGCTTGGGGCGAGGGAGGGAGGGAGGGAGGGAGGGTGGGTGGGTTGGTGTGCGCCTGACCTGTATTGCCAGCTGGCCGTAGCCATACCTACCCCAGTACCAACCTCTGGTTTCCGCATAGCTTCACCACACGAGCTCTACCTTACCCGAGCTTTCCCCACACTGCCTCAACTTCAGAGCCCAGCTTCCCCCCATTACGAGGTGCAGCTTAGTGCAGCTTGGCCATCAAGCTTACAGCAGCTTCCCGCTGCTATGGTCTCCGTAGGTTGCTGTGGTACGGGCGCTGCTGTGGTCTCTGTAGGTTATTGTGGTGTGGGCGCTGCTGTGGTCTACGCAGGTTGCTGTGGTGTGGGCGCTGCTGTGGTCTCTGTAGGTTGCTGTGGTGTGGGCGCTGCTGTGGCGGCCGCCTGTGTTTCCAGAGTATCTTAACCCAAACATCAAACAGGTTCCCACCACTGGGAGTCTACACAAGACAACGGGACTACACTGCTGGTGTCTGTTACAAGACCAGAGCCAAGCGCATGATGGATGATGAGCTGGACGCCGCAGCCGCCATACCCGAGCCACGACCTCATCCCACACACCCACCCCCAACCACTGGGGGTACACCTGGGGGTGCCTGTGTAGCCTCTATACCCACGTGTGGTAGGGGGCGGCCAGCCAGAGTACACCTGGTGGGGGCTGGAGGCGGCTCGCCAAACAAGGATGGGCTGAGTCACAGCTGACAGGGGCCAGCCAGACACACCGTCAAGTTAGCACAGACTTGAATTAGGTCGCCACAGCCCCACCTTGGGCAACCACCGTCTCTCAATTTCGGTTACCCACGGTCTGCAAGTTGGGTCACCACCGTCTCGACTTGGGTCGGCAGGCAATGTTGTCCACAACACACGTCACCTCTGTGTCTTAGGCCCTAATCCTGCCCCTACACAGACACGGTCCACAGTGGGGGGAAGGAACTCGACATCCCTCGGGCTCTGGGGGCAACACACGCCAGACCAGACCCCCAGCAGGTCTGCCCACCTTCGTATACAGAAAGCTGACCGTAATGTTGGTACCAGTGCCTGGCCGTGATGCCCACGACTTGAAGGCGTGGGTGGATGTGCTCCAACCTCCTCCACTCCCACAACCCAAAACACCAACACAGGTCTTCTGACACACTACAGACGGTGCACTACAGACGCCCGTGGTGTGTACACTAAGGTCACGGCGCCTCACCGCTCAAGAAACTAACGTTTGGATGGCAACAAAAGGAACGTTTAAGACCACGAGTGAGCAGCTAAGGCCACAAACAAACGTTCACTAGTCCATGAATAAACGCCACAGAGTACAAAAATCAACGTTCGGGAATTCAGAAATAAACGCTCACTAACCCACTAACAAACGTTTAGGAGTCTAGAAAGAAACGTTCAAAAAGTCCACAAATAAAAGCTCGAGTCCACAAACAAACGATATCTCATTATCTGGAGGCGTTGCGATATTACGATATCTGGATGCGATAATAATACGTCACACTACAGTATACAACACCACCTAACATGTTGATACAATACCATCGTCATACACAATTCATCCAAAACATAATAGCGTAATACAATACCATCGAAATCAACAACTTGAGAGAAACACACGATTTAGAAATGTGGATCATCGTGTGAGGAGCAGGCGAGGATGACTTGCTCAACACATCAGCTCTCGCGATCATACCAGATTTTGCTCTTCTTAGCACACACGACTTGTGAGGAGAGACGCTCAATATATTTAAGAAGAGGCAGGACAGGTCTCGAGATAAGCTATCGGCAGGGATATAACACCTATGCTATCTGCCCAGCTCTTGTCATATAAGGTATCGGAATATGCTATCGGCCCAGTTCTTGTCAATTAAGGTATGGAGTTGTGTTATCAGCAGGGAGACAACAGAGAAGATATCTTCCCAGACCTTAGCGAATGAGATATTGGAAAATAACGAACCAGAACACATACAGGAACATGACCAACGTAGCGCCAGGAAGGCTAAAATCCCATGACTGGAAAACATCATGAATTAATTACTTGTAATTATGATTATAGTAATGATCCCTTCTTCTAATATGGCTGCCTATATGGACTTCAAGCATATAAACTCTTGCTCAAGGGTCGTACCGTCGTGCCCTACGGTCGTGCTTGAGGTCGTACTCTCGTGTCGTGCAATCGCAGCTTGAAGGTCGTACCCTCGTTCTCAGGGATCGTACCACCGTACCACCCGAGGGTCGAACCCTGGTACTTCAAACCTTAAACGAAAGACCCCCGACGCTCCAACCAGCGTGTGTTACCCCCTGGCCAACGTCCAGGGTACACCAGTCCACAACTACCATGCATACCCACTGTAGTGGTATACACAGGTTTACATGCAAGTGTAAGCGCACCTGCACCAACAACCTGAGCACCAACACTCGTGCGTTGTGCAAGAATTATGAGGTATTACCATAAGCTATGGGTGAGGGGAGGAAGGAGGGGGAGGTGGCGGCGTCACCCCGGCCCCATCTTAGTGGGGCGCCCGCCATGCCTCAGGCAAGCCGAGACCTACATCTAACCTCGCCAGACCTCGACCCGCGCTCATTCATGCCCTGCCTCTCTCACGCGCGCGCGCGCACACACACACACACACACACACACACACACACACACACACACACACAGTGCCCCCATCTCCTCATTCACATCACTGTACATCTACCTTTCAAACCTGATGGCTATAATCCCATGTATCTTGCCAAACGTATGTCCCTCACCTCAACTTTCATACACCAGATGTCTCATTATGAGACATGTCTCGCACCTCACACTGCTAGCAAAGGTCTCTCGTCTTGCCCGACACATCATACAAATCTCAAAACACTTTTAGTATAAGTAATACAAAAAAAAAATCAAACATCCAATGGCACGACCCTGAAAACCACCACCACTTAACATTCTCCTAAAGCCGTGTTATGTCATCATAAATTCCATCTTCCGTTCTTCTTTTTCCGTTTTTTTCCACAGTTACGTCACCGACTCTATCAGTGGCCTGACCTACAACCCTCCAGCCACAACCTTCCCACTCACACCAGCTACAAGCCGCACGTGTCCTGGTCTTACCATGGTTGTAGTGGCCACACACACTGTTATAACCAGGCTAGTGTGGCAGTGGTAGTACCACCATGAGCCAGCGAGGTGGTTAAGGGGACATACACACACACACACACACACACACACACACACACAAGAACAGGATGACTTACGTCGACCACCCAAGAAATGCAAGGCGTTTCCTTCCTTCCTCGTCTGATGATCTGTTTCTCACGACGGTGAGGCAGACCACCTCACAATGACCACCCGCGTTCTATGTTGGTCTACATATCATGTCCTCATCACGGCCAACATGAAGATGGCAAATATTGAGGAAGAATGTTCACTATTCCAAATATTGAGGAAGAATGTTCACTATTCCAAATATTGAGGAAGAATGTTCACTATTCCAAATATTGAGGAAGAATGTTCACTATTCCAAATACTGAGGAAGAATGTCAAATACCCCAGACATCCAGGAAGAATGTCCGAATATCCCAAACATGAACGAAGAATATTCAATATTTCAAAGCTTAACATTCCTGAAGTAAGAGGACAGCCAGGTCCATTTCAAATAGTTTCGTATCAAACTGAATTTCTGGGAAATCTGGAGGCGGCTGCAGGACTGCTGCCTGGGCCAGTACCTGCGTGAGCGTCAACCATGAACGACCAGACGGAAGATCCCTCGACCCGTCCTACATATTATGCTAAGAACCCAGTCCTGGCCGGGGTCTGCTCAGGTACCTGCAGGGGGTGGTCCACCCACCATCCATCCATCCATCCCCCCCTCAGGACCGGTATCCTTGGGGTCAGTAGGTTCCTGGACACGAGTGTTGGGGTTAACCCCCTCCCCCTCCTCCCCCAAAGGACCTGTCCTGCCGGCCGGCTCGGGCAACAGATGCTCGTCTTACGGAACTCAGTCCCCAACCCACACCAACCCACCCACCCAACCCACCATCCCTCAGCCTCCCCCCCTCCTTCTATCCGCCCGCGGACACATCCCCCACCACTCCCACTTCAATCATTCCCACGACAGGCGATGGTTCCCATCTATCGTGGGGCGAGGCGAACTCATCCCACTTCCGGTACCCACACAAGAGGTCATCCATTTCTATCTCCTATTTCCCACGCCGCCCCTCACCCCCACCTGTATCACAGCCCACTACTAACTTGGGAGTTCACAGACCAGAGCCATAATAATCTCAGCCATAACTTGGTATAATGAAAACACAATAACAGGTTTGCTGAGGTGATCCGATAATGTGCAACATTATCATTCCGCCGCAGGCAGGTCTCTGAGGCTGGAGGCAACAACTACATCAGTAACCACTGAATTGTAACAAATTACCGAGCAATACGTAGGAGAGCCAGCTGCCCCTGACACACACACATGTTGCGTAAACACCACTTCAACTGTCCACTACACTACCTTACATGATAAACAGCGAGCACGACGGTATACGACTTTGAATACGACGGTGCGACGTTTCAGCACGACGGAACAACAAGTGAGCACGAAGATACGACCCTCGAGCACGACGGTGCGATTCGTGTAGGATGGTGCGACGGTGACGAGCCAGGTCAAAGGCCATACCATCTTTTCAAAGGTCATATCCTCCGGGTAATGAGGTAAACAGTAGAACAAGACCACTTGACTGAACGAAACAAACTAACATCTACACACATGCACCTGACGAACTACTCCCTCACCTCCCCAAGAAAAAGAATTTACCGTATATCATTAACGATTATAAACCAGTTATATCTAGGTTATACGAAATACAAATATAATACTGAATGCAGTACCAGAAGAAAGATATACATACGAGTTTAGAGAGAGAGAAAAAAAACGAAATAAAAAAGTTAAAACTACACAACCCACATAGCCTCTGGAGCGAGAGAACGCCAGAGTGCGGGCGGACCTTCTCCCCGATGCTTCACTAAACATGGAAGCACCGACCGACGCAGTCAATGTCAGTGTCACGCTCCCAGCCTCACTGTCACGCCCACGTCACTGTATCGCGTCCCTTTCACTCTGCCACGCCTCACGCCCCTGCCTCCCCTGTCCATCCCAGCCTCCTTGTTCCCCCTGGTGTTCCACGGAGGGATACGTTCACAGGGGCGACCTGAACGACCGCTCGTGCTGGGGGGGTCACTAACCACGCCGGCGGGATGAAGGTCTCCCCCCTGAGCCACATCATGTCCCCACGTGCCACAACTCACCGCAAACGCGCCGTGTCACTACGACACACCACACCATGCGAGCCACACCGACACCAACACATCACCCTCCAACCACCACCCTCACACGCACAACTGTCAAAATTTAGACCACGACACAGCACGCAGTCATTACTGGTGCAGCCTGTCTGCCCTGCGGGGAAGAAAGTAACATCCCACAGCCAAAGATCCCGAACGTTTCAGAGAAAATCCCATGGTCTCAAATTACCGGGTATGACCAACAATACTTCACCTCTCCCATCCCACTGCGGCTGACAACGAACATGGACGGAGACGGGTCAATTAAATACGACAATCACAACAACAACCAAGTTCAACATACATGAGTGAGGCGAGAGACAGGAGTTGACTTTGCATACCAAGAGTCTGTTCCTGGCTTCAAGTTTACGCCTGCAGCAGGTCTGTCTGCCAGGCAGGGTTTACGAAAGTAGCCACCACGACCCTAAGTGCTACTGTGCATGACGTCACGCGAGTGATCTCGCGGCCCGGTCTACATCAGACGCAGGCGACTGGTCAGACGAACGAACACACACACGCGTGGCACCAGTACCGCCCGCCGCCCGCCCTCATGGTTCGATCTGCAGATCAAGTAATACAAGTGGCTTTATGAGGCTTCCGGTGGAGCTTCAGCAGGGAGTGGGGAGGAAGGTGTGTGTGTGTGTGTGTGTGTGTGTGTGTGTGTGTGTGTGTGTGTGTGTGTGTGTGTGTGTGCGCGTGTGTGTGTGTGTGTGTGTGTGTGTGTGTGTGTGTGTGTGTGAGGAACGAGGAGGCGGGGAAAGGATTTATGGGTGTGGAGAGAGAGAGAGAGATGGTGGTGACTGCGGTGTGAGGATCACGCTGGAAATATTCCATCCCACTGTCAATATTTTAAGTCAACCTCACATCCTCACCCACGTTACAACCTGGCTTTGCTTACAAGCTAGTAATCCATCCGTCGTCTGGCCTCATTCTCCACTGTGTTTTGCTCATTTCCTTCCGTCTTCAGTACTTCCATTCATTCCAAAATATAACCAGTGATATTCACCTTTCTCATGACGGCTCCAGGGTCAGGGTCTTCCCTTCCCCTGCCTCATTTCTTCCTGTAACGCCTCCAGGGTCAACAAACGACTGACCTCAAAATACTTTCAATTTCTATCGTTTCTTCATATAATTTCCATAACTTTACTATTTCAACCGACAGAAGCGCATGTATATATATATATATATATATATATATATATATATATATATATATATATATATATATATATAGGCTAATCAGTCACGTACTAATAATGAAGTAATCTAATGATGATATACACCTCTGAATTTTTTCCTACCTGTTAGTCCACTTGAGTCCCTGGCTTACGTCTCAACCCCTTCAGTGCCAGTGTCTAAGAAATCCATTTTTCAGTACCGTCTTCCTCTACATGCCATTTCTTTTCTTCTTTTTTTCCCCCCAGTCCTTAAACCTTATTAATGTACCCTTACTGGCAAAGTCAACGCCAGTTATTTCCACAATCTGATTAACACTCAATCCACACTATCCAAAAGAACAATAATAAAAAAAAATACATCTGCAACACTCAGGTGTCCGCTGTGTTTACAAACCGGTTCGCAGAACTTGAAGTATAAGTGTTTAAAGATATAACACAGCTCTGTATGTTGTTGATCCTCACCTCCTCGACAAATGACGGATTAACAAAGTAAAAATGAAGATTGTATCCCAAATACCCCAACCACCCCCTCAGGGCAGTGACTCAACACAGGCCAAGAGAGAATCCACCAGACCAGTAATTGAACATCTCAAATACAAAGAAAAACTAGAAATCCTGTCTGGAAAACGAGAAAGTACCGAGAAATTACATGTAACAAACAACTGAACAACGCCATAAGTTCTTACCGGCACAGTGTTAAGGCGAGTCTGTGTTCCTAAATAACAATAGCCCAGGATCATGGAAAAAAAAAAAAAAAATATATATATATATATATATATATATATATATATATATATATATATATATATATATATATATATTATTCGCAGGTCTTTCTCAAGAAGGATTCATTCTTATGGGTACTTGTTCAAAATGCTGAGAAAATCGTTAAATTATCGTAAATATACCTGGCTTGTTATCATCGGACTAACTGTATCATAAACTTAAAATGGCAAATGAATACACTTGTCTTGTTACCAGATAAGGTGGAGAAGGCTCAACCAATGAAAGACGTATCGTACTGTGGCCAGCAATCCTTCACTTTGATGTAGCACTCTCCTCACACGCAATTATTGTGGAAATCCTAAATATGGGTAAGAAAGCGAGATGGACTTTTCTATGTAGTATGCAAGAGGTTCAACGCTACTTACGAAGAAAATGGGATGCAATTATCATGTGCAACACACACCAATGAGTTTGCCGTAGTTCATACAGACATATAAAATCATACTGGCAAACAATGCAAAAGACATACATATAAGCAAGCACAGATACTGAAAAGTATACCACTTCGCTGTGTCTCTAACACAAGCCGATCAATACACGAGGAAGAAAACGTAGCTAAAAACCATACAGAAAAGAACGAGCTGAGCATTCAGATGCGCATGGTTCCTCGTCTGAACGACACAGTTAAGGCGATACCAATGCTCTGACCCACACGAGGGAGTTTCCTGAGAGTAATATAATAACGTCAGTACGGCACCAGCAGCACATTGTAACTACGAGGCATGATATGAGGGAGGTGAGCTTTTTCTATCCTGTGGTTATATGAGGATCGCTAAGGCTTCCTCAAACTCCTACACAGAACCAGATGATACTGAGACATCGTAAGTCATCTACAAAAATCACATGATGAAAGATGTTTAAGAATATAGAAATGAACATCATGAAAACCGAGTTCTCAAGTGCACCAGCAGTTTTCTGAGCCCTCGTTCACCCACAGTTTCCATAACCCACCAGACATAAATGCGGCATTAATTCCGAAATCGCAATGAAACCACAACCACTGCATCTAGCGACATAGTAATTCCTCGGGTAAGCTAACAATGGTTAAATGTACGTCTCGCTCACGAAGCTGTACCCAAGTACAGGCAACCGTGTTCGCATACAAATCCACGAAATATTTTACGAATCCTTCCCAGTTGCAGCAACGTCGTATTTCGAAATCCTCTTAAGCCGCTTACTGAAAAAAAAAATCTAGATTTCTATTTGTTCATCACATGAATACTTCAATTAAATCTTTTTTTTAACCCATAACATATACTGGTATGAATTAAACTCAGCGTGTATAAGGGTATAACGTCATACCATCAGGGTGTAAGGGTTAAACTACCCCTAACTTGGTGGACGGGCATGAGGCTCGGCTCATTAATAGTCTAAGGAGGAAAGCCCTGGTGAGGTAGTATGAACCATCCAAGCGAGAAGACGCGGGCGGGTGGGCGTGCAAACATGCGATGACCTTGCATAATCTGCCACCACCAGCACCACCATTAACTGCTCTGTAAACCTCTGGACATAAAATGGGATGGAGACCCCTTCGCCAACCCTAACACTTGACCAACTACGTCATCTGAAAAACCATCCATCACTTTCTTAAACAAAAAGCCATTGTCTCAACAGTGAACTGGGAGAAAAGAGAAAAATTGTGCTAAGAAATGTAATGTCATTATTCACTTCCCGGCATCCACTCAATTAAACACCTAAATTAAGCAGGGTCGGAGAAAGCTGCTGGTGTTAGCATTACAGAAGAGGAGCGAGATATTCCCACATATGTGTCCGGCACGCAAGGGTAGTCTTCTGTCATATGTCCTGCCACTCACCGTCTCGGATGTGTAGGAGGATACAATCCATATGAGATCAAACCTATAAATTCAACCGCAGTTGTTCTCTGCTCTTAATCTCTAAAAATATATAAGACCAACGACCAGATGGTGATTGTACTTATACGAAAACACGGTACATCTCACAATGGAGACACATTAACCAGTTACAGGTCAAACAGCCGAGATATTCAAGACTGGTTACATATCATCAAATAAATGCAAAGCTATCATTCCCCTCAAGGCAAGATACAACGCTGAATGATCAAATACTCATCGCTGAATAACCTTAAGATGAAAATAAATGGTGGCCATCCCCATACAGCTTACTTCCCCTGACACACGGCACATGAAGACGGCTTCACACCAAACCTGCAAGACACATAACCGGTCAACACTATCAAACCTGTCGTTTCCTGGTCCATACGAACTCCATCTGTAGAACTTCCCTGCCTCAATCGGAGCTTACAACCTGTGAATGGCCGTACGCCACATCCACCACCAGCACTCACTACTACCGCTTCCTCGCTCCATGCTGTCGCATCACCATTCATAAGACGATCGCTCCCCCGTAAAGATGACACTAGGTACAGACACTTACAATGTGGATACATTCAAACTAGTGTATCTAATATCTCATCACTGATACCAGGCACTTTAACATTCTCCTTTACCCTCTACCATGAACAGAGGCCTCAGATGCACTGGGTTCAGACATACGTTAAAGTCAGATAACTGCTGAGCTCTTCACACTTTACAATCTGTTTGTCTCGTAGTACTGTCGTCTGTCTCTACGCTGCAATTCATGACTAAACACTTACCCTTTTCGTTTCTCCATTTTCAAATCATTTGTCTACATATCTGTCCACCTGGAATATATCTCTCTCTGAATCACTTTTTCCCGCCACTTACCTTACTGCACAAAAGTTTCGTTCCGTCTGCAACGGCAGCAAACAGAATTTTCACCCTGATTAGCGTCACAAGCTACATCTACCTACATACTTCTGCTTTAAATATGTTCAGAATCAAACACAAAACAATGACCGAAACATACAAAACCCGAACACTGGCCTAGAAAAGATGCCCAGGCTACCAGACAGATGGTTTGTGTCCACAATCTGCAGCGAATAATTCCAAAGTGGGTCGACAGTCAAACTTTACTCATTGGGGGAAATTCTGTGATGTACGTGATAATCATGGCAAAGTGATAGCGCTAACATATTTCCTGGTGTAATACTAAGCTTGCGAAACATTACGACACTTCTCAAAATCTTAACAAACATCAGACACCTCTCCTTGCATTGTGAGTATAGCTAACGAGTGGAACTCTATCCCTCGAGACTAAATGGTAAATGAAGTCTTGGGTAATTTCTGAGTGACATTATGCATCCATAAGTAACCTATATTTCCTGTGAACGTCTGGCGTGGTAACCACAACTTACTTGTCATACATGGTAAGTGTGATGTTTCTGCATTACAGCAAAAAAATAATCTTGACAGCAATTCTTCTATTTGAAAAAAAAAATTTCGAAAATATCAACAGATTTCAAAAGCGACTCAAAACAAGTACATGTTGCAGTACAAGGTTGAGGTGGCAGGTGGAGACAGTGGTGAGCACTCCCAGTGCAGTACCACTGTCTCCATCCTTACATCTCACCCGTGTGCTACACCTGACTGATGAGCCATTTCCATGTATTACAACAGTAAGCGTACTCGAGAGAGCACCTACACACAGGATACAGGTACAGTTATATCAACCACCACTAATAACATGGCGAGCGCAATAAGTAGCAGCTGCATCAAAAGCAGCTTCAGCAAGATCCGGTGCATCTCTCAACTCTCACTGCCTACTGTTCTTCACAGACTCACACGGTGTGGAAACTGCCACAGAAAAAAGAAAAAACTAGACGAAGTATCAAAATGGAGAGAGACATGAGTTAACATCTTCGTTACCCCACCCGAGCCAGGAGCCCCACACAATCCCACTATCCACACAAGTGCCACACACAACCTATCACTTTTTTCACATCATCTCTTCCAGATCTAAGCAACTCGAGAATACAGATCGCTGTAAAGTTAAACGATCTCATCTCTTGGTATTCGTTATGCCTGATGGAAAGACATGAAGGAGGCCTCCATAATCTGGAGGTCAGTCATAACTGCGGAAGCTACGATACGCGGCATGGGACAAAGGAAGACAGGGGGGAGGATCTCGCAGATCCTTACCTCGCGGGAGTCGGCAGCAGCAGGACTGACCTCTTGGCGGGGGAGGAATACCTTCTAAAATCATGGAGTTGTCTCATGCTTCCATCCACATGCCCTCAATGTCGACTGTAATTCTGATGATAACTAGTTCCTGGCGCCCACAATGCATTGTTTACCTTCTGACACCCTCTGACATCCCGAGCATATCAAATTCCAGTTCCTGACATTCGCCTCAGTCCCCCTGGACCTACTACATATCTTTCTTAAAGTAGAGCATTCAGGCTCTAGGAGTCCGTGCCCTAACGGCCACAGCTGACAGCCAGCCTCGCCTCAACACCTAACAGTAAACTCAGCTTTCCAAACATCCCGCAGCTCTCGACCAGCCTAGCCTAGTCCCCCACACACGCAATGCTTGGTTCACTCTCCATTGAGTTGAATGTAGCGCTTCCCTGCACATTCCTCAGTACCTACCATTAACTGGTAGATAACCGATAAGATGAAGACTGAAACGCACCTGGTGAGATGATAATGGATTAAAAGAGGGTGGTTGTGAGAGATGGTGGAAGTTACCAGGACTTGCTAATAATGGATAATGTGGCAAGAGCGAGTTACCAGTTAGTAACTGTAATCATGAAGCTAAGTGCATTTTGAAGTCTGTTACCTCAGACAGACACGAAACAGCGATAGTCACTTGTGCGTCTCCGTAACGGGACAACCAACTGTTACTAGTAACACTGTCACGCCCGTTACAGCTGGTAACGGCAGTCAAATGTTACCAGGATCTGGTAACGGTGATAGTGGCTTATATATATACCTGTCGACAACAACTGAGAGGAAGGAAAGTAAAAGACGGGATGGCGTAAGAAGGATATAGAGATGGATACTGGGGAAGGAGAAAGAAGAAGTAAGGAGACTAACCGAGGAACTAAGCAAGAAGTAGAGGAAGGAGTGTGAGCAGGAAGAAGCGTGGAGTAGGTATGAGTATCAGAAGTACGAACAGATTTAAAACTAAGATCCAATTACAGAGAGAGATGGAGGGGTGGGGTCAACATTACTGAAGCTCGCCCCAACCCATTCAAACTGCCCCTTTTATTACTATTCTCAACAGCATCTCAACAAACACTGACCGAAAACTGACTGAGGTGGTACGTGCCTAGGGAGGGTATAGCAAGGAGTGAATTGCAGATGACCAGCGCGTAGCAAACTCAAGGTTGTACCAACATAATCACAAACAGCAGACTTAAGGTTTAACATCTCACTCTTAATGTATGGGAAAGACAGCCTTAATTATGCAATGATGATCTAGTCTCGATGATGAGATGAGCGGCAATAAAATCGTACACCCGCACGCACCATCTGGCAGGGGCCAGAAATCTCAAGGTGACTACACTACACACTTTATCTTACGTACTGATCAGTCTTACTACCAGTAAGTCACCAAGGATCAGCCCGCGGCCGGACCCAAATGGGATCAAATCCTGGGCATGGCATTCGGCCCACACACAACCCAGGTGTTCATCCTTCCCTCGGGTAAGAGAGATGTGTGGTAATAAAAAGGCCGGTCGATAACTGGGTACATGGCCAAGGATGGGATCCATGAGTGTGTGTGTGTGTGTGTGTGTGTGTGTGTGTGTGTGTATACAAAGAAGTAAATACAAGGACGACCCAGGGTCAGTGCGTTCTATGGTCGATCCTGGAGCCTGTGTACTGACCTACAAATGGCCCAAAAGCCTATTCATTCAGTAAGTACTGGTTAAGACGTCCACTCCGTATGCGGAGAGACGCGGTGACAGATAGCGAGCATATACGGTGCGGAAATGATGTAGGGCGGGCCAGACATGTGCTAAAAAAAAGAAAAAAAAAAAACGGTGAAGGATGATGGCCGGTGACTCATACAACACAATGGACGTGGGCCACGTACGCCATGTGAGCAAAGGTGGCGCACAAAACCCGGACTCACTACACTCACTAGATGCTGTGAGATTAAGAAAAAAAAAAAAAGTGTTTCAGAAAGAAATGGAGGAACAGCTGTGTCTGTGTCCACCGATACGTGTTTGTCATGCCTTCAAAACAGATGACATTCTGAAGAAAACTCCCCAAACCTCTGGGTTTTCGAGACGACCCAACATGAACCCTGCAACGTGATGTGAATCAATTCTAACCCCCATGAACACGACGATGCGATTCTTAAATACGACGGTACGACCCCTGAGCACGGCAATGCGAACCTTGAGAGCGAGGGCACGTATCGCTGTGCTGAGCTATGTGACTGAATGCCACATACCGCCTGCACTGAAGTGCGATAAGAATTTTGAAAGGAAATAACTGCGTGACGAAATCCCATAGCAAAGAAATCAGACAGAAGCGTGAAAAAATAGAGGATGTTAGAATGTTCAAATCTGCCGGTAAGAGCGTGTAGCAGGGTATGCCGGCCAAATCATCCTTTGATCGGCAAAGCAAAAGGATTACCGAGCCAGAGGGGCTTTGTCGCAAGCCAGTGGCCATGTAATTTTAAGATTAGATATTATAGAGCTGACTCATTACATTAGCTTACCAGTCTTTTCATATAACAGCTGACTCATTTTTCCTTGAGATAAGTGGTTAAGCATCAGACTCTCATGTAAAGCCTCAAACTTTCATGTACCCTACCATATAAGCAGTAAGTTACTGGCCTTCATTTTAGGTGTGCGAATCTTAAGACTATGGAGAGAACAGACAAGGGAACCCGTACATTGTCTCGCTGCACAAGTGGTATGGGAGGCCAAGGTCAGTAGCTCCTAATAAAGTTATACATCAGGTTGTAAACTTTTTATACATCACTGTGTAGTGCCCCTGCAACTTTCATATTCATCGTTATTAAAACACCATCACGCAAATGGTCATGAATCATACTCAATCTTTTGAGGGGGAAAAAAAATATGCCGAAGACTAGATTAGTCAGCCAAAATGACGACGCACGACACCAGGGCGTCCGAGTTATCGCGTGGAAACCATTTTCTTTCCTCCGGGTCACACTGACCTTGATCCTTGACCTTTGGACACGAAAATCAATAATTTTGTAACTTCCAGAGCGGGGCCACCACCCTGATAGCTAGTAAAGGTATGAGGAACACAAAGGAATACCGGTACATTGGTTTACAAACATCAACAAACCACCGACCCGGGTCCTTTGTTGCTGCTTATAATAACACTAAACGTGATCACAAATGCAGAGTATATATATATATATATATATATATATATATATATATATATATATATATATATATATATATATATATATATCATCAAACCATTTTAACAACAGGAACGCAAATAACGTCGCCAATGGACTTGCAGCCATGTCTACGAAACGCAAATATTGGGGGGGGAGAGCAGGCTAGACAGGAAAGAGGAAAAAAGAAAACGGGGGAAGGAAGAGAGGGCGTAGAGGAGAAAACTTGCAGCTGGGGCCAGGCAGGAAGAATGGCTTCGGGCTTAGGGAAGAAAAAAGTTTGATCCAGGAGAAGGGAGGGGTAAGAAGTGAAGATGGATGTTACACAAGAGGATGACAATACGCATTTAGAAAAGATCAAAATTATTATGGCCATCTCTGTTGTGACTCAAGAGATGTGTAAGGTACCAAGTGAAAGTGAAAACAGCGTATTATAATTCAGCCAGTTATTGTTGCAAGCGGCAACAGCAACTGCCTAACCACACAATCATATCTCCTACCGTTATTCTCGCCATTTAATATATAAACTCAGAACCCAGTAATGCACAAAGACAATAAATGCAACTTTACTGTTAAGAGAAACTACAGTTAATACACGAGCGACAAACCAAATTCTCTCATGTGGACGAAGCTTTCTACAGTATCATTTCTCGAAGAGAAATCAATATTTCATTTGTTGTTTCGTATAATCAACTCTATCAGTCATGGATGTGGACACGGTGGGAGCCACGCAAGGCCAACATCTCGATATGTCACGACAGCGTAATGCTGTCTGACTCGAAGCCTCATCCAGTTAATCTCTTAACCTCTGGTGTTGGGAACACGAGGTACTGCGTTTGTTGTGGTGGCCATATGGACATCTCTCAAATACGCCACTTACATGTCGCTACAACAAAAATAATAACACATTTCCTAGTGTTACACAGCAGGAGGGCCACACCAAAACGGAATGTACACTTCCACACTCTTGGCCTAAGCAACTGCCACTAACACAGCAGGAAGTCAGTAAACCTGCACAGCTTTTGTGATGGTTTGTCTACCAAGCTTCTTCAACGTTGTGAGTGGCTGTGTTTCAAAAGAAGTCTGGTACTATGTTTGTAACACTAAATAAAAGCATAAGCAATTACGGCAAGACATGGTAGAAGCGGTTACACAATCATCATTTGGTATCATAATTTAGCATATTATACCTCATGTATTATCACGTTGGTTAGTTGACTGGGCCTAATACCTATCGAGCGCCATTACGATTAGTATACACAGTGATCAAGTATTTCCCTCCTGAAGTAACGGCCTTCATTATGTTTATGAAAATATAATTTTGAAACATAGTTGAAATTCACCGGCATTTTCCGCACGATAATTCTCCGAGTCTTATCTATGAAAAAAAGTTATCAAAGGTGGCAGCCACATTTAAGTACGTAACATCGAAATTAATCTCTTCTGTAATCATCTATTTTGTAATGATCCACTTCTGGCAGGGAAATTACTCAAAACAATCTTGCTATTCATCAAACATAAAAAGATTAATCTCCATCTATTTAAGACGATACTTAACGTTGATCATAATTATATGGAACATAAAAATATGGATGGCTATGGAGCTTTGTTCTGTTTTTCTAAAGTCACCAAACAAAGCTCGTATAGAGCTAATACTAATGAAACTACGGTGCTGTTATCCCAGAAAACTATATTCTAACGAAACATATTATCCAATGGCAACACAAACAATACTGGCCGAGAAACACAATATTACCTCACGGCAACAATATCACCCCTGTGGAAATAATAAAAATCATGGCAATATATCACCTTATGGTAAAACAATATCACCCGTACTTCACTGCAATACAATAATAACCATAAGAAACAAAATAAAGCCCCAGTGAAAATATCATCTCACATCAATACAATATTACTCCAAGGACAAACAGTATCATTCCACAGAAGCACAACAGTTCTCAAGAGAATGACTATATCATCCCACAAACAATATTACTCATGGTTCAAGCACACTCGTATGAGAGAATATCAAAGGAAAGTGTTCATTTGTTTTCAATTAATTACACGAGAAACTTTAACCTCGTTAATAAAACCCATAACTTGACCAATTGATTAAAAGTAGTAACGACCGATGAACACAACATTATTACACACGAGTATGATGACGCGAACGTTGTCTTATCATACTCGAGACTCGAACCGCCAAGTTCGAGGGGTTGCGTTCAGCTTAACCTGGAAGGAGGGCGGACAGATCGGGTATGGTCTTCTGAAAAAAATTACCTGCGGTTAACAGATGAGATCTAATAGTTATGCTGCGTGACATGTAAGGTCACGGTAACGGAAGGTGGGGTTGGGAGGGGAGATCAGGGCAGGCTGGATCAACTCATGCTACGAAACCGGTATCATGAACCTTAGGCAAATGGCTCGCATCGAGCCATGGAACGGAGAAATTACAAACACCATGGACCTCGGTGCGACAATCGAACTAGCAATGGGACGAGAGGAATGGGTCAAACGAATCAACATGGTCACCATACATGGATATCAGACAAAAACAAGCGCTCGAATTGGTCAAATAATAAGTCAGGCCTAAAAAAAAAATCAAAATAAACTGACATGAAATCACGTTAAGGCAAAGGAAATGGTCGAACATGAATCTACTTTAAGCCGCAGAAAGGCCAAATGTCCCAACGCCAGTGCAAACGAATCCTGTATAGGGCGAAAGAACGGCTCTTCTACTGCATACGGGCCTCCCAAGGTTATTGGGGAAAATGGAGTCATTTTTCCCACGGAACTACTAATAGATTGTCACGACTGCGCGCACGAAGCTCAAGAAATACAGAGACGCATCACAGGGTAATTGCTAGGTTAAGGGCAGTGTGGAACCTTGATGTGCACCTTCTTACTAAATCCTCTCCAACTGTCAAGTTCATGGGACCGAGCACGGCTAAGGACGACTTGACTGTACACGCAATATGTGTGTGGCATGATGGAAACGAGAATGAACGGAAGAAGGACGAGATGATTCACGCAGGAAACGAACTGCACCTTAATGGATTATAATGCCCGAAGCTATGGCGAAAGGTCAATACAGAAAACTAAGAACAGAGGATACTTACACCAGATCTTAAATTCGAGAATCTATGGTACTGGCAAGTTCCGTCACTAGTTAGACGATTTAATCATTCATGGGTACTGGGCGAATCAAACTGGAATGTTTAGGAAACCTATCCCGTAAAACGACTGACCATGCGATCACATTAGATTCGACCCTCCACACCTCCGTTTATATAAGCTTGGTCAAATTAGGTTTGTTTTCTCCCCTGACCCAACCAAATCAAACCTGACGTCACCTAGAAAAATGCGGTGGTCTGTGTGTGTGTGTGTGTGTGTGTGTGTGTGTGTGTGTGTGTGTGTTGTGTGTGTATGTATGTATGTATGTATGTATGTATATGTGTGGGGGGGGGGGTAATCTCGTTATCCCAACCTCGAATTACAGCCAGTGGCTGCATTGCATATTGCTGTTGCTTTTTCATGGTAACAAATGCAGTATTGCTGGTAATCAGTCTCTATCCTGTAGTATCTATAAAGTCTTAAATCCACCATTAATGACGGTAGCTCTTTTGTAAATAACATGGCTTACATTCCAAAGGTGAAGTCATAGTAAAATAACGAAGTCATACTAAAATAACGAAGTTTTACTATACCTCGAAGCAGTCTTGGAGTGAAAAAGACTGAGCGATCGGGACCTGAACAGAGAGAGGGGTGAGAGGCGTGCAAGGAATAGAGTGAATTGGAACGCTGCGATATACCAGGGTCGACGTGCTATCAATGGATTGAACCAGGGCATGTGAAGCGTCTGGGGTAAACCATGGAAAGTTCTGTGGGGCCTGGATGTGGAAAGGGAGCTGTGGTTTCGGTGCATTATTACATGACAGCTAGAGACTGAGTGTGAACGAATGGGGCCTTTGTTGTCCTTTCCTAGCGCTACCTCGCACAAATGAGGGGGGGAGGGGGTTGTTATTCCATGTGTGGCGAGGTGGCGATGGGAATAAATAAAGGCAGACAGTATGAATTATGTACATGTATATATATATATATATATATATATATATATATATATATATATATATATATATATATATGTCTGTGTGTGTATATATATATATATGTACATTGAGATGTATAGGTATGTATACTTGCGTGTGTGGACGTGTATGTATATATATATACATGTGTATGTGGGTGGGTTGGGCCATTTCTTTCGTCTGTTTCCTTCCGCTACCTCGCTAACGCGGGAGACAGCGACAAAGCAAAATAAATAAATATATATATATATATATATATATATATATATATATATATATATATATATATATATATATATATATATATAGAGAGAGAGAGAGAGAGAGAGAGAGAGAGAGGAATAACCCCACAACACAAAAGAGAACTCTGTTTACAAATGTAGCCGACAATTTGCAGCAGATGGAAAAGAAGAACCAGTTCACAACAAACCCTGTTACTCCCACGAGTCATACTGGTTTCCTCCGCCTCCCCCACTTGTTGTTAACCCCTGACACACATGACCTACCCGATAATAACGTGCTCGCGTCCCTGCCCACCCTCCACTATACTTACCATATCAACAAATGCATGATATACTTACCAAAGAGCCACGTTAACTTACGGATGCCACAACATCATAAAATTCGAAGTGATTTTCCAAACATATACAAACTGATGTATTACTTTAGAAAGTTGGTTTTATTTCAAACCATCAAATTACTTAAAAAATGCTGATTTCACGGTGCGGTAGCTTTATTTTGTTGCACCCTAACAGAAATCAACAGTTCAACAAACCCTTACGTAGTGGTTTACGTCTAACATGAATGTTTCCCGCTTTTCATGAATCAAACATTTCTATCAAAATACATACCAATGAGAGATAAAATAAAGAACTGATGGGCATCAAAGCGGCGCAAATGCCCCCCGGCAATGCAGCTATGGTCAAGCACATGTTGGCTGCGCCAGTCAACAAACAGCTGATCGAGGGAGTGACGGATCAATATGGTCATGTTGGGGTGCGGTAAGGTGTGGAAGCGGCGAAGGGCACCTGGAACCTAACACACACTTGAACTGTAGGCCTACCTTGGTTGCCACTGGGCATGAAGGTCTCCTCGTGAACAAATCCATCCTTGTGCAGTATAACATGTTTTAAGCTTGTCGAAAGGGTTACTTTGGACTTATCATCGTCTCTAAGGCTGAAAAAACACTGAACAGACGTGTAGCACAGAGCCCAAGCTTGTTCCTCCGATATTGGGGCACCAAAAGCTGATAAAATACATTCAAGATTTATGCACCCGCGAGGGTCGAGCGCACATCCAGTGGACGAGCGCTGCGACATCCTCTCCACTCACGAACACACAGAGCACTGAGCACCTTGCGCAGAGTACACAATCGCGCGCACCAGCCACCTACAGAAAACGAACCCTGCTATGGGTGACCACACGAGTCTTCAATGTGATTTACTACAGTCGTCTCTCAATAAATCATTTCACAAATTGAAGAATATCATCTTGTTTACACGGTGGTAAATATAAACAACTGCGTCTCTAAATTACCAGCAAAATTTCAGAACTTTATTGGAAAAGTTTTGAAGATAATACCAAATGACGGATCATATTTGTTGATGAAGCATTTCGAATGATTAAGTTAACTTAAACCGGTAAGTCTGTACATAAGACAAATTAAATTTGCTCTACCAGCCTTCTTTGAAATGATCACTGATAGTTTCCTACGCATACCAAAATGGACAACGATTTGTGCATTGAAATTTATCAGGCATTGCTCTCCAGGATCCAAGTATCCCTGAGCTTGCCTAAAAGGCCAAAGAAAAGCTTTGCTTTAGTTTCCTCAGTCTCTCTGTCTTCCTCAACAACGTATAGATTACACAAGCAGACCGAGACTAATATTCATATGTCAACGTATAGCAAAACCCAATTTCAATCGTAATGAAATTCAGAGGAATTTTCGCCTCATTGACACAACAATCAAGTGAACAGCTAAATGAAACCAACCCAGGTATCATATAATGAAACACATGCCAGGTATTATATAATGAAACACATGCCATTTCGAAATTAGCTGCGAATTTCTAGAATTTTCGATGAGGACATCTACTCTCAATCACATTCTCTCCTAAGAGCCGACAGTCGAGTGAACTTCCAGCATGATCAGTTGCCAACAATGCCTTTTTCATATAAAGACTGACGATTGATAGCCCTAACCCCGTTGCTCTCACTATATACAAGGACACTATCCACTGAAATGTAGCATTAGTGGAACTTACAGAAATTGCCATGGGTTAGAAGACCCATTCCTCAAAAAATGGAAAAATTCTAGTTGTATGAAAACACCTGTAATTCATTCTCAGAAATTTGATTGAACATCGAAACATCAGCCGTTCATTGCAACTCATCATTAGTCTGGTTTGTACTACATCCACGGGGCAGAGCTCAGTGGTTTGTATCTGGCGAGAATGCGTCAAGTCACTGTTATTTAAATGCCTGTTGAAAAGCCCATCTAATGTAATAAAGGAAAAACATTACAGCATAGTAAACAGGAAATATACCGGGGGTAAGAACCTGTTCAATCATCTATGTAGTGTACAAATCGTTTGACCTCATTAAACTAAAACAAAAAAAATATCTACATTACTGATTTTTTTTTTTTCTACATGACAACCAACAGGCAACATAACATATTGCAGCATCTGGCACCTGAAACCTGCAGTATTATGACTCATGGTCGTTGTTTACTGTCCTGAAATCAATGCGTGCCGTTCTCCACTTGTCACACAGAGAAAACTACATAAAATACAAAAAGTTTCATGCACCGACCTTTACAATGATATATATATATATATATATATATATATATATATATATATATATATATATATATATATATATATATATATATACTGCGACGGACGGCTGCGGTACCAGTAGGTAGAAAAATAAGCTACTGCAACAAAGATTCGCGTCTAATACCAACATAACATCAGTCCTGACCAGCCCACATCTCGCCAGAGTCACATGACTCAACACACGGTGGCCTTGCTAAAACTGTAGAGGTCAAAGTATCCTATTAAGCTGTTTTGGTTTTAGCAAAATAAAGAGCTTGCGTTTCCGAAAGGTTACACACGGCAATATTCATAGAAATGTGTTAAAGTAAAATCTATCTTTATGCAAGAATAAGCTGAGTATATAAGTGACATGACCGGACAGAAGTAAGATTTCCTTAATCGACTTAACTCTAGAATCAAACTCGTTTCATAGATTACATAACACTGATGCTTGGCCACAGGGTTTGGGAGACCACTTATAGTTAGGGGCTAAGCTAGGTGAGGCTACAGAGTATAGCTACCCACTTCCATCGCAATTCTAAGCTACAGAGACTGATCACCCACCCCTAGCTCGGCCTACAGAGTTTTAGCTGTCCACTTCTAGCTTAATGGATAGGCTAAAGATATTGGTCACCCACTCCTTGCTTGGTTTACGGAGTGTTGTAATCGCGGCGTGCGAGTCTGAGAGTTTCATGATCGTGCCCTAGCAACCTACCGATCCAGTGCTTCCGGTTTCGTGTATATAATACTCATAGGAAACAGTTGTCAGTATCATTTGAATGACCAAATATGCAGGCACTAATGAAGAATTATTTCCTCCAACATACGTACAATTATGGGTGCATGGAGCAGCTAGTAGAGAATGAGGGGACAAGTTCGGACATCGTCAGCTTTCCCGCCTTCTCCTGCCATTCATCAGCTGTCAGTTAATCCGCCACCAGCAATAACCAACAATATTGAAATGTCATATATTGTGCAGATAATAATCCAGAAAATAAGGGTACAAGGTAACTTATATATTATGGTTTGTCAGAATACGATGTAGATATTTTGTAATTAAGATAAAGTGCATCAGCTGGGTGCACTACTTTGGTCCGCGGAGGGCAGTGTTCGAGCCCTTTATAAATTATAATCAGCGACTTTATAAATTAGTAAAGAAGCTGTCTGCGACAGTATCTATTCCCTGAAGCTCAAAATCGACTATAATGGACGGCATTCTTCATTACTGCCTGCATATTTAGCCATTAAAGTAATACTGAACTGTTTCCTATCGTATGATATTATACATGAAACCGGACGCACTGAGGACTGGTAGGTCGCTAGGTCACGTTAATGAAACCTTTAGACTCATGCACCACAAATCTGTGTCTACCTCAGTCTGGCAGACCGTTGAGATTAACTTGGTAGCCCGCTTCTACCCTCAGTCTGATAGACCCCTTTCGGTCTATATATATATCTTTTTTGTCGAAGTTTCTCTTCGGTTTCGTAGACTACTGTTTTCTCATTTGGTGGCCCATCTCTACCTCCAGTCTAGTAGACCACCTCTGACATTCATGATGCTGGCCATCACTCTTGCTGCTTAAAATACGCGGCACAAATAAACACATCCGTTACGCCTCCAAGTCTGACCTTGCCAACACCCAAGGTAATTCTGGACAGCTGCAGAACAATTAGAAAAGTCTATATTCTTCGGACTACTGAATTCAGTGTGACGTAGTTAATAATACTTTAAAGTATTTTGATCTGAAAATAATCCAAAAAGTTTTAAAGGTATTCATGTATATTAAGATGAAATCTCGGGTGTAGTTTCGTTAATGTTAAAACTGTCTACTCTGAGATCAAGCCGGAAATTCTCATTTCCTTTAAATAAATTCTCTCCAGCAAGAGAAGTCACAAAGGTCCATGAAAGCCTCTTTCTTCTTGAATTCTATGTATCTCTTATTCCCAGGATTTTCACGTTCGCTTTTTCCTACGCCAATGGTTCTGCGGACTTTTCTGATCTTCCTGTCAATGTAAGCCAGCTATCCTGATGGAACTTCATGAAAATTTAATGTTTATGATACAAGAACAAGTTTTTCATTGGACTTTTACAGACAATCCAAAACAATCTTATGAAGATGGAACACAAACATACATTGTGATGCAGGATCACAGCACCACACGAGCTGTTGTAACAATAATCATTAACCCCTACAACATAATGGTACGTCCCTTGAGCACAACGGCACGACAGTACGATCCTTAAGCATGACGGCTCAAGGCTCATAGCCTGGCCTATCAGCTAGAAGCCAGACCACATTACCCAAGGCTCGCACTGTTGTGCTCTGGGAAAATATTCGAAGGTCGTGCCGTTTTCGAGTGTTGTACCGGTGTGCTACAGAGCTGAAACGTTTGTCAGAGATCGTACCGTCGTGCTCAAGGGTCGTACCGTCGTCTTCGAAGATCCTACCGTCGTGCTTCAAGGTCGAATCGACGTTGTCATTGCATTCACAACAAGTGACTTCCCCGTACTTCATCCAGTGAGGCCAATGTTGCTGGCCGTCCTCATACATTGACAACCTGGCTTTACGTCTCGAGGGAAGATGTGCCCCACCTGGGCTAGCACACCTGACTCTCCACACCTGCTCCTCGAGACGGAGCGTAAGATGCATCGCCTCCAGTACCGTCATTAATATTTGGGCATCCTGACCTTAGTCAGCTTGAGAAATACCTTCGCTTTTCTTTTTTCATTTAATAGCGTTAGGTCATGATGATCAATGTTGGTAAAAAAATGTTTCGTATAATTCCCTTTTTTGATTCCTTCTTTAAAGTATAGCTGTTTAATCATTATATAAACTACTGTCTATAAAACAGATCACTCATTATTATCTGAAAGCCTTAGTGTTCAGAGCAGTTATCTACAGTGAATTTACAATTTCTTTTGCAATTCGTAAACTGGCATTTCAAACGTTGTTGGTTATTTGGATGACTGTCGCTTGGCTGATGGCGGCGGTCTTTTAGTCATGACAACAGACATCAAAGGATAAAATGCTCAAGGTTTTCCTTTCCCCAATCACATCCACTTTCTTTATTGTTTTCATCACCGTGCCATTCATATCTCATTTTACTCTGGTGTTGATCTTTACAGATCATATTTCTAATATTGTCTAATGTGTCCCACAACTTTGTATGCTTCACGCACCATCCACCGACAAACATTAAACTATATAAACAAATTATTCACAATCTAGATGAATCCTTATCATACAGTTGATCTACTTACCACTACTCACTCTCAAAGGCCTTCCATATATGTGGGTACGGGATCAGTCCTAGAATTATTCTAAACAACTGAAGGTTTCAATATTCTCCGACTGGTGGTTATAATTTGACGCTGACGGCCTTAACAACCCTGACATTTGGTACACCTAAAGCCCAAATCAACTACCCCTCAACCTAACACTATATTGGACAGAATACGATACAATGGTAGTTTCACTTGCTCCAATCATACCCAGATTTTCTTCTTTTTTCAGAACATTTCTGTATCTTCATTTTCATTATTCAGACCTTTAAGGAAGTGATCCATGTTCCTATATTAGAAAATCAACACTCCTTCGAGAAGGTGCGTCTTGGTAGCAGACGGCGCTAGAATGACTGATGTTGCAGGCGAGACTCGCGACCACCTGCACCCCGGCCGGACACACTGTTACAGGACCAGCACGTAAATATTGTCTGATCACCAAAAATAAACAGTTAGAGAGCGAGAAGGTTGCTCGCATGGGCTCTGAGGCAGCCCTGGCCAGGTGCAGACCAACTGGGCTATTTATTGGGAAGTCAAGTGTCGTTTAGGCTAGAGTGAGTGCGGCTGTCTAAGCGACTGTATCATCATCCTCAGGAGAAGCAAAGGTCGATTAGAAATTCACTTGATACTCCACCCGCATACCCCCATCATCATCCGAGAAAAAATATGACTTCAAGAAGTACAAAACAGTCTTTCAAGCGCTGCAGCTGAGAATTATATAACAAGAGGTCCATGCACGATCGACCTTCCTGATTCTGACGCCCTTTGAAATCAAACTTCGTTAAAAATCGTCCGATTTGTGATCATTTATTTCGCTAGCATTTAACTTAATCGCTATATCCAAGTCTGACGAACTAAACACTTTTATCTCCGTGTAAATTTTTCCCAAACGCAATTTAATCAAAAGCACTATGATGTGTAAATGCTTGGAACTGAAAACTTGAAATACTATCACATAGTTAAAAAGGTTAATGATGTTATTACTGAATAGTTGAGCATAATACCAATATTCATTTAAAAATTGAATGTGTACGTTTTCTTTAATGGTTAAGTAATCATGATTCCCACACCGTAAGAGATTTCATATTAAAGTAAGAAATTATTGGAATATGTTAAATTTGGCAAATTTTACTTATATAATTGAGTTTTATCTCTGCATTCAATATTCTCATTTTTCGACGTGCCGCACGCATATGACATTCATAGATGTCACAAGCACGAGCCTTTGCTAAGAACAAGCCTAACTTCACCAAGATATAAAACTTCTAAACCTGATTTTACAGTCTTACGTCTTAGTGTTAGGTCTTTAGAGGCTGATCATAATTATAATGTTTTTTTATTATCTGGCATTCTAACTCAACTGGAAACCTAACAAGGAACTTCGAAGTACAAAATTCGTTAACAAATGAGTTTCTTAGAACGGAGTAGATACAATAGAAATGCTTCTTTTTTGGTAAGGACCATAAATCTGACTCATTTTAATTATGGACACATTGGAGAAGGGAATGATCCACTTCCGGGGTGGTCAGTATGGTTTCAACATGGTCTCGTACTTGTGGCCAGCCTCAACAGAATGCCACACTAAGACCCATATCAGTGCCCCACCATTGTCACACTGAGGCCATCTCGGTGCCGCTCCGTTGTCACACTAGGGTCATCTCAGTGCCATACTATTGTCACACTACGGCAATCAGTAACGAACTGAAAGCCGGACTCGCATCTTCTCTTCACAGAGCAGCCAGGATGCGTGTGCCGGCCCTAGTCGTCTCCCTGCTTGTGTTGATGGGAGCCCGGGTGAGCTGCATGGATGCGGGTGTGGGTGCAGTGAAGGAGGTGGTTGAGCGATATCTGTCCTCATGTCACCTGGTGCTGGTGGATGCTGCCGGGGGCTCCCCGGCCTTCACCCATATCCTTAGGTAACACTTAAAGGCTAGCAAGCAAAATGTTCTTGGTAAGTTGTTTTAACTGTCATCAGTAGTTAGACAAAAAAGGCGACAAAGAGGCGGGAGCAAGGGGAGCTGGAAATTCTCCTGTGAGATGAAGGAACCGAGCAAGGATATTTCACTGAGTCAGCGGGGGTCAGGGGGTTCGGTGGTTCTGATGTGTAAGGATGATAATTACAGGGTGTGGATTTTGATGCCTTATTGTGATGGTACTGATAATGGTCTGTGATGGTAATGCGGTGTTGATTTTAAGTGATGGTGAAGAGGCTGTTTAGTGCGCAAAGGGTAATGATGATGGTAAAGTATATTAAACCGCTTTTTTAATGGACGCCGGTGAGTGATGATGCAGCTAATGTGTGCTGATATAGTGAGTGATAGTGATACGGCGGGTGTAGTGTGTGCTGATACAGAGTTATTATGATGCAGTTGGGTGTACTGGATGGTGTGGTGAGATTATGATCCAGCGGGTATGGTGAGGTTAGTAAATCGCCAACGTCCTGGCAGGGCTGTGGAGGTCGTGTCCCGTGGGGTCGTGGTGATAGACGACAAAACGGTCTACCCCTCGCCTCCTGACGGCTCTGGTCTGCTGCGCCACATACTAGAGGGAGATGCCAAGTTCTCCTGCCGCGCCCTCGTCCTGGACCTGACAACTGCCACCACCATCAGTAAAGCTGTCCAGTAAGTACTGGGTGATGCTGAAGGCCTGACACCACACCTGCTGACATACAACACAAAGTTAAACCCTGAAGCACGATGCTACGACTTCTGCCGGTGCTGATGGCATGACCTTTGACAAGTCAGTGGTCACACCATTGTGCTCGGTGGTCTATCATCGTACCCATGGGTCGTGTCATGCTCAAGAGGTTAACAATACTGAAGATAACCCCAAAAGAGGCAGTCACTTTACTCTCAGTTATGTGATCATATTTCTGATTTAGGTGAAATTCACTGAAGACATTGAGAATTATTGACTTAATTACTTTCAGCTATAAAGAAATTTGGCGAAATCCTACCATTCAGGCTGAGGGATATTTCTGACTTAATCCCTAACTACTGCAAGCCTCCATACTTATTACCCAGGCTGCTGACAGAGTTGCAGGTGGATGTACAGCCGGCGACGCTGATGGTGGCCTTGGGCTTCTCACGCCTGGCACAACCCCTACTGAACAACTCTATCCTCACAAACACAGTCCACACACTCTACCTTGCTCACCACAACTCAACCTCCATTACTCTGCCTGATGGTGGTACAGCTGACACAACTGCAGGGGAGGAGCAAGGTACTATGGTTACATGTTTTATATATATATATATATATATATATATATATATATATATATATATATATATATATATATATATATATATATGGAAGAATGAATGGAGAAAAACTGGAGGAAGTGAAGTGTTTTAGATATCTGGGAGTGGATCTGGCAGCGGATGGAACCATGGAAGCGGAAGTGGATCATAGGGTGGGGGAGGGGGCGAAAATTCTGGGGGCCTTGAAGAATGTGTGGAAGTCGAGAACATTATCTCGGAAAGCAAAAATGGGTAAGTTTGAAGGAATAGTGGTTCCAACAATGTTGTATGGTTGCGAGGCGTGGGCTATGGATAGAGTTGTGCGCAGGAGGATGGATGTGCTGGAAATGAGATGTTTGAGGACAATGTGTGGTGTGAAGTGGTTTGATCGAGTGAGTAACGTAAGGGTAAGAGAGATGTGTGGAAATAAAAAGAGCGTGGTTGAGAGAGCAGAAGAGGGTGTTTTGAAGTGGTTTGGGCACATGGAGAGAATGAGTGAGGAAAGATTGACCAAGAGGATATATGTGTCGGAGGTGGAGGGAACGAGGAGAAGAGGGAGACCAAATTGGAGGTGGAAAGATGGCGTGAAAAAGATTTTGTGTGATCGGGGCCTGAACATGCAGGAGGGTGAAAGGAGGGCAAGGAATAGAGTGAATTGGAGCGATGTGGTATACCGGGGTTGACGTGCTGTCAGTGGATTGAATCAAGGCATGTGAAGCGTCTGGGGTAAACCATGGAAAGCTGTGTAGGTATGTACATTTGCGTGTGTGGACGTATGTATATACATGTGTATGGGGGGGGGGGGGTTGGGCCATTCCTTTCGTCTGTTTCCTGGCGCTACCTCGCAAACGCGGGAGACAGCGACAAAGTATAATAAATAAATATATATTTATCTTTCTTTCATACTATTCGCCATTTCCCGCCTCAGCGAGGTAGCGTTAAGAACAGAGGACTGGGCCTCTGAGGAAACATCCTCACCCGGCCCCCTTCTCTGTTCCTTCCTTTGGAAAATTAAAAAAAAAATGAGGGGAAGATTTCCAGCCCCCCGCTCCCTTCCCTTTTAGTCGCCTTCTACGACACGCAGGGAATACGTGGGAAGTATTTCTCCCCTATCCCCAGGGATATATATATATATATATATATATATATATATATATATATATATATATATATATATATATATATATATGGGTAAAACTGAAAGTTGATGGAGAGAGATGGGTGATTATTGGTGCATGTGCACCTGGGCATGAGAAGAAAGATCATGAGAGGCAAGTGTTTTGGGAGCAGCTGAATGAGTGTGTTAGTGGTTTTGATGCACGAGACCAGGTAATAGTGATGGGTGATTTGAATGCAAAGGTGAGTAATGTGGCAGTTGAGGGAATAATTGGTATACATGGGGTGTTCAGTGTTGTAAATGGAAATGGTGAAGAGCTTGTAGATTTATGTGCTGAAAAAGGACTGGTATTGCGAATACCTGGTTTAAAAAGCGAGATATACATAAGTATACGTATGTAAGTAGGAGAGATGGCCAGAGAGCGTTATTGGATTACGTGTTAATTGACAGGCCCGCGAAAGAGAGACTTTTGGATGTTAATGTGCTGAGAGGTGCAACTGGCGGGATGTCTGATCATTATCTTGTGGAGGCTAAGGTGAAGATTTGTATGGGTTTTCAGAAAAGAAGAGTGAATGTTGGGGTGAAGAGGGTGGTGAGAGTAAGTGAGCTTGGGAAGGAGACTTGTGTGAGGAAGTACCAGGAGAGACTGAGTACAGAATGGAAAAAGGTGAGAACAATGGAAGTAAGGGGAGTGGGGGAGGAATGGGATGTATTTAGGGAATCAGTGATGGATTGCACAAAAGATGCTTGTGGCATGAGAAGAGTTGGAGGTGGGTTGATTAGAAAGGGTAGTGAGTGGTGGGATGAAGAAGTAAGATTATTAGTGAAAGAGAAGAGAGAGGCATTTGGACGATTTTTGCAGGGAAAAAATGCAATTGAGTGGGAGATGTATAAAAGAAAGAGACAGGAGGTCAAGAGAAAGGTGCAAGAGGTGAAAAAGAGGGCAAATGAGAGTTGGGGTGAGAGAGTATCATTAAATTTTAGGGAGAATAAAAAGATGTTCTGGAAGGAGGTAAATAAAGTGCGTAAGACAAGGGAGCAAATGGGAACTTCAGTGAAGGGCGCAAATGGGGAGGTGATAAAAGTAGTGGTGATGTGAGAAGGAGATGGAGTGAGTATTTTGAAGGTTTGTTGAATGTGTTTGATAATAGAGTGGCAGATATAGGGTGTTTTGGTCGAGGTGGTGTGCAAAGTAAGAGGGTTAGGGAAAATGATTTGGTAAACAGAGAAGAGGTAGTAAAAGCTTTGCGGAAGATGAAAGCCGGCAAGGCAGCAGGTTTGGATGGTATTGCAGTGATATTTATTAAAAAAGGGGGTGACTGTATTATTGACTGGTTGGTAAGGTTATTTAATGTATGTATGACTCATGGTGAGGTGCCTGAGGATTGGCGGAATGCGTGCATAGTGCCATTGTACAAAGGCAAAGGGGATAAGAGTGAGTGCTCAAATTACAGAGGTATAAGTTTGTTGAGTATTCCTGGTAAATTATATGGGAGGGTATTGATTGAGAGGGTGAAGGCATGTACAGAGCATCATATTGGGGAAGAGCAGTGTGGTTTCAGAAGTGGTAGAGGATGTGTGGATCAGGTGTTTGCTTTGAAGAATGTATGTGAGAAATACTTAGAAAAGCAAATGGATTTGTATGTAGCATTTATGGATCTGGAGAAGGCATATGATAGAGTTGATAGAGATGCTCTGTGGAAGGTATTAAGAATATATGGTGTGGGAGGCAAGTTGTTAGAAGCAGTGAAAAGTTTTTATCGAGGATGTAAGGCATGTGTACGTGTAGGAAGAGAGGAAAGTGATTGGTTCTCAGTGAATGTAGGTTTGCGGCAGGGGTGTGTGATGTCTCCATGGTTGTTTAATTTGTTTATGGATGGGGTTGTTAGGGAGGTGAATGCAAGAGTTTTGGAAAGAGGGGCAAGTATGAAGTCTGTTGGGGATGAGAGAGCTTGGGAAGTGAGTCAGTTGTTGTTCGCTGATGATACAGCGCTGGTGGCTGATTCATGTGAGAAACTGCAGAAGCTGGTGACTGAGTTTGGTAAAGTGTGTGAAAGAAGAAAGTTAAGAGTAAATGTGAATAAGAGCAAGGTTATTAGGTACAGTAGGGTTGAGGGTCAAGTCAACTGGGAGGTAAGTTTGAATGGAGAAAAACTGGAGGAAGTAAAGTGTTTTAGATATCTGGGAGTGGATCTGGCAGCGGATGGAAACATGGAAGCGGAAGTGGATCATAGGGTGGGGGAGGGGGCGAAAATTCTGGGAGCCTTGAAGAATGTGTGGAAGTCGAGAACATTATCCCGGAAAGCAAAAATGGGTATGTTTGAAGGAATAGTGGTTCCAACAATGTTGTATGGTTGCGAGGTGTGGGCTATGGATAGAGTTGTGCGCAGGAGGATGGATGTGCTGGAAATGAGATGTTTGAGGACAATGTGTGGTGTGAGGTGGTTTGATCGAGTAAGTAACGTAAGGGTAAGAGAGATGTGTGGAAATAAAAAGAGCGTGGTTGAGAGAGCAGAAGAGGGTGTTTTGAAATGGTTTGGGCACATGGAGAGAATGAGTGAGGAAAGATTGACCAAGAGGATATATGTGTCGGAGGTGGAGGGAACGAGGAGAAGTGGGAGACCAAATTGGAGGTGGAATGATGGAGTGAAAAAGATTTTGTGTGATCGGGGCCTGAACATGCAGGAGGGTGAAAGGAGGGCAAGGAATAGAGTGAATTGGATCGATGTGGTATACCGGGGTTGACGTGCTGTCAGTGGATTGAATCAGGGCATGTGAAGCGTCTGGGGTAAACCATGGAAAGCTGTGTAGGTATGTATATTTTGCGTGTGTGGACGTATGTATATACATGTGTATGGGGGTGGGTTGGGCCATTTCTTTCGTCTGTTTCCTTGCGCTACCTCGCAAATGCGGGAGACAGCGACAAAGCAAAAATATATATATATATATATATATATATATATATATATATATATATATATAGTCCTCTGTTCTTAACGCTACCTCGCTAACACGGGAAATGGCGAATAGTTTGAAAAAAAAAAAAAAAAAAATATATATATATATATATATATATATATATATATATATATATATATATGTTATTTTACAATTCAGCTAGCATACACACACTGATCTCGACAAAACAATGTTGATATTTGGTTAGAAAAAATTCCCCCACAAAAAAAAAACTAATGGACATACTAGGAATTCAAATTGTTGCACTCTCTACATATAATTTAATTTGTAAATTTCTACACATACAGTAATAAGTCAAATATCCTGTGTTAAGGAAAAAATTATCTCAGACATATAAAATCAGGTATGTTGATGACCTTATGACCTTTGTAACAAACTGGATGGCCAAGTAGATCAGCAAAATTGAACAAGTGTAGGACAAAACTAGCTAATGAAAAATACCTTTTGATTGAAGAAGTGTACATCCTTAATGAGATGGATGGGCCTTTATGAAAATCATTAAATCATAGTTTTCCATCTTATCATATGAAGAATAGAAACTTCTGCCTTTCTTTATTTCATGTACAATGAACTATTTAAACTTTTAGTCTTTTAGCCCCTAGAATTTTATGGACCCCGTGCACAGTTCCATTAACCCCTGGGGATGTATAATGACCAATTTGGGAAACACTAAAGTAAAAATTGATGATAAAGCAAGAGGCTTATTAGAGTTTTTCTTCAGCCGGCTAATCTAATCAGACCATCACTTGTAGTTATCAGTTAAGTTTTAGCTAGGCTAATTAGCTAGGTAGGTGACAGTTAAGTAAGCATCAACTAAAGTAGTTATCGCTGGTGTTAATATGACAATATTAATGGAAATCATCTAAAGCTAAAACATCTGAAAGAAGGCATGGAAATTATTCTGAACATGCAGGATTCTCCAACAACATAAGGAATAAAAGGCACTTGCCTGACAGATCTATAAATTCTGATAAAGAATAAGATAAAAATTAAATCTATAGAAAAAAAATTCACCTGGACCAAGCAAATCATATGAAATAAAATGTGAGGTAAGGAGAAAACTTGAGGCTTGGTCATGTTTGCAAAATTGGTTGGTGGTGAGGCCAGCACCATACCCTTCCTAACAGCAGCTGGAGACTGGAGTGGGTGTTAGTGCCAGCACTGGATCCCCTCACAGCAGTTGGTGGATGGTGAGACCAATATTAGACTCCATAGCAGCTAGTGTGGACAGTTGTGCCTATAAAGACTGTCTTTTCTTTATATAGTCTTGGATAATTCTTGTTTGTCATTTGATTACATCCACACTTTTCAACTTACAGTAGGCGAGAGGGTGTCAGAGTTGGTAGGGTTCAGTAATGATTAATCAGTGTATTAGAAAGTTGTGTTTCAAGTGTTTTCCATCCTAGCAACACAGGCAGAGGTGTTGGTGTATTCCCGCTGTCACTACTGCAACCATGGTGAAGCTAGGTTACTGGTCCTTGACCGTTGGTCTCTCAGGAGAGGAGGCTTCCACGATGGCACCAACCTTTTCTTGGGTGAGTTTGAGGTCAGTAAAGGTGCCTGTAGTGCCCTGACCTAAGATCACATGGTTCAACACGTAGAACACAAAAGGAGCTAGTGTTATATAAAAGCCATGTGTTACATGGAACTGCTTTGATCTGGATACTAGGTAATCTGGTCAATATGGCTATGGCTGTACTTCTACCAACCACTGGTGAAGAAAAATAGATTGCTAAACACATATGATATGAATGTATTATATACTGATAAATCTTTCAAAGCAATAAGCCATTTCCCACCCTTTCCAAGTAATTTTGGGAACAGACGACTGAGCCCTATAGCGAGAAATCCTTGCTAGACTCCTTTCTCAGTTCCATCTTTTGGAAAGCAGTAGTGCACAAGAGGAGGATTTCCAGCCCCATGCCCCTGCACATCATTGTCATTAAGAAGTTTGTGTAAAGAGAAGTCACTGTCTGTGAGGGGATAAGATGGGAATGTTTGAAGGTTTAATAGTCCTGACAGTGTTGTAGGATGTGAGACATGTGCCCTAAATAAAAAGAATATGGATGAGGGTTAATGAGCTGAAAATTCAGTATTTCAGGACATGTGGAGTGAAGAGGGTTGACTGAAAAAGAATTGATGAGGTGAGTGAGAATAAATACATAAGAGAAAGCTAAACATATGTGGTGAAATTGTTTGGATACTGGGAAAAGATGAGTGAGAAGAGGTTAAGAGGGTATACATGTCAAAAGAGGAGGAAACAAATGGAAGATGAAAATTGAGAAGGAATGGTAGAATGGCGTGAAAGGTGCTTTGAGAAATTAGAAGGGTATGAGGCACACATAAAATAAAGCAATTGGAGCAATGTAGTATATATGGAGCAATATCCTGTCAGTGCACTGAACCATGGCATATGAAGTGGTCAAGGAAAATCACAGAAAGGTCTGAGGGACTGGGCTGTGGACAGTGGGGTCTGGTTTCAGTGCATTTCGCATGAAAGCTACAGGATGGATGCAAGCAAATGACCATTCTTCATCTGTTCTTGACACTAACTCATCATGTGAGAAATGATGGACAAATATAAAAAAAAAATTATTTACTGTGGTAAGTTAGTAATGTATAGCAACATAAAGATAATGCATATGGCATCCCTACAGATCAGTTTAAGGACTGCATGGGTCACAAGTTCCATGTAGTCTCGATGGATTGGTTCCCATTCCTAAAGTTTCACCGTGACAGCCAGGCACCAGCCACAGCAGTCACACCTCTTGATTCTCTTGACATCAGGATGCTCGACTCCATCGCTAGCATCCTAAATTTCACGTAAGTTAATGATGAATGAACATACTACTCAGTTCCATTTATCTCTCTGAATGATTACTACGTCCTTAGACCTGTGAATGACAATAATAATTTCTAAAACTTCCTGAACATTATCTTTTGGATCCTTGATGATCTGAATGAGTTTTTTCCATGAACAATGCTGGGTTTAAGCCTCCTGGACAGCACAGCTTGGTTCCTAGACTTCAAATATACTATGACTCCTAACATGATTAACTTACCTCTTCTCACTGTCACATTTAATTTTCTTTAGAACCCTACCTTACATTTTACATCTCTTTAGAGACTAGAAGTCCTGTTCAGATGCCAAAAACTTTTCTGAACAGTGAAATGATTCAACCGTTGTATGTACTGCACCCATTGCAGGGGATGTACCACCTCTACGTCTTTATCTGACAGAGTTTCATCCAAAGCAATCCGGCATAACATCAATCCATGTTTGACCACAATTTGACCCACTTTCCCTAAACTAATGTTGGTTTTCTTTCTCTTTTATAACTATTGTTCAAGTTTCTGCTTCTCAAGAACTGGCTGTTTGTGTTACTTTGCCATTAGCAAAACATATAATACTTGGTGCACCATTGTGGTACTTGATTATTTTGTGTCCACTGGGAACCTGAAGGTGAGACATTGCAATATCTGTTTCTTTCCTTACACAGCTAAACTTGACAACTTTACCTTCTTATGTTATTCCAACAGTTGCAACTACCCCTTTCTAAAAATTAAGTTTTTGATTTCTTTTTCTTATATTAATTTCCTCTTCAATCCTTACTTCCCAGTGTCTTTCACCGTTTTCATGTATTTAAGGCCTGGCCTTGATGAGACCTTTTGTCACTAACTGTTGTCTTCATCATGAAAAAAACCTTCATTTGTAACTGTCATGTATTAAGGCACAGTGAATAAGATCACTTAGTACTAAGACATATGAGGAACACATTTTTGCCTCATACAGAGACAAAACTATCTGCACTTGCATTAAATCAATGGATTTATTTTTTATATGTTTGAGTTTTTCATACAAAGATCTTTTCTCTCTCATCAACATTTTAGGTCTGTGCTGAAGGAACAGGAGCTTTATAGCAAATACTGAGGTCCTCCATCTCTCCTGCTTACAACTAAACACTGAATCTTGAAATGGTCTCTTAACTTTGTGAACTATTTAAGAAGTGTATATTCACTTTTCAGGAACTCAGTTGATTTCAGTTTGCCACAATTCAGTTTTACTGAGGTACATTCAAACTATTATTTTTGTTTGATCCACTCATTCAGTATTTTAAACTAGGTATGAGATACGGACACCATGGGACAATCAGTGGGGTGTACATCAAGACAATGGCAATTGGACAGGCACAGTAGGTACTCTGCAACATCAGCAAGCTGACTTCTCAATGCTTCTCAACTGGTCAAAGGAGCGGAAGAATGTCATTGACTTTTCCCGCATCTATGCTGCTGAGCCTTTAGTCATGGTCACCTCTAAGCCACGCCCACTACCCAAGTACCTATCCATCATCAATCCCTTTACAGGTATGTGATCCACTACCCCTGTGTGTCCCCAGTGGCAACCCCTTAATAGGTAGGTATATGACTTGTTACCCCAGTACATGTCCGCTGCCACAATACTTGTCTATTGTCATCCTTCGCAGGTACAGGGCTCACTACCTTAGCATCTGTCCATCATTAACTTCTCCATATATATCAACCCCTGATCCACAGCTCTGGTACCTATCCATCATCAGCACACCTAACTTGTTCCATATTCTCATGACTGTCTGCCTTTGTGCTTAATTTGCATCTAATCTATATCAGAAGTTGTTTGGGGAATGTAGCTTTCAAATGGTACAAAGTCATCATACTCAGACACTTGTAAGGGGAATCAAGCATCTTTTAAGCATAAAACTTATTTGCATATATATTCAATTAAAGTCCAGTTATTTCTAATGTATGTGAAAGGTGGGGTGTGGATAGTTGTGGTGGTGATGGGCATGTGGGGATGTCTGGTGTATTGGGGTCTCCAGAAGGTGAGACGCCACCTGCCTGGGGGCCAGGATATGAACTGTGGGTCGGCCCTCTTCTACATCACTGGCCTTCTCCTAGAGGACCCACCCTTCAGGCTCCCCACCAACATAACTGGCCAGGTAACGATCATGGATTAATAATCTTTACTTTAGTCTAAGACCCATCTGGATTAACATATCTATAGATACTGCACAGCTTGGAGACCACTCTAGCACAGCATGTGTTGGACTCTCACTTTGAGTACTTAATCAAGATAATGGACACATGAATCTGATAATTGTTTAGCTGCATTAGCAAATATTCCCTATAGTTTGATGAATGCCTAATATTGTAAAGTGATAGATTGAAATGTCTTAGGACCCACCTGCTTGAGGGTAAACTTTGAGAGAAAAGTCATCTTGTGCCAAGGAGTATCATCATCAACTGATGAAAGGAGTCCATGATTTTCCTGCTTCAGATTGTAATGAAGCACTGAAGTTGCAGATGCACTATAAATGAGATTCTGAGGTTATATATAATATAATAACAGTGTCCACAAGTGAGATGTAAGGGAATGGCAGATCTGTCTATCATTTCCTCCCAGAATAAGTTAGAGATTTAATAATATTGTTTAGGATTATTTCAAAAGGAAATGCACTCATTTTATTACAGAACGGGTTCATCATCCTTCTGGGGCAGGTAGCATATGCTTTGGTCCCAGGCACTGTAATTAACTTTGCCCCTAACAGCTGTCACAGAATCAAATTTGTAGTGCACTGTGGGAATCGCTTGAGGTAACATCATAAACTAATAAAATTTTCTCCCTCTTTCAGCAACTCTTCCAGAGATTTGCACAAAGTAATTGGTTATTGACCTAATGTTTTACTGACCGTATGTGGGCAAGTGGAGCTGTTGAGAGGCTGGTGGTAACTGACCACCTGTGGATGGTTGCAGGTGTTGGTGGGCTGGTTTTGCTTGTTTGGGCTCCTGGTGGCTAGTATGTACAGGTGCTCACTGGTGGCACACTTGAGTGTGCCTAGAAGAGCAGCTCCAGTGGAGACCTTTGACCAGCTTTTGGCCCAGAATGGCTGGTCCTGGGGTCTTGAACCCACTTATGGTGCTGAGTGGGAGTGGTTCCAGAACAGTGTCTCCACTACCATCAGAAACATCTTCCAGGGCATCCAGGTGGGTCCTGGAGTATGGACAACAACAAATAATTATTTCACCTTCATGGGTAATGGATACTAATTATAAAAGTCAAACTTTATTACAACTGATTTTTTCCTGATAAAGTTAGAAACATTTCAAATGTTAATATTTTGATAAATATGTACTGTGTACAGTGAAACAACAATTTCTCTAGAACACAGTGGTATAACCCTTGAGCAAAGCAATAGAACCCTTGAGTGTGACTGACTATACCTTAATGTCAAATTAATGAAAGGTCAGGCTATCATACCCATACCCATAAACAAGTCATGCTCAGGGGTAATATTATCAAGCTCAAGAGTAATAACATCATGCTTGCTGGTCCTGTCCTCATTCTCTTAGGTCGTACTGTCATGCTCATGGGTCATACCATCATGTGTAAAGGCCATACTGCCATGCTCAATAATCATACTTTCATGCTCGTGGGTCATACTGTCATGTACAAGAGTATTACTGTCATGCTCATGGGTCGTATCATCATGCTCAAGGGTCATAACATCATGCTCAAGGGTCATACTGTCATGCTCAAGGGTCATACTGTCATGCTCAAGGGTCATACTGTCATGCTCATGGATCATGCCATCATGCTCAGGAGTCATACTATCATGCTTGAGGGGTTAGAAAAGTATCAAGATTCTGGAGCCATCTGTCCTCGTGTCTGTTTGTGGGTCTTACACTTTCCTCAGAGAACAGTTGAGGGATTTTAATCAGATCATAAGGCTATTTCTCATGTATGGATAACATTTTCTTCTAAGTTTGAGGAGAATTCCTCTTGCCTCCAAGGATAAGAGAGGTTTGCAAGTAGGAAGTTGACCTAGAAATTAGTATCTAGCTTGTTTCAAAGATTAATATGAACAGTATTGTACTATACCATTTGCCAATAATCAAAATGAAGAAATATTGCATATCAAAAAAAGATGAGTTTTTCATAGATAAGACCTGATATCTAAGGAAATGTTTTTGCATTAAAGACAAAGTCACAGATAGGAGTCCTTATCAGGGCCACGCCTTTGATGAAAAAAAGAGGCAAAAACAAAAAACATAAAGAAGCCCAAAAGTTTTCAGTTCAGTAAATTTAATATTTTCCTAAAACCAGTTGTAGTTTGCCAAAGACCTGACATCAGAAGAACAGTTTAAAAGTTGACATAAAAAAGAAAGAAATGGTAATTTTCCTGCCACTCCTCTGTGACTGATATCAGCAGATCCTGGACCTGAAGATCCACCTAGCACAGATCCTAGACCATGGGAACCATGCCCTTCTTACATGGAAATATCACATCCAGACTGTGGTTGCTTCCCACTATACAGATTTCCGTGGCTACACACCTCTACACATTGGCCGCACTGAGTATTTCATCAGCACTGGCTATGGCTGGGGCTTCAGGTTAGTATGTATTCCGGCTGAGGTTTCAGGTTAGTACTGCTTATGGCTGGAGTTTCAAGTTAGTACTTGGCTATGGCCAGGATTTTAGGTCAAAACTAACTGTGAGTGGAATCTCAGGTCAGTAGCAGCTACAGGTGGGGTTTGAGGTTACTTACTTGCTACATTTGGGTTTCAGGTTAGTACTGGTTACAGTTGAAGCTTCAAGTCAGTATTAGTAAAACAGTTGTGACTCTGGCTGACTCTTGCAGACTACAGTACATTATTGCTTGCATTTTAGAACAATACTGCTGTATGGAAATGAATGAATTGATGATCATCCATAAGAAATTATGTTTACAATTATAACTTATCTCTAAGAAATACAGTAAATGATGATTTTGTCCTTATATTCCACACACTTTTTTGCAGTTTGATGGTTGTGGCTGTTGCAAAGTCTCCTGGGCTTAAATTTAAATAAGCTTATTGTATACTAGATTGAAATGCTTTATTCTCATCACTTAAGTTCCTCGTTACCCATATAGTTTGTACTAGAGGTTCATGCTCTTTCATAATATTTTTACTTGCTGTACTAAACTAGGATTATTTCTCACCAACAAACTGTCACCGGAACTTCTTGTGGGGTATTCAGAAGTTTAATTTTTTGTGTACAAGGCAAGAGCTAAAGATATTGATGTTCCAGGAAGGGGTGCATTTCTATCTGTTGGAGGCTCATGCTCTTTTATGCTATTCTCACTGACAAATTCTTGTTCACTCGAACACCTTGTGCAAATTCAAAAAATCTGAATTGAATTAATTTTACAGTACATGGCAAAGGCTACAGATTCTTTTGTTGCTCCCAAAGGAAGGGTGCACCATTCCTACCACATCTGGACAAGACCAAGCAGAGACTGGTAGAAACTGGCCACATAAGTCATTGGCTGAAAGACTTAATCCAGACCTCTGCTAGAACTGCCAGGAGGGAGAAAACTGAAAAGAAAAAACACTTACAAGAGGAGGAGGAGGAGGGGGAGAGCAAGGAATTAGAGGTGGGTCATTACTGAATGAACTGATAAAACAATTCTAAATTTTAGGGTGTCTGTGTGAACTTTAAAAAAGTAATTGAGCAGGTCCTTTTCCTATAGTGTTATCTCACAAAGTAGGGTCCAGAGATTGCTTCCTGTGGTCTTTCCACAGGGAATCCCCCACCTCAAACTTCTTTATGTACACACTACAAAACTTACCTTTAAATGTGAGAATACTCAAAGGTAACAGTTAAAGGGAACAAGCTTGAGTGCTTCAGAGATAAGCCATAGAAGGGACAGAAATCTGCAAAGAGATTTAATTAAAAGAATATAAATATCATCATACATGAATTAATTAAGGAAAAGCAAGGAACAAGTGGTGGCAGAGTAAATTGGTTGGAAATACTGAAATGAATGATATGCAAATTCTGAAGCTAGCCAACAAATAAGTAGACTAGGAATGAAAAGATACTAAAGCATGAGATGGAAAATTTAGATTGGTAGTTGTATTTGTACTGAACCAGAATTACACTCAGTAAGAGAATAAAAGAACAAGGCAAGGAATCATGGGACAAAACTATTAGTGACATTAGAAATCACTGCTCATAATAAAGAAAACTAGAAAATAAGGAAATAAGATAAAGATATGAGGAGATTGGGGTACTGGAAGAAATTTGCAAATCATGGATTTAATAAAGTTTACATCCAGAAAGACAGGCCAAGAGAAAAAATGAAGGAAATACTGAAGTTGCCAAAAACTAGGGTAACAGAATGAGACAGGACAGCATCTCATCCAAAATAGCAGAGAGCCCAGGATTAGCAAATAGTGAGAGACTAGGTCTGAAGTAAGTATACGGAATGGAGACAGGCTGGCTGTCATTGGTCTGGCATTGGAATATGAAGACTGCATAGTAGAAATTGATCAAATATTACCGAGTGGTTGGGCCATAAATCATATGGAATGTTTTCAGAAAGATATACAATTGCTACCTTGGAAAGTGAAGAAAAAGGAGATTGGCCCCAATTAGTAAAAGGTAATCTGACATTTCAGAAACTACAGGTAAATAAGTGTCACATCAGACAGCGTATAACAGGAAAAAGAATATGAAAAGTGCCTTATTGTTTTGATCATGTTCATTCTTCATAAAACAGATGGTGAACCAGAATGATGTGTGATACATAATGAAAATACTAAGGGACAAAATGAAACGGTTATTCAAAAGGCCACAAGACCAGCCCTTCTTGGCAATGGAAGGGTTCTAATAAATGGGATTTTAAGAACAAAAACTAACAAGTAACACCTCAGTCCACATGAGGGAAGAGATTTGAGGAGATATGAATTCTTAGAATGTGTTCAAGGAAAATTTATTCCATCTTGTCAATGGCACAGGACGTAACAACTCGTGTCAAGTCAAACCACTAACTGCTACAGCCTAGTCATCATCAGCATTCCACTGTTAAGGTTACAACACTACAATGCTGTCTTCCCATTTCATATTCATACAGACATATGTTTAAAAAGTATAAATACATTAGTTGGGATGCCACCAAAATCTGTCACGGAATCCTTAGCTTAGTGGGAAGCCCTTGCATGCATTATCCCATTGCTGGTGATTAATACTTAATATATATCAATATCATTATTAGTTGCCTTCTACAACACGCAGGGAATATGTGGGAAGTATTCTTTCTCCCTTATTCCCCTCAGTTTTTATTTACCAAAAGATGGAATGGAGAAGGGAGCCAAGTGAGGATTTTCCCTCTTACACTCAGTACTCTTTTTGTGGTAGAGGATGTGTGGATCAGGTGTTCGCTTTGAAGAATGTATGTGAGAAATACTTAGAAAAACAGATGGATTTGTATGTAGCATTTATGGATATGGAGAAGGCATATGATAGAGTTGATAGAGAAGCTCTGTGGAAGGTATTAAGAGTATATGGTGTGGGAGGTAAGTTGCTAGAAGCAGTGAAAAGTTTTTATCGAAGATGTAAGGCATGTGTATAAGTAGGAAGAGAGGAAAGTGATTGGTTCCCAGTGAATGTCAGTTTGTGGCAGGGGTGCATGATGTCTCCATGGTTGTTTAATTTGTTTATGGATGGGGTTGTTAAGGAGGTGATGCAAGAGTTTTGGAGCGAGGGGCAAGTATGCAGTCTGTTGGGGATGAGAGAGCTTGGGAAGTGAGTCAGTTCTCGTTCGCCAATGATACAATGATAGTGGATTTGGCAGCGGTTGGAACCATGGGAGCAGAAGTGAATCACAGGGTGGGGTAGGGGGTGAAGGTTCTGAGAGCGATGAAGAATGTGTGGAAGGCGAGAATGTTATCTCAGAAGCAAAAATGGGTATGTTTGAAGGAATACTGGTATCAGTAATGTTATTTGGTTGTGAGGCATGGGCTATAGATAAGGTTGTGCGGAGGAGGGTGGATGTGTTGGATACAAGATATCTGAGGACAATATGTGGTGTGAGGGGGTTTGATTAAGTAATGAAAGGGTAAGAGAGATGTGTGGTAATAAAAAGAGTGTGGTTGAGAGAGCAGAAGAGGGTGTGTTTAAATGGTTTGGACATATAGAGAGAATGTGTGAGGAACGATTGACAAAGAGGATATATGTGTCAGAGGTGGAGGGAACAAGGAGAAGGGGGAGACCAAATAGGAGGTGGAAGGATGGAGTGAAAAAGATTTTGAGCGATTGGGGCCTGAACATACAGGAGGGTGAAACACACGCAAGGAACAGAGTGAATTGGAACGATGTGGTATACCAGGGTCGACGTGCTGTCAGTGGACAGAACCAGGGCATGTGAAATGTCTGAGGTAAACCATGAAAAGTTTTGTGGGGCCTGGATGTGGAAAGGGAGCTGTGGTTTCGGTGCATTACACTTTACAGCTAGAGACTGAGTGTGAACAAATGTGGCTTTTTTTGTCTGTTTTCCTGGCACTACCTCACTCATGCAGGGGGGGGTGTGATGCTGTTTCCTATGGGGCGGGGTGGTGCCGGGAACGGATGAAGACAAGTGAGCATGAATATGTACATGTGTATATGTATGTATGTATATATGTTGATATGTGAATAAGAGCAAGGTTATTAGGTACAGTAGGGTTGAGGGTCAAGTCAATTGGGAGGTGAGTTTGAATGGAGAAAAACTGGAGGAAGTGAAGTGTTTTAGATATCTGGGGGTGGATCTGGCAGCGGATGGAACCATGGAAGCAGAAGTGGATCATAGGGTGGGGGAGGGGGCGAAAATTCTGGGAGCCTTGAAGAATGTGTGGAGGTCGAGAACATTATCTCGGAAAGCAAAAATGGGTATGTTTGAAGGAATAGTGGTTCCAACAATGTTGTATGGTTGTGAGGCGTGGGCTATGGATAGAGTTGTGCGCAGGAGGATGGATGTGCTGGAAATGAGATGTTTGAGGACAATGTGTGGTGTGAGGTGGTTTGATCGAGTAAGTAACGTAAGGGTAAGAGAGATGTGTGGAAATAAAAAGAGCATGGTTGAGAGAGCAGAAGAGGGTGTTTTGAAATGGTTTGGGCACATGGAGAGAATGAGTGAGGAAAGATTGACCAAGAGGATATATGTGTCGGAGGTGGAGGGAACGAGGAGAAGAGGGAGACCAAATTGGAGGTGGAAAGATGGAGTGAAAAAGATTTTGTGTGATCGGGGCCTGAACATGCAGGAGGGTGAAAGGAGGGCAAGGAATAGAGTGAATTGGAGCGATGTGGTATACCGGGGTTGACGTGCTGTCAGTGGATTGAATCGGGGCATGTGAAGCGTCTGGGGTAAACCATGGAAAGCTGTGTAGGTATGTATATTTGCGTGTGTGGACGTATGTATATACATGTGTATGGGGGTGGGTTGGGCCATTTCTTTCGTCTGTTTCCTTGCGCTACCTCGCAAACGCGGGAGACAGCGGCAAAAAAAAAAAAAAAAAAAAAAAAATGTATATGTATGTATATGTACGTGTATGGGTGTTTATGTATGTGTGTATATGAGTGGATGGGTCGTTCTTTGTCTGTTTCCTAGTGCTACCTCGCTTGTGCAGGAAGTATAGTAAAGAATAAAAAAATTAAAATATGTATATATACACTTCCTTATGCCCGATATAAATTTTTGTCACAGTGCTTTAAAATCTGCAGTTGTAATGATACAAAGAAAAACTAAGTATTTACCTTTGAGTAAGTTACATCATTACTAACGTTTCCTTTGTGAACCACCAACAGGTAGTCCAGGTTGAAGGGGCACGCACTGTGTTGAGTATGGAGCACCTTCTGGGAGCTTTCCTGTTTCTGGCACTGGGCTGCTGTGTTGCTCTCTTCACTTTGCTGGGGGAAGGTGCCCTTGTCACCTTAACCTCATGGAAGCATTCCCCTCTGGAGCATGGAGTTCAGTAAAAAGGCCAATAATGGATGGATACCACTCCTCAGTGCTGTTGACCTTCAAAATACTGGTTGACTACTCATCAGCAGCTCTTGACTTCACTTGCCATGCCCAAGGTTTCCCACACTGGGAAACAAGATGGAGAAAGATTATATAAATTGCCTAAATCCTCCTCCTGATGGTCTAATCATATACTACCTTCCACAAAAGATCACCTTTCTCCCCAAACCACAATCATTCAGTTAGGGAAAAATTATTGATGCATAAATGAATTAATAATTATGACTTTAATTTCTAATGTGTATGTAGATGTGTTTCTAGTAAGTAGTAAGTTACAGTAACAAGTTAACTGATAATTTGCAGTACGGAATCACTGTATTTATTGTGGTAAAAAGAATTCGTGGGAAAAAAAAATAATGTGATGTTAAAATCCATTCAAAATCTGTAAAGAATTTGTAAAAAAAACTAATTGAGCTCTCAGAAAAACTATTACTCATGTTCAATATTCTTAAATTAATTGCCATCCCCAGTTAAGGAGCTTCAAGGACAAAATGCTCTTAACAAAATTTCCCCTCTAAAAACTACTTGTTCATTGATATCATTCATGAACACTTATTAATGTCATTCAAAATTCCCTTTTGGTACATAAAATTAGCTTTTACTGGGATCTCTTATGAACATCTGCCATTATGTCAAAACCTAACAATATATGGTATGCTTGGGTTGCCCAAAATAAAAGGGACTTACTTTTATACGGCCTTTTAATAACCCTGTGTAAACTAAGTGCGTTACAGTTCAAACACAGTTTCTCATTTAATATCCTGCGGTTATACAGCTATCTAAGAAACATTAAATGCTCTACTTGACTGCCAATATAAGGAAAGAATTAAGGTAAGATTAGCACAACCGCATGGAAGAAATTGCTCCACAAATGTAACATGATAACCCTTCATCTTCTAAGGCAGTCTTGAATGAGTTTTGTAATATTAAAACATTGCTCCATACCTAGACTGGTAATATTTTGAATCAATTAAATAGAATGAGCATCTCAATCATCACAGCTGCAGTTTACAATACATCACAAGCCAAGGTTGAGTGAAATTGGACAAGTTATGTAAGCTTCTCAGAATTACAGAATGTTAGCACAGTGCACAAAAGCTGAATTCATCCCAGTTTCAAACATCTCTCTTCACTGAATGAATATCAGAAAACCAATGGACATAATTAATGATTTTTCAGTATTACATTAATACACTCAATTCTCTATAACTATTAATCTCACATTTATATATTAATCTTGACAAACTAACTTGGTACATTTCATCTGCACAGAAATTAAACTCTGCTAATTAAATGGACTGTGATTAGCTAGCTGGCCAAATAAAGACATGTTGGTTAATGCTGTTACCTTGTTTGAATACTTGTGCTTCTTGTGTCAGGCTTCAGTTGCTTTTACTGCACAAAATCATAAGAAGGTGCTCTTAACCTCTTACAATCACAAACAAGATACTCCCTTTGTTGAAGCAAGTTTTCAACTTTCACTGAAAAATCATAATATACTTTTCACCGGAAAAATCATAGTCATACTGGTGAATATCCATTTATTAAAAAATCATAAACACATTTCTCATGTATGAAAAGTGCAAAATGTATTACATAATTGGTAGCTTAGGGTATCCTAGCTAAAATCAATGTAAAGCTTTCAGTATGTACAAAACACTCCAGCATAAAAGGCTTGAGCAAAATTGATACACCTTAACTTATTACTGCTTATGAACTAGTTTTATCACCATCTCGTACTTTTTTGTCTCACCATTTCTTTAGCGAGGTAATATGTCTCACAGGTTCTGTGAAACAAGAATGTTACTGGTACAAAAAATTAACTGATCTGAATATCAAAATACAAATTGTTGGACAGTAACATTTCATTCAAATCCTCATAAACTATAGTACAATACCTTTTTCACATTTTCCTATTTTGTCTTGTAATATCAATTCTAAATTACTTTTCGAGTTTAACTTGTGAAGCTTTCAAACAATTCTCAGAGGTAAATTTTTAAGAAAGAAAAATATGCAATAAAAAATTGAAGAACTCATGCCCAACATACAGAAAAAGTGTTACACACCAGATTATCATTAATATACCACTAAGACTATAACATAAACCTCAGAGTGCTTTATAGTATTTACAGCTTTAGTGCTGATAAAACATTAAGATTACTACAATTGAGGTACTTCATGAGTTTTCAATATAGTTGAATTTCTCTTTGTTTCCCTTATGCCCTCTTACTGTTGTACACTGTATGCTTCAAATTTAAAGGCTACAGTACAGTTAAATTTTGGACTGCCCTCTAAATACTGCCCATATTTCAGAACATTCTACAAAAAAAATGTTTAGGTCTCACTTGTAACAGAAAGCTGATGTGGATTTCACAAGACCAAGATGTTGGCACAGAATAAGTGGTGAGTGTGATGAATGAAGTTGTTGCAGAAAGATACATTTTCATTAGTAAAAGATTTGAGGTGGCAGTTACATGTACATGAACAAAAATAGGGTGTGAGAAACTAATCAAGTTATAAATGAAGCAAACAGTAAGCAGTAAGTACTTGGCATAGGCTAGGGTGTGTGTGTGTGTGTGCATACATACATAAAGAGTAAAGACATGGTACAAGTTTAAGAGAAGGGGCAACACAAGTGTAAAACTCTCTTCCTACAACATACAAATGGTAATCACAAAATAGGAACCATACACTGAGTAGGATTGAAAGATACATACTAAGAGGAAAAATAATGTTAGTTGTTTGTAGTACGTTTCATTTGGAGAATTCTGTATGGGCTATTCTGCTACAACTAATCTCCATTTCAAAGGGGAAAAAAATCTTTCTGATGAATGCACTGACAAAGTTTAGAGCTGAAAGGAGAGATACATTGAAACCTGATAACAGGGGTAAACCCTCATGGCTTAAGAATAATTAACAACACAACCATTATGATTATGACTTATCCTACAATATATACTGGTATTCAACAAAATCACTCTGGTGAACAGTAATAAAAATGAATAATTACATCATACACCACATTTCAAAATACATGTGCTGACATAATGCACTGATATGTTATACAAAACTTGTGTACAAACCTCTGAAAGAGTTAGGCATGATTATACTAAAAACATTACTCATAACATTCTCGTTTCAGATGAAGTTTTACATTCAATATTAAGGCTGTCATAATGACAGCAAAAAAAAATTTAAAAGTTATTGCATAGGATGCTAGTGATTCATATATATCTAAAACAAGATGGAAAAACTTTACCCAGCCATTTGATTAATCACTATGACTGTTTTATGTCAATGAATAACCTAGTACTATGACTGTTTTATGTCAATGAATAACCTAGTCAGAAGAGATCTAAATCAATATAATATATTCATTAGCCCCCTCAGCCTAGTATGCATAAGTGACCATTAATGCTCAACAAAGAATAAATTTACTTTTTTTCTGTCCAATGGTACTGTTTCATTATCAGTTATGTCTATGTTTATATCTACTCTAAAGGTATGTATAGTTGACCCTATTCACCTGTAGAAGGATTAAGAAAGGGACTGTCCTTTCTTCGACCACATTCACAAATTGCACTACTTGGTGGTCTTTGAGAGATTCTCACACTATAATACCCATAAGTGACTTTTGTCTTCCACTGTTCTTTACAGAGTGTCATTTTTGTTTAACTATAACTAAATATTTCCTTTCCTGTGTTATACATCTTCCTTTTTTTTTCTGTAATCTCTCACTTGTTTCCTTCTACTTTTTTCCTCACTTATACCTCTATTGATGTAACTGTTATCCTTTTTACATGTTCATGCTCTTTGCTACAAGTGGTGATTGATCTACTTGGGAAGTCAAGCAGCTTAGAGAATGGTTAAGTAAATGCTTCTATTGTTTCTGCTAGATCCTTGGCACATGAAGATGTGGAAATGATCATTAACCATATGTCTGAGAAAGATCCTCCACACTCTTGACTCTGCTCTGAATGAGTAAATGATACAGATAGACATAACGTTAAGAGTTGAAACTCTATACTGTAAACTAAACTACACATAATATAACATCTATGTACTGTACAAATCGTCATTTCATCTGCACCCTTTACACAGTAAGGTTACCCCTTTTTCATCCCTGACCTTGTAGATGTATGTTTCAAACTGTTTGGTTATTGCATACTTCCCAGTTCCTACAATCATACTTTGTCAATAAAGCTAAATTTAAGTTATAGTTGCATCCACTTTGGCAAGGAAAGATACCTTAGTCTAGGCTTTGAAAGGAAAAAAAATTACCATAATGTATCTCGCCATTTGTTCTCAAAGAGTGTTTAGCCTAGACAAGCTGTTATAAATCTTGCTCAATGAGAACAGTGTTCTAATTCAGTGGAGAGATGCTAATATAAGCAAAAAGTTACATGGTTACTCAGAACTACAGCAGGGCAGTGTCACAGATAGATCAGTCTGAATTCCCTGGGACTTAGCAGTGTCTATATTTTGGGGGGATCAAAGGTACCAGTCATTCTGAAGGGGTTGTTTGGCTTTTATATGATATTTGTTTTTTCTTACTTATTCACTCTTTCCCATGTAGAAAGGTAGTGCCAGATATGGATGAAGAATTCACTCTCATCAACTCTACAGCTGCCATGTACAATGTACTGAAACCAGAGCCCCCAGTCCAAAGCCAAGCCCCACAAGCCCCTTGTAGCCTCACTTAATGAAACACACAAACATGCTAGAGATCAATCATTGCAACAAGAATGGTGCCACAATTAACTGAAGTGAGTAACAGAGAAAGAGAATCCTTGATCAGCCTACACTGGAAGAAAGGAAACAGAGAACCATGATAAACTCCAATAAATGCCAAGGGGGCCAAGACAATATCAATTTTGACTAGTTCTTTGACATCAGAAGGAAATCTAAAATGAGGACACAACAGGAAGCTAGGCAATGAAAGTGTCAGGAAGGATGAAAAAAACTTCAGCAACTGAGTTCTGGATGCGTTGCACAAGTAAAGGAAATATGAAGAGGATGCAGATCTTACCAGAAAGTTAAAGCCTGTACAGTAGTAATGATACTCAGGTTTACAACTGTCTGCCATGTCAACAGCTAAGATTAACTGGTACTAAAGACATAAGAGATGAGGCTCCACAAGTGTGCATTGGACCAAACTAAAGAAAAAGAATGCAGAGAGCATTAAAGATTTACATAATCGTGACAAAAAAAGACTAATGTAAGTGGCCCAACAAATATAAAAACTTTGTCCAAACATCCATGCATGCATGCACACATACAATCTCTGCCAAACCTGCCCAGTCCCTGAATCAAACTATAATGTTATAGGCTGAGAGAACAAACTATAATGAGGCTAACTTATCATACATAATTCAGTAAGTTCACCTGACACCAAGATGATTCACTATTACAGGACATTTTAGTGGTCACCTCTTCTTCCCATGACTAGTAAGATCATGCCCTCATTCACCAGAGACATCATTTGATTTTAAAGTTTGTGTTGTGTGTTTCAAATCTGTGCAGTTGTTACAATGGATATGACAAAACTACAAAATTATCATTTCAAAGAAAGATGAAGTAATTACTAAAAATGAAATAGATTGAGCAACATAGTTACATTACCCAGCATTGCCTATGCAGATTTTCATGCTTTAATACCAATATATTTAGTAATGATATCTACTTTTCTTCCAGAATTACATATGCCCAATATTATCTTCTGACCACTTATAGCTTTTCTGCATTTTTTCATCATAATGACTGATTGTCTTTTTGAAAACCTATAGATGTATCTGTTTTTCATCAAAAAAAGAAAAAAATTGAACATTTATGACTGCTTGTCATAAGATCACCTGATATTTAAAATATGACGGCGGAAATAGTCCCATTTTCAACTGGGTTATCAAACAAATGTTATAATTATATAAATAACAAGTACTGCAATACAAATCTACAAAGTGAATTTAAACCAGACTTGTTTATATATCAAAAAAGAATCTATTAGTTACGTCAGGTATCATGTTTGCCTTGTTGAAACCCAGGTGTATCATCAATATGATTATGACATTTAGGAAATTATTTACTTTTTCATACCTAATTGCCGTTTGCTGCATTAGTGAAGTAGTGCCAAGAATGAATAAGTAAAATTCACATCCACCCACATCCATTCTTTAGCTTTCTCATGTAATGCATTGAAATCATCAGCTCCCAATCTTTAACTAGGCCCCACTGGACTTTCCATAGCTTATTCTGGATGTTTCACTTGCCCTGGTTCAGTCCACTGACAGAACATCACTCCAGTATACCACATCATTCCAATTCACTCTATCCCATGCACACCTTTCACTCCCCTGCATGTTCAAAATCTTTTCCACTAAATTTTTCCATCTCCAATATCCCCTGTTTTCCTTGTTCCCTCTACTTCTGACACATGAATCCTCTTTGTCAACCTTTCCTCACTCATTCTCTCTATATGTCCAAACCATTTAAGCACACCCTCTTCAGCTCTCCCAACCACATTCATTTCAGTATCTCACCTCTTCTGTTACCCTTTCCTTACTTAATCAATTAAACCAACTTACACCACATATTGTCCTCAGTAAGACTCAAAGGTTCACTCAAACTCCAAAAGATTTCTGAGAAAAACCATCAACTCTTGTTCAGGGTCAAATAAGGATGAGCTCAGTTCACACAACAAATAAAGATAGTGAAGGCTCAGTCCCTGAATGGGAAGCTATGCCTGAGCTTATACTAGATGAATTCCATGGCAAATATATACTCAGCATCATCACCAAAACCTCTTCATAACAAACTTTGTTCCTACAACCTGAAGTTTTCAGTCTCCAAGTGCCTGGTATGATATACCCTAAACTTCCTAGGTATTGCAAGCACAAAGATGAATGACAGTCACCTGAAGCACTAAGCTTGAGGATGTTTGTCAGTCATTTACAAGTCTTGATCTTCAGAATGTAAGCACAAACTTTTACTCCCTAACAAGAACTTCCCATTTACTTCAATTAAGAATCTACTAAAGAAGTCTGTGTTGTGTATAATCTCATATGAACCATACAAGTCTCCAAATTCATCTTATAACCCCTTTTGATAATTGTTCATCAGAACCTCTTTTGATTTTACAAAACAAATCTCTCCCATGTTTGAAGAGACAGGTAGTCTGTAAACTAACATGGTAACCAGATTTCTTTGATTTTTAGAAAAGCATGAAATCATTATGGTTAGCTGTGATCATCTTTTTGACTACCATGCAAAAGATATATCACATCTATTTTATCTGAAATAAGGTACAAGTCCTAACTCATATGAGAACCATACCTATGTTATGCATATCATGTCCCACATTCTAAAAGTTACATTAATACAGCCTTGAAAATTTCAGACAATTCCCTTCCAATATATTATGAAACTGTTAATAATGTAGTTGAGGATTTATCAAACATAGAGCTGAATTCAAACTGTGTTCTGAAAACATGAACAATACACTTTGAATCATATTCACTCTTACAGTTACTTCAAAGTATATTATAAAACTAAACATTCAATGTTTCTACACTACAGCTTCTTACCATAATATATAAATAAACTTTTCAACTATACCACTGATAACTACTGTTATAACTGTCCCTAAATGGTTTGTATATTGTCTTGCAAAAAACAAAAAGTACACACATACCCTACAAGGTCACATTTTTTCTTCTTTGTACCTTTGTATTAACGTACGCAATGTTCGGTTTGGAGTAAGTGTGAGGTGCGAAAGCTTCTCATTGGTCCATTGGGCTTGTTCGTTTTCCACTGGCAAGCCAAGCTTCCATTGCCACCCGTTCATACGTGAATCCATCTGTACGTAAAACAAATCAATTATTCTAAAAAATCTAGAACAGGACTTCAAACTGAAAAGGTAAATAAAATAAATCCTCTAATTAAATGAAAGTCTATTAATTGAATAGGCAGACTGAATAAAATCTCTGGTTTGGACAAGAAATGACCCAATGACTGCCAATACGAGGATGTATACGAGGATGTATTATATCATGTCATTCATTATCACGTAATCCCCCTTCATGGAACTCCTGCAGCATGAAAGTTGTGCTACATACAAGAACAAAGAAATGATGGACACTTCAGGAGCATGAATGACCTTGAAAAGACTACAGTTTTCTGTCCACTGACAATGATAAAACCTTGCCAGAGGTAAGTTCTTGCTCAAGGAATAGCCAATTGCAGGCAGAGACTTGGAACTCTCATCATATTACATGATAAGGCTAACACCATATGAATTTATAAATAGAAGCAAGTTTTTATATAAAGCACCAACCTGCACACAGAACAGGATCATTTATCAATTCTTGAGTAATAGGACAAAGATACTCTGTAGGTGGTGCATCTGGAGCTGTTTTCTTGGCTTGTGAATCTTGTGTGGAGTTCCTAATGAGCCGAAGGACTTTGTTGCGATGGCCAAGAGCATCTGGAACATAAAGGATATGCATACATAACTTACACCAATACTATTCTCAAAACAAATATGTTGAAATCATAACACATAAAATATGTAAACTGTATGGAATAAAATGGTACAAGGAGAATTGCCTGAGAGTATGAGGAAGGTGTGAAAGGGACAGGACATGCTACAAGGATGTACTGGACAGGGAAGCCTGAAGAAGTTTGTCAAGGTCAGCCCAGAAAGGTAAAGTTTTGCCACATGGGATGACATGAAAAATACAGATAAAATGATAAACACCATTCATGTAACATTCCAGCAAATCAAAGTAGTTGGTAGGCAGCCAACGACCAGGGAGGTATATTACAAGTACTACCCACGTGAGTATTGGCAGGGTCAGTGACAGCTGCTTAGTAAGCCAGCACTTCAGTGGCTGTCAAGTTGCAATCCTATGACCCAGGTAGCTGTCTTTTCTTTCTGCCTCACTCACACATGGACCACTGGCATTCTGTCCATGAACATACACTCTCTCCTTGTCATACATAACACTTAACGACACTTAACTCACACAGCTCATTCTTCATAATTCTAGATATTCCTGCAGTGAGCACTATCAGGTAGCCCTGCCTTTTGGCAAAATGGTAGGAACAGTCGACAGAGGTAGTAGGTAGGAACATTTAAGAAGGAGCATTAGGTAGAAACATTAGGTATAGTAGGTAGGAGCATTAGATAGTAGTAGGTAGGAGCATTAAACCGTAGTAGTCTGAGGGAACATTAGGTAAGAGCCTCTGCAAACACTGCACGAGAGCTGCCTGCTGCCTGTGGTGTATTAGCACTAAAGGCTAAGAAGCGGCACTGGAGTTCACTAGTTATGGAGACTCTATTGCCATGGCCATTCCCTTGAGGGAGTTCCAGTTGAAACAGGCATCAGAGATATAAACAGATAGACAGCAAATGTGTTTCATTTGCCCTCCTACTTAATGTAACATAAAGTTTCAAGAGCTATTCGATGAATGATGATCTCTTCAGATGATACATACTAGAACAGAAATTAAAAGAAATGCCAACCTTATAGTTTTGATAATGCACATTCCATCAAAAGGATATAATGGACTTCATAAATATTAATTGAAAATTACCTAACCTGATGAAGTTAATATCAGGATGGTAGAGGCAACAAAGCAAGCCTTATATGGTGACAAAAAAGTTCTTATTATGAGAGATTGTAACCGCATGGAAATTAGCTTGGAATGTATATTACAAATGATTATGAAGCAAGCCCTTACAATTTCCATACAGGGATAGCAATACTAAATGCAACAAAAAGCTATAACATCAAGACAAAAATTTTGTTTTATGAGAATGTAACCATGTCAAATAAAACAAAATCCATGGACAGCTGATATATAACCCTTAATAAATGATCAATTCATCAGCATGTGTAAAAAAACTCACTCTGATGCCCTAACTTAAGGGAGAAAGAACTGAAAACTTTTAATAAAGAAAATTCTTTGACATTACTTAATTATATTGTAAAAGCTAGCCAAGTTTCTCCCTGCTGAGACTTCAGTTTTCATGACTGCCCAAAGCCTACAAGTAAAACTTGAGGAGCAACTCAAGAAGCAGGGAAATCTTCATCTTCCCTTTCAGGACTAATGATTCTTGCCCCATCTTCATCAAAAATTAAAGCAAAGCCATGCTGATATCAGCCTGGGGATCCAAAGACAGAAGCCTATATGATATGTTAGTCTACTTTCCACTTTGCATAATTTGCACATCATTCTGTATAATGCTTAAGAAGAGCAAACACTTTGTGCATATCCTGTTCAAATGGGTTATCACATCAACCACAAAAATGATTTTCAACTGAAACCTCTCAAAAGATTTCTGCCACTGGTGATTTTTGCTAAAAAAAATATCTTCATAGTGGAGTCATGACTATCTGATGGTCTGACACTTCTTCCAAATGATACTTGCTGCATCCAGTAACTTAGCCTCCTCTTCCACTGCACAACTCACTTCAACCCAATTTCATGTCAACCTCTAAGTACCAAAAGCACTCTGCTTCCTCTAGTTTCCCTCATTTAAACTCATAATCAATCCATCCTTTCTCATCCTACTGGTGTGCCTCATTTCCTTACTTTTATTCATTTCTTCCTTTCAACTTTCTCTTGTAAAACACTCCTAAACTCTATCACTAACCTCTGGAGTTACTCTTTAAAGTCTGCCACCACATCTGTCATCTGCAAACAACAACCCATTAATCTCCCATGCTCCCCTAACCCCAGCTTACTGCAAACCTGCCCTCTGCTCAAAGACCCCTCACAACTACATCCCTCACCACCTCATCCATGAATAGATGAGATATCTATGGTGACATCACACATCCTAGAAGCAGACCCACCATCACTGGGAACCACTTACTCTCCTCCCTTTGTACTTTCACAAAAGCTTAACTCTCATATTGGAAACTTTTTACATTTAGTAATTTTCCTATTATTCCATTTACCCATTGCATCTTCCATAATACATCTCTATCAACCCAATCATATTCTTTCTTCAGATCCATGAATGCCAATTATAAATCCTTCTCCTCTAAGTAATTTACATGAAATTCTTCAAAGCAAACACCTGATCCACACTTATCATTCCTTAAATCACATTGCTCCAGCCCAGTCATGTGCTCTGTGTACAAGCCATCCTCTCAATCACAGCTCTTCCATACATCTTACCAGTTATACTAAACACAATATAAGTCTATAATTCTTGAATCAAATATTGACATCTTGCCAATCCTTGGTTACCTCATTTTGGGAGGCACATAAACACTTTAATTAGCAAATTAACAATATGGCCATCCCCTTTTTTTGAGAAACTCAACTTCAGTCTCATCACTCCTGATGCTTTTCCAAATTTCATCTTGAGTATGATTATGATGAAATTCTAAAGACTCTTGAGACTTTCTACTTTTCCTTACAAACATATTCTGTTCTGTACAAGGCACATTCCTAGATATATATGCATCAACATTGACCTCACTGCCCTAGCTCACATTGTGATACAGAGGAGCAATCAATCTCAACTGCTTCAATGGGCATCTTGCTGCCCCTATATCATGCGACCACAGCCTTGACATAAGCCAGAACTTTCAACTCAACACAGATCCTTATATATGCCTGATCCAAGGCTGCTGACACTAGCCGACCATGCAGTACATCCAGTAGTTACAATAACCCCTGCCCTAAATAAGGGAATAACTGTACTGCCAACAGAAGGCTTTCACAATCTCCTCAATCCATTTACATAATATACCATACTACCATACAAGATAAGAAGCTAAAGCTTAGAAACACCTGTAAAGAAAACATTATCAAACTTTAAAAAAAAAGGCTGACAATGTCTACAAGCTTACTTTCTGGGTTAAAGGGGATTAAAAAACTAACATAACGCAACTCATTTTCAAACTTTTCCACATAAAGAACAATTATGAATCTAATTTATCTGAATGATGCATACTTGCTCAGCACCAAAAGAAATTTGATGACAATAAATGAATGAACTAATGAACATATTCTGAATCAATAAATAATTACAAAAGATTTCTAAATTACATAATGACTTTCCAAAAAAGTGCCCTTCATGATTAGTTTCTACTGATAACAACCTACCAACACCAAGTTTTTGTTCGAGGATTTCATCTGTCACAGTTAGCAATTCTCGTCCATCAATGGCATGTGAACGGAAATTGTGTGAATACTCTGCTAGCCCTTGTTCAACTAGCCACCCACATACATCCTCACAGCTCCATTCAATCAGCTGAAAATGGAAATGAATACTGTAAAAATCAAGTAAGTAATAGTAACCTGATGATCTGTAAATGTGTGGAAATGTTCAAGAAATATATGTGAAATATATGTTATTGTTATTACTATTATTTTTGTTTTTTTTTACATTATTACATGACAGCTAGAGACTGAGTGTGAACCAATGGGGCCTTTGTTGTCTTTTCCTAGCGCTACCTCGCACACATGAGGGGGGAGGGGGTTGTTATTCCATGTGTGGCAGGGCGGTGATGGGAATGAATAAAGGCAGACAGTATGCATTATGTACATGTGTATATATGTATATGTCTGTGTGTGTATATATATATGTATACGTTGAGATGTATAGGTATATATTTTTGCGTGTTTGGACGTGTATGTAGATACATGTGTATGTGGGTGGGTTGGGCCATTCTTTCGTCTGTTTCCTTGCACTACCTCGCTAACGCGGAAAAATAAAAAATAAAAATGAGAGGGGAGGATTTCTAGCCCCCTGCTCCCTCCCCTTTTAGTCGCCTTCTACGACATGCATGGAATACGTGGGAAGTGTTCTTTCTCCCCTATCCCCAGGGATAATACATATATATATTTATATTTATTTATATTTTATTATACTTTATCGCTGTCTCCCGCGTTAGCAAGGTAGCACAAGGAAACAGACAAAATAAGGGCCTAATTCAGTGTCAAAGTACAATAAAAAAAAAGAAAAAAATATATATATAATTTTTTTTTTATTATACTTTGATGCTGTCTCCCATGTTAGTGAGGTAGCGCAAGGAAAAAGACGAAAGAATGGCCCAACCCACCCACAAACACATTATATACATAAGCATCCACACACGCACATATACAGAGCTCAACTTGGTGTCACTTCTTTCTGTTCAATGCTATTGATAAAGCACAATAGTGAACTGTTTGAAACACTACCAGCTTTTTAGTTACCATCTGCAACTTCTACTAAAATGAAATCTTTACTTTTGTTTTCAAAATAGTTTGTGACACTTCTCTGTAAATAAAGGATAACCTTATAATGCAATATTAGTGGATCTTTTTACCTTTCTTTTTTCCAAATTTGGGATATCTTAATTGTGATTGTAATTATTATTTACTTTGTTTTGTGGCAATTGTAATATAATTGCTATTTCCAAATCTTTTTGTAATTATAACTGAGATAAAAAAATGGAAAGTATTTGTAATTGTAATTTAATTCTTAAAGAGTAATTTACTCCAACCCTGGTCACAACCCAGTTGAGGGGAGGGTGCAGTATTAGCATCAAGTTTAGTACTGTTCAAAAAATTACCATATAAATTCCAAGTGTTACACTGGATCTGATTTCCATTACATATCTGACATATTTATCCCTGGGGATAGGGGATTAAGAATACTTCCCATGTATTCCCTGCGTGTCGTAGAAGGCGACTAAAAGGGGAGGGAGCGGGGGGCTGGAAATCCTCCCCTCTCGTTTTTTTTTTTTTTTTTTTTTTTTTTTCCAAAAGAAGGAACAGAGGGGGCCAGGTGAGGATATTCCAAAAAAGGCCCAGTCCTCTGTTCTTAACGCTACCTCGCTAACGCGGGAAATGGCGAATAGTTTAAAAGAAAAGAAAAAAATCTGACATATCCCTGGGGATAGGGGAGAAAGAATCCTTCCCCGTATTCCCTGCGTGTCATAGAAGGTGACTAAAAGGGGAGGGCGCGGGGGGCTGGAAATCCTCCCCTCTCTTTTTTTTTTCCCCAAAAGAAGGAACAGAGAAGGGGGTCAGGTGAGGATATTCCCTCAAAGGCCCAGTCCTCTGTTCTTAACGCTACCTCGCTAATGCGGGAAATGGCGAATAGTGTGAAAAAAACAAATCTGACAATATTTACACCAGTTAATAAATGGTTATATAAAACTGCAAAGATGGACCTAACCTTTATGTTTTCTCGAAATCTCTGTGAAGGGAACTTGACAAGTAGTTTCCTAGTGCTACTTGTATTTCCTGGTAAAGGGTTAACTGAGCTTGTAGCACCATCTACTCGCCACAAATGAACAACACGATCACCACTTCCAGCAGCAACCAGAGCTCCATCATCACTGAAGGCACATGAGGTCACATATCGCTTGTGACCCTCTAGTACACCAAGAGCTGTTAACTTCAACTGAAAGCATTGGGAAAACATTACAAATAACACAAATACAAAAATGTGAGAATGTTGAATCCTTCACAAACAGTCTGAACACTATTCTGAAAAATGTCAGAAAAAGGTTTACATAATCTCACAAAGCAATATTCCAAAGGATAAACTTACTGGATCCCAAAGCCTAACAGTCTTATCTCCTGAAGCAGATGCCAGAATCAGTCCATTAGAACTGAACTTGACACACATTATTGGTGCACTGTGGCCATGTAAACTGTGATGAAGTGATATAGTGGGAGAGTTATCTCCACCTAGTATCTGACTTCCAATCTCAACAACCCAGAGGTGCAATTCTGTGTCTTGTCCACCTGATGCCAGCAAGTACTGCTTGCCGATTCCACTACCTTCTGAAATACAAAACAATAATGATGCAAAAAAAAAATAAAAAAAATCTGCAAATTCATTTCAAAGTATGAATTTGATTATGTTTTGGAACTGTAACAAACTCTCATAATTTACCCATCCAGCTTTAGAGTCCTAATAATTCTTGTACTATCACTGTCTTTATTGATGTGCCAACCAGAACTCAGCTGGTGAAATACATTCAGCTTCATATACATCATTCACCATTATATTTCAAGTAAGATAAAAAGTATGTCCACTTTACCCACATGAGAACAATTGGTAAATGCTTTCCCATACTGCACCACTTATAATCAAAAGGCCCTAAATAACTCCTAACTTTCTTCATACATCATCAGAACCTAATAGAACAATTTGGGATATCTACTACACCATCCTTTGCCAATGTTACCAACTGCCACCTGAGAAATGCAATTCTCTACTGCAACTACATCACATCCCATATGAACTTATACAGACCCCTACTAGAATAGTGCCATCCCAACAACTGTATGCACTAAAATAACCATTCAATCTATGTCCCTGCTTTACCTTTATGTTAACATCAAGAAAGCTGCTTGAAATAAAACTGCACAAGTTGCCAACAAACTGAGGTCCATACTCATCCTATGGCCAGAAACTAAAATAAATCAAATTGCTGAAGGCAAAATCACTTTCACTACTATAATAGGCAGTGATGCAACTGTTTGCATACAATTACTTGAAATAAGGTAACAAAGTTTTTCAGAGACATGAAAAGGCTGATCAGCTAATACCAACTACTGCTGGTGATTGATACTGGCTACTCTGAAAGCCTTGCAAGTCTAACTGTACCCTTTTCTCCATTCTCTAACCAACTGAATGTTGGCTCACTTGATGATGAAGGCTAATATCTTGGTCAACACTTGGTCAACAATACCAATTACTGCTAAAGCTTGATAATAGCTACTTCAAAAATCTACAAGTCCAAATGCACCCGTATCTCAATTCTCTAACCTAGTAAATGTTGGCTCACCTGACACTGAACACTATCATCTCGGTCAACATGATTCAGATCTCTAGCCACTGACTTGGAAATTTACTTACCACAAGTAATGACTGACCAAAAGAAGTTTCATCCAAGCAGGTTAATTTACAGGAAGAGAGCTATTTCCTCTCCAAAGAAAAACCAAGAGAAACAAACAAATAATGCAGCTGGCTCAATAAGAGTAAGAAATCTAGCAATATTCATGCCAGTCTCTTAGACTCATTCAATTATGCCATGAAACAATTACCTCTTTCAGCACTTGCAGCAGAGACTCTCCATTAAGATACCAGTGCAATAACATACAAGAATATTCTAAACTTTGCCAGGCTGGACCTACATAAAGTGCCCTCATTTTGTGGTGGAGTTAAAGTAAACAGGAACAGAAAATTAATTAGCAATTAGTAATCTACAGTAGTTTTTGGAGACCACCAAACTATGAAGTTTTAAACTTGCAGTAAAATATAGAGTCCAAAATGGTATCTATCCAATACATGAGAGGTCCAATAAAATTTTCACGGTGACAGTGTACTTTTATCATATCACATTTACCATAATGCAGATATAATATGCTGTCCTTCAGTTTTATCATCTAGTAATCGTTTATCTTCTTGTGATGTGAATGACTTGATAGTTATTTCCATTAACAATTTGAATTTTCCCCTAAACTCACCCTCTTTTCCAACAGCTGGGCTAAAGTGAAGAGAAGATACACCCAAGTCATGAGCTTCAGCCTTCATGGCAAGTGGCACAGAATGACCATAACGAGCATCCCACACCCGAACCTCACCCCCACTGCTGCCTGTTGCTAGATAGCAGCTGTCTGGTGTGAAGCTCACGCTTGTTACGGTGGACTCATCACCACACATACGTCTGAAAGTAATGAATGCTGCAATTATAACATTTTCTTGACAGCAACCTAAAACAGCCACAATGAATCTATCTGATTACTGTAGTAATCTTGAATTCTGGCAACACAAAAGATGCTTACACGCAAACAATCAGTATTTTAGAACATCAAATACCTCCAACATGATGATGTGACAAATGCAAATAAATGCAACAAACTCTCAACTTTACTTAAAAACAGGGACAATGACAACACAATTCACTTGAAATAATATTCAACATAACATATTTGTGCTCATAATTAAGGTACAAGTGATTAAAGGTTGGTTTGACAGTGTTATCATTAACTAAAACATAAGCTATCCATTTACAAATTTTTCTGCATCCTAGTAACTGCATTTAGTATCTAAAAAGGGTGTTAACAGACTACGCCTGCAAGAGGTTACACCACGAGTGAAAAGTCGTCTTTACTTAGGCTGTATTGTCAGAAATACAGTTTCATCAAGCAATTTCTCTCTCCACAGGAGTCCCCTTTCCTTGCTACAGCCTTGGGCCGCAGAAGCCTTTAGAAAGAAGTCCAGGGAAACATTGGAACTCTTTCATAGGAACGTTCTAGGAGCTATTATAGAAAAAAAATAGTATCTAACAAGAGAAAGTAATTAGCAGATAGCACATCTGGAAAGATTTCATCATCAAAATTTTAAAAAATGCACTATATTCATTATAAGTATTCCACATTCACTGTAATCATATGTTCACTGCATGTACATCATATTTACTGAAAATGCATCATATTATTATGGGAAGTACGTCCCAAATCTGCTAGTCCCACTCTCTGTTCTCTATAAGTTCATCAGTTCTGAAGTGCTCAAGACTTACCATTAAATTCCAAGTACAGTATGATGGATCTAGAAACACTATATGCATATTTATCCATCTATTTGTTTTTTATTGTTCACTACAGTTTCTATTAGCATTCTATGTTATCAATGAAAAAAGTTGTCAAAATCCCAAGTCATCAGTAATAGTGCCATGTTAGCAATGAGACATACATATACAATGTATATCCTTTTGAGTCCTCTATGCATTTATTTAATTCACTATCAAGGCTTCTTTGTTTTAGAGATACTCCACGTTCACTGTTGAGCATGATATTCGTAAGCAATACATTGCATTCAATAAATGTGGACTACATCTATTAACTATACTATCATCATTTACATTCCCAATTCTAGGGATGAATCAGGTAAATCCAGCATTCATACAGATTCTCAACATATGTCCAGTGTGTTCTATAAAATACATGCCAAGTTTCCTATACAGGGACCTCTAGATTTACAAGTCTTTGATTTACATCATATTCAGAATAACACATATGGTCCATTTACACCTTTTTTTCATTCACACAGACTTAAGTTTGGAATAATGCCATCATCATTGGGATGGTAGCGTGATGATGTGGCATTGCTAATGCCATGCAAGAAGCACACATATACATGGCATGGATACGGTCTATAGTCACAGAGTAATACAGTATTTTGCGCTGCAGTATACTGTATACTGTCAGTGTTTTCCCCATGCAATATGCCACCAGAGAGTCTTTTAAGTTCTCCTGGTACCAGTGGTGCTAAGAAGCATAGGGCCATCTCTAATGAAGTTACTAAGAATGTGCTCAAATGTTATGAGAAAGATGAATGACCAGCTGATATGAAGTGTGCCCCTGGATTCAGTGAATCTACTTTACAAACTATTTGTGATAGTGCAGAGAAGATAAAGGTGAATACAAAGAAAGAAATAATAATCAGGTAGCAGTTGGACGGCAGCCAACGACCAGGGAGGTATATTACGAGTACTACCCACCTGGGTGTCAGGAGGGTTAGTGAAAGCTGCATAGTAACCCAGCACTTCACTGGTTGTCATGATGCACTCCTCTGACCCAGGTAGCAGTCTTTTCTTTCTGTTTCACTTACACATGGACTGCTGGCATTCTGTCCACAAATATACATTAAATCTCTCCTAATCACACACAACACTTAACTCACACAGCTCATTCTTCATAACTCTAGATTTTCCTGTGGTGAGCGCTATGTGCTAGCCCGGCCTTTGGGCAAAATAGTTGGAACAAAAGATAGAAGCAGTAGGAAGGAACATTCAGGTAGGACTATTAGGTAGAAATAGTAAGTAGGAACATTAGAAGTAGTCAGTAGCGGGGTAACTGAGTTATCCCAGGTGCTCCAAGTTAAGTGCAAGAGCACAGCCACTGTATGCACTCTACCCATGTTTTCATGCTATTCCCTGCAACTGCTGCATATTGATTATAACTGCAGCAGGTTTAATTTTAGTGCTTCATGCTATCGAAGAGCATTCCCAGTTCATTTCATGAATCAAGTGCATTCATGGTAAGCACATGTTCAATTCTAGTACAAAGCAGTTACTACATGGTCATCTTAGCCTATAAGAGAGTATCATATTTACTATAATTCCTCCTTGTTTACTTTTACTGTTAAGTGTTTCCTTTATATTTTTGTGAGTTGTACATGATTTATGTCCAGTGCAAGTTTTCGAAGTTCACAGAAAAGCCTCTATATCTACTAAAAAGAAAGAGAAAGATCTTTGACCTTTTCTTTTTTCTTTGATTTCACTTTACTTTTTTCTTTGAAGGTATTGGCCTTTCAGAATTAACAGTAGTGGTAAGCCTTATCAAATTAACGTTTATTTTTGAAATATTTTCAACACAAAAGAAAATTACATCTATTCTGAAAGGGTCAGCATCACATCAGGACAGTTCCTCATCAGTTAAGTCGTTCACCTAAAGAATTACCAGCATGATCCCCTATCTCTTCTTTATTGAAAATGATACCTGTGCAATAAACTTTCACTAAAATAAAAAATTTTAGAATAAAAAAATCTAGAATTAGTTTACCTATCATCAAAAGATAATACAATTACTTGTTTAAAATAATCACCCCTCAACGATAAATTCATGGATCTATTTTCCCAACATACAGAGTAATACAATACATTTTGTAAGGGCCATCTCTCTCCTCAAATGGGAACATATCAAAGACTTACAAAAGATAAATCTACATTAGGTTTTCCTTTTCTACATGCTCATCCCTCCTACCAAAATGAGGATGCATCAGGAACTGAGCCTTCATGGAAAAGACCCAATTTACTCCTTCTCAGTTCCTACTTTTCACAGGTGGTATTACAGTAGGGTATGATTTTCAACCCCCACTCCCACCCTTTTGGTCACTTTCTATGGCACATAGTTGAGGCATGGGCAGTGCTGTTTCTAAGGTCAATATCATACATCAGTCACTATCAATTTACATGCATATTTCTCTCTACATGAATCTGATATTCCTACAACACCAGATACTTTAAATTCTGTCTATATGAGAGCTAAAGCAACTACTTTAAAAACAAGATCCTGCATTTCTACAGATTTTCTGATATTTTTCCATACCCAATTGCTCTTTCTAGCTTCACTGAGGTAGTGCCAGGAACAGACAAAGAAAATCTGCATCTGCTCATATCCATTTTCTAGCCATCATGTGTAATGCACCACAGCCACAACCACTTCACCACAACCCAGCCCTACAGACCCTTTCCATATTTCATCCTAGACATTTCACATGGCCTAGTTCAGTCCACTGACAGTACGTTGATCCTAGTATACCACATTATTCCAATTCACTCTATCCTGTGCATGCCTTTCAACTTCCTGTATGTTCAAGCCCCAACTGCTCAATTCTTTTTCACTCCATCCTTTTCTGATATCAGATTATCATGGTTGGACCTCAATCACAAAGACAGTTTCACTAATTCAAATGCTCAACGTTAAACAGAAAAGTTTGATCTATTTGATTTGGAATTCTGTATAATGTATTTATTTTTTTTTTCTTTTTAAGGTGGGGAGGCAACAATCACTCTACAAATCATACACTAGCACAAACTTTCAAACCTGCTCACTAAAAGATTATTTTCTTTCATTTCAATATCACTGGTTCTTCCTTACACCCCAGTTTTGTCTAACCCTCTAGTCATACTCCTCTCTTCTTAAGTATACTCTTTAATTAAAGAGAACCGATATATTTTGATACATTCTTATTGAATAGTACAAGTAACAAGAGTTTTACTCACTCAACATCTAAATCAACATAAAAGATCCTTCAGAAAAACAATCTAAGCATCTTTGGGTTTTCATAATGTGAAGATGTGGAAATTGTCCAACAACAAAAGATATATGACAAAAATAAGGTGGGGAAAAAAGTAAAAAAGTATATGATGGACAGCTGAAAGGCAATGCAAAGTACATGTTCATAATACATATTATGAATGATAGACTTCTTTCAATTCTTTCATAGAAAAGCTTCCAAAGTTGTTGTAAGCAAATAATTTTCTACTTACAACAGAGGATACACAGCTTTAAAAGAAAAATGTTTTTCTTTTAATTTCATTATCTCTTTTCCCATCTAAAATGGGTAGATCAAGTGCATGAATCCTCTTTAAACGAAACTACATGTACATCAACCTTATCAAAGTTTGAATATGCCTAAAACTGAGATGCTTTCAATACAAATGTAGTGAATAGTATTAAATCCAGCCTCCTTGGTCTCCTTTCACAACATGCAGAGATACAATGGAATGAAGACAAGTGTGGTTGATAGGGACATGAATTAAGGTAATATGGTCATAACAAAATGGAAAGGGAAAACAGGACTAAATGACAGAGGGGTAAGTAGTAGCATAAAGTAAAGAATAAGCAACAGATTAAAGAAAAACACTTTAATCAAACAAATAATAGACAGAGCATTCTGAAAGCAAACATATGTGCTGGAATAACATGAACTTGGTGACAGCATTCTGAAAGAGGTGTAGAAATTTTTGGAAAAACATTCCATATGCAACAAAATTAATAACCATTTTTTCTTATATTTGCTCACCATTTCTAGTGTTAACTGAAAGCTAACAAATAAGCTCACACAAAGAGGTATAGAAATTTTTGGAAAAACATTCCATATGCAACAAAATACGTAACCATTTTTTCTTATATTTGCTCACCATTTCCAATGTTAATGAGGTTGTGCCAAGAAAAGATGAAGAAAGGCCCCATTCACTCACATCCATTCCCTAGCTGTCATGCACCAAATCCACAGCCCCCTATCCACAACCAGGACCACTGACATTTCTATGGTTTCTACTGACTGCTTCATATGCCCTGGTTCAGTCCACCAACAACACGGAATCCCCCAAAACACATTGCTCCAATTTACTCTGTCCTGTGCTTGCCATTCACTCTTCTGCACATTCAGACCCTTAGTACTCAAAATCTTTTTCACTCCATTCCTCCATCTCCAATCTGGTCTCCTTCTCTCCTCAACTTCTGACATATATCCTCTTTGTCATCCACTCCTCACTCATTCTTTCCATATGACCAAACTATTTCAGCACATCCTCTTCAGCTCTCTAAACCATAATTCTCCCTTAGCCTTTTATTACTTACTCAATCAAACCACCTCACAGCAACATACTGGCCTAAAAAATTTCATTTCTAACACATCCATCCTCCTCTGCACAATGGCATCTACCGCCCATGCCTTGCATCCATACATCATTGGGACTACCATATCTTCAAACATAACCATTTTAGCCTACCCAAATAACAATCTCTCTCTCTCCCCACACATTCCTCAATACTTTGAGAACCTTTGCCCCCACCCCCACCCATCTTATGGCTTAAAATACATTTGCATTATTTTCTTCTTAATTTCTATTATTACAATGTATACCCACTAAAGTGATACATTACTCTGTATTCAAGATTATTCTATTCTAAAACCCATAATGAAAGATAGGGTGGTTAAGAAGACATAGAAAGAGTCCAATTACATGACAGAAAAATAACAAAATAACAGATGTAACTGTGCATCTGTTCACCAAGATGTTAAACCATATTTTATCATGGAAAGAAAAACAATCTGGTGGAAATTGTGGAACTGAATGTGCACATCTGTTAAACTAAACTGCCATAATATCAATAATGGAAAATAAAATAAATCTGATCAAAAGTAGATACTATGGTGAATGTCTGGAGACAACAATGCTGTTAGGTCTTATTTGTTTCCTGTATACATAACCACAGGCTGAAAAAAGGTAATGAGATCATAATACTTATGAAGCTAAGCTGTGAAACCTTTATGACTATATTACTTTTTATAATATGCAGTTTTAACATCAGACTAGAAATATCATCTGAATCATTCATGCAGTAAGAATAAGCATGGCAAATAAAATAAATCCGATACAATCAAGCATACTATGGTGAACATCTGAAAATAGCAATGCAAGTTAGATCTATCTGTTTCCTATATACAGCAAAATCGCTGACTGAAAAATGGTAATTGGTAATGAGATTGTAATATTCATGATGTTAAACTATGAAACCTTTATGGCTATATTACCTTTAATAATATGCAGTTTTGATGTCAGACTAGAAATATCACTTGAAATATTCATGCAGTAAAACATTTCCATTTACAGAATAAATACTGTACAAATACAATTGTCAAGCAAAGCTGTGACATGCAAAGACATATCATGGTATTATAATCAACATGCATCAACTGATTTTAAGATCTGTGTTCCTGGTTATGTGTGCATATTTATCATAACTCACCTCAATAAACACTGATCAGGAGATTGCTTGTGTCTGAAAAGATGTTTGGGAGAATAAATTGCAAAATGGAAAAGAAAAAATAGCCAAATAAAATACAAGATTCTGAAAAACTATATTTCAATGGCTTGTAGCTTTCATGGAGACATAAAAGGTACTGAAGAATTTATGTACATCATTATGCAATTTAACACTGCATTTCATGGCACTATTTCTAAATCACTATTTGCACAAAGCCCACAACAGGAAACTGTTACCCAGTAAATCGAATTCATAAGAAAAAGTATTAATATGAAATGCCTGCATTCACTGGAGATAATGTTCATAGAAAAGTAAGAATATTAATCATCTATCCAAGCTGTCATGCAATATAACAAACTTTAAAAATGTTTGTACAATCATATAAAACAGTCATATCACACAAAAAAATTGTACACAATCATAAAAGGCACAGGCAAATTAAAATATAATGAACTTTAGAGTGATACCACATGCTGGACTTAATTATGAATACACATCATCATAGTTACCAATTGATCTAACATGGGATCATGCAAGTGACTATTTTTCTGACATCTCAGAAATTGTGAGAAACATGTCAAAAGATGAGTATGATTATCATGTCATACAGACTGACTAAAAGTGATATCTATCCAAAAGTAAATGACTCCTTTGGTGGTTTTAAAACAAGGAGTACAATACTGCATGCCAAAAATAGTACTATGAGCATTATGTCAGAAGACATTGATAATTATAGAACATATTTTCAGGTAACTGGTCCTCTATGATAATAACATTTGATAAGCGGTCACAGAATGTGATTTTTTTTCATAGCAACTACCATAATGATAACATTCTCATTGGTATCCCTGACTGTTTCATTTTATCTTTTTGATATAATGGACAAAAACGTATGCAGCATCTATACACTGAGATAAGGTATACCTATAAAATGAATAGAAAAGGGTTCTGGGAAGTTTTGACATTCTGTGGTATGTGAAGATTGATCAATGTTGTTAACAGCCTTTAAGATAAAAAAAAGTGCTTGCATAAAAGTAAACAGTGTGGTACAAGAGAAAGTGAAATAATTGTCATAGTGCATCATAACTGTGATGCCATCATAGCTGTATAATATTTTTCTACACAGAGCATTAAATGAGGTAAGAAGGGCAGGATGAATGCTGTACACAAATGAACCATAAAGGGAACTAATGGAAACTACAACATTTATACAGTGACAAATGATGATGTCCTATGAGCTGAATCAAGAGGAAGAACTGGGAGGAATAATCAACCACTTCTATGATGTCTGTGGAAGGATTTTAGTATGTTGAAAGTATATAAAGTATATAATGTGTACACAAATGCAGGGACATCAGTTTGAATGGAAGGGGTTTATAAGCTGTTAATAAAGTTTGGTCTTTGGAAGTTCTAATCAGTAAGAATGAGGGTGAGAAAGCTAAAGCTGAGAGTAGAGTCAAACAAGGAAGAAGGCCTGGAGGTGCACCGAGAGGTATGATATACAGAAAGAATATACATATATACACATGTACATATTCATACATGCTGCCTTCATCCATTCCCATCGCCAACCTGCCACACATGAAATGACACCCCCTTCCACCCGTGCGCGCATGAGGTAGTGCAAGGAAAAGAATGAGTGTGAACCAATGTGGCCTTTGTTGTCTTTTTCTAGCGCTACCTCGCACACGTGTGGGGAGGGGGTTTTCATTTCATGTGTGGCAGGGTGGCAACAGGAATGAATAAGGGGAGACAGTATGAATTATGTACATGTGTATATATGTATATGTCTGTGTATGTATATATATGCATACGTTGAGATGTATAGGTAAGTATATGTGCGTGTGTGGACGTGTATGTATATACATGTGTATGTGGGTGGGTTGGTTCATTCTTTCGTCTGTTTCCTTGCGTTACCTCGCTAACGCAGGAGACAGCAACAAAGTATAATATAAATATATATTTATTTATTTTGCTTTGCCACAGTCTCCCGCTTTTTTTTCATACTATTCACCATTTCCTGCATTAGCGAGGTAGCGTTAAGAACAGAGGACTTAGCCTTTGAGGGAATATCCTCATTTGGCCCCCTTCTCTGTTCCTCTATTGGAAAATCAAAAAACGAGAGGGGAGGATTTATCATTATTATACTTTGTCGATGTCTCCCACGTTAGCAAGGTAGCACAAGGAAACAGATGAAAGAATGGCCCCAA